>NC_091284.1:30720851-31031320 GCF_032444005.1 Ranitomeya imitator
ACTTCCCCCAGTGATTTCATTTTGCTATCACAGCTCAGTATAGATAACATATTAGCGTTAGGCCTCTTTTCCACTTGCGAGGAACACGTCCGTGTCTCGCATGTGGAAACGAAGCTCTGGCACCGGCACTCCAGAGCGGAGCGTGCAGCTCCATGTGTTGCTATGCGGCCGCACGCTCCGCTCCACAGTGCCGGCGCCAGAGCTTCGTTTCCACATGCGAGACACGGACGTGTTCCTCGCAAGTGGTAAAGAGGCCTTATTCTGAGATCGGTGCGATTACACCGATACTGAGTGCGAATAAAATTCTGATTGCAGATTATAATTCCCAGGAGGCGAGAATCCGAATATTTGGTAAAATTCTGTGAAAATTCAATTAATTTTCATCCAATTCGTTCATTTCCAGTTAAACACTAATTGTAGATCGATTTCTATATAATCCATTTTCTGAGACCCAAAACATTTTTCATTTTCTGTCTTTGGAGCCGAGTGTCGTCTTTTCTGTGGATTCAGCTTTTGCTTTTCTCCCATCTCTTTGGCTTATACACGACTCTTACATCACTTTTTCTTCTTTTTTTCTCAGACTATATAACCATAAACTGCATTATATTCTCTAGTACAGGAATGTGCATTGTGATACAAAACGTGTGTTTTTTGTAATTTCTCACTTCTTACACATAAAAATCTTTTGCTTTTAACATTTTATTGTTTCATTTTTATTTTTGAAAATTTTTACAACTAGACATTCTTCTTCCCTTTATGGGACTTCACCTGGCAAACTTATTATCACTTCTATGACACTCGGTAATATTTCTCACACAATAACATTGTTGTACAGATCATTCTGAGATCAGGGATATCTAACATGTAAAGGTTTTCTGTGTTTTGTCTGATCCTCACACAACTGTATAGAAGATTCCTCTTGTGCTTCCCCCGTACTCTAGAATTTGTTTCCCATCCGGTCCGGCTCTCTATTATGTTTGAAATCTTCAAAATCGACCTGAAAATCCTCGTTATGAAGAAAGTCTCCAATAACCCTGCTGCCACCACACGGCCGTATCAGCAGCTTCTCCTCCTCCTCTCGTCTCCTCCTTCCCTTGTAGAGCTCCAGCTCTCGCCGGCAGCCTCCTCACCTCCTGTGTAGCCGCCTGATCATTCATGAGGTTCGGGCTTCCTGTAGTTGTTCTTGTGGTCATACGTACATCGGCCGGAGATTAATGTCAGGATAAATGAGTAATAAGTGTAATATGGAAGCTGAACGCTGGAGGCGATAACACCGGCAAATCTGCGCTCATTTCTAGAGGGAAAGGAACTAAACTGGAGTCACACCCAACACCGGACAGAATAGCCGACTGGTAGAGCCGCTGCTTAAGACGCCGGAGTCCGGAGTTCAGACCCTGCTGCTGCCGCAAGATTTTCTGTAAAATTAAATTTCCACAATTGTTAAATGTTTTAGGTTAGTAGTGAAAAGTCAGAAAAGCTCCGGACATTTATTTCATCTTTGCACATTAGCGAAAATTATCCCCTACTAACATCCAGCGATGGAGAAGATGTATGAGCGAGAAGAAGAGGCCGAATCTGCTGCCCTGAGAGCGAGCGTCACCCATCAGCACCATGAGAAAGTGCCTTAATATTGTCCTAGTCCTCACATTAGTCCCCAGCCCGGCTCAGGCCGATAACTGCAGGTTACCTGCACAGGAGAACTTTCAGGAGCTTCACCAGACGTATAAGAAAATGGTTAGTTCTAAGTCATCGTCAGTCCATGGAACGATAAAGATAAAAAAGGAGGAAATTCAGCTCCAGTGTATGAAACAATCAGGAGAAATGTCAATAATGAAGACTAGAGAATATAAAATAATGAAAAACCGTCAAATTTCTGAGCTCATCAAGATAAAAAAGCCTGATCATGGGTATAATGAGGAGAAAAATGTAAAAGCTTCATCTGAAAAATAGTAAAAGCAAGATACAAATGTGTAGATATAACAAATATAAAAAAACACATAAAATGACATTCAGATATAACAGCGACAGCAAAGGTGAAATAGCAGCAAAAATGTGCAAATAGAGCAAAAAGTATTCACAATAAGTAAATTCCTATAATCTCCATCCAGTCTGTGAATGTTCCTGTGTTCTGTGATTTCAGAGCTCTGCCGGGACGTCTCCTCCGTATATTGTATGCAGCACCAATGCCTCTTCTCCTGATACGACCATTGATACATTGTTTGGTCGCATCTCCAAGGTTTGTCGCTTTCCTTCTTGTTACATCTGTAGACTGGATCATCCGTTGTGTTTTCTCGGGCGGAAACGTTTCTCTTCTCTTCCAGGTGATACGAGCCGCTGTCGACATCCAGGAAGTTTTCATCCAAATGCTTCAGTTTCTGGATGAATATTGTGATGAGCTCCGGTGCGAAGAGGAAGAATGGCGGAAGATGAAGGAAATGCTGCAAAGTCTGATGGAGTTCTCATCTCCTTGTGACGGAAAGACCCATAGGAGGAGTCAGCGGATAATCGCCACTTACTTCACTGAAATGCTGTCCCTGCTGAGAAATGAGGTAAAATGTCTGTAGATGATGGCAGGACCCATCATGTTCTCACCTCCATAGGAGGCACTTACTTATTTTCTGCCATTTTTAGAATGATGACATCTGCGCTCTATTAATGGTGGATGTAATGATGACGAGACTTCTACACCTGATGTCCCAACTCTCCGCCCGCATGTGAATGTTCTGTGGGTCCAGGAGCTTCACGAGACGTCCAGGGAGATGACGACTGATAACGAGACCTGCAGCGATACAAAGAGAAGAACCGAACGCCGAGAATCGTGGACTGGACGTCGAAGAACTCGCCATTAATTATACATTAATTGGACTTTACATCCCAGAATTTTATCTTCTTTTATCTGGGAAAAATAAAATGTGAAAAACTAAAGATTTTATCATTTTTATTTGTATTATTTAGTATTTGTAAAAATCATTGTGATAAGATGAAGATATTCGCCAATTTTTAGGATGTCAGAAACTACAAATATTTGCCGTCCATGCTGTCCTGTCTGTATACTCACTTTTGCTTCCTCCCCTGCCCAGGAGATGTGGTATGATCAGACCATGTTCCTGTACGGTCAGACACGGCCATTACACAGTACACAGCAGGGAGACATTTATAAGATTATCTCAGCACAGGAACATTTTTTCTAACACTTCCAATTGTGGACATTTATGTTATTCAAAGATCTATTGATTAAAAATTACTTTGTTCAAGGGGAAACCTCTTTAAGTTTCAGAAATAGGGAGATTTCTCTTTTTTAGAAGCATGGCGCGTCTCAAATTAGAGGAATCACACTTTCATTTATCAACAGAAACAAGCCTTGGATGCAGAATTTGGATTTAGCGGCAACGCTTGCAATGAGTGAATTGATACTATCCCTGCTTGCTGGCACTGTGCAGCCTGTCTGAAATGGTGCCGGACATTTTTCGTGTTCGCAGATCCTTGCAATTTGAATCACAGTTTGCTCGAATTTGCGTGGAACCGCCGACTACAGGTAATTCGACTTGAGTTCTGTCCTCCGTGGATTCATCCACTCAGCGATAGGGTGAAACTTTTATTATGTTTTTTTTTTTGCTTGTGTCCTAAAAAACAGAACTTCTCCCAGTGATCTGGTTTTGCTATCACAGCTCAGTACAGATGACATGTCAGCGTTATTCTGAGGTCGGTGCGATTACACGATACTGAGTGCGAATAAAATACTGATTGCAGATTATAATTCCCAGGAGGCGAGAATCCGAATATTTGGAAATATTCGAGGCAAATTCAATTCACCTTCAATCGATTTTCTCATCTCCAATAAACACTGATTGTAGATTGTTTCCTCCATGTTTGTTCTTGTGTCGAGACCAAAAACATTTTTCATTTTCTGCCTTTGGAGCCGAGTGACGGCTTCTCTGTGGTCTTTGATCTTTTGTTTTTTTTTCCCTTTCCGTTATACACGAATCTATCACCAATATTTCTTCTTTCTTTTCAGAGACCATAAAACCACAAACTGCATTATATTCTCCAGTACCGGACAATGAAGGTGCAATGTTATATGTGCATTGTGATACAAAACATGAGTTATTTTAAATTTTGACTTCTTAGATAAAAAAAAATCTTTTGCCTTTAACATTTTATTGTTTAATTTTTATTCTTTAAACATTTTTACAACTAGACATTTTTCTCTCCTTTATGAGACTTCACCTGGCAAACTTATTATCACTTCTATAACTCGGTAATATTTCTCACACAATAACATTGTTGTACAGATCATTCTGAGATCAGGGATATCTAACATGTGAAGGTTTTCTGTGTTTTGTCTGATCCTCACACAACTGTATATAAGATTCCTCCCGTGCTTCCCCCGTACTCTAGAATTTGTTTCCCATCCGGTCCGGCTCTCTAGTATGTTTGAAATCTTCAAAATCAAAATGAAAATCCTCGTTATGAAGAAAGTCTCCAATAACCCTGCTGCCACCACACGGCCGTATCAGCAGCTTCTCCTCCTCCTCTCGTCTCCTCCTTCCCTTGTAGAGCTCCAGCTCTCGCCGGCAGCCTCCTCACCTCCTGTGTAGCCGCCTGATCATTCATGAGGTTCGGGCTTCCTGTAGTTGTTCTTGTGGTCATACGTACATCGGCCGGAGATTAATGTCAGAATAAATGAGTAATAAGTGTAATATGGAAGCTGAACGCTGGAGGCGATAACACCGGCAAATCTGCGCTCATTTCTAGAGGGAAAGGAACTAAACTGGAGTCACACCCAACACCGGACAGAATAGCCGACTGGTAGAGCCGCTGCTTAAGACGCCGGAGTCCGGAGTTCAGATCTTGCTGCTGCCGCAAGATTTTCTGTAAAATTAAATTTCCACAATTGTTAAATGTTTTAGGTTAGTAGTGAAAAGTCAGAAAAGCTCCGGACATTTATTTCATCTTTGCACATTAGCGAAAATTATCCCCTACTAACATCCAGCGATGGAGAAGATGTATGAGCGAGAAGAAGAGGCCGAATCTGCTGCCCTGAGAGCGAGCGTCACCCATCAGCACCATGAGAAAGTGCCTTAATATTGTCCTAGTCCTCACATTAGTCCCCAGCCCGGCTCAGGCCGATAACTGCAGGTTACCTGCACAGGAGAACTTTCAGGAGCTTCACCAGACGTATAAGAAAATGGTTAGTTCTAAGTCATCGTCAGTCCATGGAACGATAAAGATAAAAAAGGAGGAAATTCAGCTCCAGTGTATGAAACAATCAGGAGAAATGTCAATAATGAAGACTAAAGAATATAAAATAATGAAAAACCCTCATATTTATGAGGTCATCAAGATAAAAAAGCCTGATCATGGGTATAATACGGAGAAAAATGTGGATGCTTCAACTGAAAAATAGCTTAAACAAATACAAATGTGTAGATATAAAAAACATATAAAGTGACATTCACACATAACAGCGACAACAACGGCGAAATATCAGTAAAAATGTGCAAATAGAGCAAAAAGTATTCACAATAAGTTAATAAATAAGTAAATTCCTATAATCTCCATCCAGTCTGTGAATGTTCCTGTGTTCTGTGATTTCAGAGCTCTGCCGGGACGTCTCCTCCGTATATTGTATGCAGCACCAATGCCTCTTCTCATGATACGACCATTGATACATTGCTTGGTCGCATCTCCAAGGTTTGTCGCTTTCCTTCTTGTTACATCTGTAGACTGGATCATCCGTTGTGTTTTCTCGGGTGGAAACATTTCTCTTCTCTTCCAGGTGATACGTGCCGCTGTCGACATCCAGGAAGTTTTCATCCAAATGCTTCAGTTTCTGGATGAATATTGTGATGAGCTCCGGTGCGAAGAGGAAGAATGGCGGAAGATGAAGGAAATGCTGCAAAGTCTGATGGAGTTCTCATCTCCTTGTGACGGAAAGACCCATAGGAGGAGTCAGCGGATAATCGCCACTTACTTCACTGAAATGCGGTCCCTGCTGAGAAATAAGGTAAAATGTCTGTAGATGATGGCAGAACCCATCATGTTCTCACCTCCATAGGGGGCACTTACTTATTTTCTGCCATTTTTAGAATGATGACATCTGCGCTCTATTAATGGTGGATGTAATGATGACGAGACTTCTACACCTGATGTCCCAACTCTCCGCCCACATGTGAATGTTCTGTGGGTCCAGGAGCTTCACGAGACGTCCGGGGAGATGACGACTGATAACGAGACCTGCAGCGACACAAAGGGAGGAACCGAACCCCGAGAATCGTGGACTGGACCTCTAGGAAATCGTCACTGAATATAAATGAACTTTACATCCCAAAATTTTATATTCTTGTATATGGGAAAAATAAAAATGTGAAAAAACAAAGATTTTCTCGTTTTTATTTTCATTATTTAGTATTGTAACATTCAAACTAATAACAGCAAGATGTTTGTCTATTTTTTAGGATGAAGTAGAACCCAAATATTTGCAATTTGTCCTTGTTTTGGTTCTAAATAGAGGTAATCCCCCTTTCAAGAGGAATGAAAAGTAATTTAATAAAATCTAAAATGCTAGGTTTCGCAGTTGCTACATGTAGATTCACGACTGTTAAAAATTATTTTACACAATGCACACACTTTGGTAAGTGAACAAATCATTAATTTCCAATTAAACACTAATTGTACATTGCATTCTATATAATTTGTTCTTGTGTCGCCATTTTCCGAGATCAAAAATATTTTTCTTTTTCTGTCTTGGGAGCCGAGTGACGTCTTTTCTGTGGGTTCAGCTTTTGCTTTTCTCCCATCTCTTTGGATTATACATGACTCTTAGATTGTTAGGGCTAGCGAAACGCACCAAATAATAATATAGAATAAGGTGCGTTCGCAGCCTGGTGTCCACCGTGCAGAGATGGAACCTGCTGCCAAGTAATGACGGACTATATGGCGGTACAATGTGAATACACACACGGGTTAACTTCACCCTGTGTGAAGGAAGCGAACCCTGTTCCTAGATTGCAGCCATACACGTTACGCGAACAGTCATACACAAGGGATGGGTTTTTTAAGGAACGACTTGCACTCACCTTCAGGACCTTCCTGGAGGACCAATGGGATCTGCTGCAGTATCTGAGCATGTGACCCTCGATCTCCAACGGGAGATCTTGTCCTGGGCATGCTCAGAAGGGGAAAAGCAGGACTTAGTCCCAAAAGTGTCTGCTCACCGCTGCCCAGCACTGGCTTCAATGGCAGAAGCAGGAAAAGCAGCAGTAAACCTATGCACAGAGTGAGACTGAGCAAGACGCTGGGACTGACGTCTCCGCTGAGCAGACTCCACTGCGGCTGGAGAAGAATGGGAGACCGCAGCAGAGATGGTTTGAGATTCCCCCTGTGCAGAGGCGGGAACTTGACACCTAACATACATCACCATTTCTTCTTTTTTTTTTTTTTAACTATATAACCATAAACTGCATTATATTCTCTAGTACAGGAATGTGCACAGTGATACAAAACATGTGTTTTTTAACTTTTTCAATTCTTAGACGTAAATAACTTTTGCCTTTAACATTATATTGTTTTATATTTATTCTTGATAATTTTTACAATTAGACATTTTTCTTCCCTCTATGCGACTTCATCTGGCAAACTTATTATCACTTCTATAACACTTGGTAATATTTCTCACACAGTAACATTGTTGTACCGATCATTCTGAGATCAGGGATACCTAACATGTAAAGGTTTTTCTGTGTCTTGTCTGACCCTCACACAACTGTATATAAGATTCCTCTCGTGCTTCCCCCGTACTCTAGAATTTGTTTCCCATCCGTTCCGGCTCTCTATTATGCTTGAAACCTACAAAATCAAAATGAAAATCCTCGTTATGAAGAAAGTGTCCAATAACCCTGCTGCCACCACACGGCCGTATCAGCAGCTTCTCCTCCTCCTCTCGTCTCCTCCTTCCCTTGTAGAGCTCCAGCTCTCGCCGGCAGCGTCCTCACCTCCTATGTAGCCACCTGATCATTCATGAGGTTCGGGCTTCCTGTAGTTGTTCTTGTGCTCATACGTACATCGGCCGGAGATTAATGTCAGGATAAATGAGTAATAAGTGTAATACGGAAGCTGAACGCTGGAGGCGATAACACCGGCAAATCTGTGCTCATTTCTAGAGGGAAAGGAACTAAACTGGAGCCACACCCAACACCGAACAGAGTAGCCGACTGGTAGAGACGCTGCTTAACATGCCGGAGTCAGGAGTTCAGACCCTGTTGCAGCAGCAATATTTTCTGTAACATTAAATTTTAACAATTGTTAAATGTTCAAGGTTAGTAGTGAAAAGTCAGAAAAGCTCAGGACATTTATTTCATGTTTGCACATTAGCGAAAATTATCCACTACTAACATCCAGCAATGGAGAAGATGTATGAGCGAGAAGAAGAGGCTGAATCTGCTGCCCTGAGAGCGAGCGTCACCCATCAGCACCATGAGAAAGTGCCTTAATATTGTCCTAGTCCTCACATTAGACACCAGCCTGGCTCAGGCCGATAACTGCAGGTTACCTGCACAGAAGAACTTTCACGAGCTTCACCAGACCTATAAGAAAATGGTTAGTTCTAAGTCATCGTCAGTCCATGGAACGATAAAGATAAAAAAGGAGGAAATTCAGCTCCAGTGTATGAAACAATCAGGAGAAATGTCAATTATGAAGACTAAGGTTGATACTAGAGCATGGCCGTGCGGCCATGTGAACCTTTTATAGCTGTAGTAGACAAGGACCTTCCTAGTGGTCCAATAGGAGCTGCTATAGGACCTAAGCGTGTGACCCCGACCTCCAATGAGAGGTCCTCCTGTGGGCATGCTCAGTGTGTGCAAAGCAGAACTTAGTCCCAGAGAAGCCTGCTTGCCGCTGACCAGTGCTGGCTACAAAAGCAGAGCCTGGAAAGGCAGCAGTAACCCTTTGCACAGTATCAGGCTAAGCGAGACGCTGGGACGGACGTCCCCGCTGAGCAGGCTCCACTGCGGCTGATGAAGAATGGAAGACTGCAGCAGGCATGGTTCGAGATTCCCCCTGTGCAGCGGTGGGAACTCGACACCTAACATTACCTCCCCTCCTAGGGCCCTCCCCCCCTTGGGCCTCGCTATGCTCAAAGGCTGCAATGAGCAGCGGAGCCCGAATGTGCTTCACAGGTTCTGTCCTCTGGGCCGTGGCCCTTCCAGTCCACCAGATAGTATTTTTTGCCACTTACCACTTTGCACCCCAGGATAGAATTCACCTCGTACTCATCCGTGGATGAACCCGATGTTCCGGCAGATGACTCGGAAAACCGGGACAAATAGATGGGCTTTAGGATGGATACATGGAAAGTGTCGATGATACCTAGGCGCGGAGTAATAGCCAAACAGTAGACCACAGGGTTAACCTGTTCCAGAACCTTGAAAGGACCTATGTAGCGAGGCGCAAACTTAGTGGACTCAACTCGCAGCCTGATGTTACGGGCTGAGACCAACACTAAGTCGCCAGGAGCAAAGGTCGGAGCGGGGTGCCGGTGTACATCAGCAGAAACCCACATTCTCTCCTTAGAGGCCCGGATGGCATCCTGTGTGCGGTCCCAAATGTCACGTGCCTCCATCGCCCAGTCTGCCACCCTAGAATCGGTGGATGACACGGTCATGGGCACAGGGACACGCGGATGCTGGCCGTAATTAAGGAGAAATGGAGTCTTCCCGGTAGAGTCGGCTATGGCGTTGTTCAAGGCAAATTCTGCCCAAGGTAGCAAATACAAAATGTCGCAGGTATGTGACCAGAGTCTGGTTGGCCCTGTCTACCAACCCATTCGTCTCGGGATGGTATGCAGAAGAGAGATTCAGCTCAATGCTGAGTAAATGACAGAGCTCTCTCCAGAACCGAGGCGCAAACTGAGGACCCCGGTCACTGACAATTTTGTCAGGCATGCCATGTAGACGGAAAACATGTTTGACGAATAACGCCGCTAAAGCCCATGCAGAAGGTAACTGTGGGAGCGGAACCAAGTGCACCATTTTAGAAAAATGGTTGGTGACTACCCAGATAACTGTACAGCTACGAGACTTGGGTAAGCCTACCATGAAGTCCATCCTGACCATCTCCCAGGGCCTGTCTGCCAAAGGCAGGGGGTAAAGTAGCCCAGAAGGCCATTGCCGAGGAGACCAATTCTTGGCGCAGGAGACACATGCCCGAATATAGTCCCCGACTTCACATGCCATATGTGGCCACCAGTATGTCCTCGCCAAAAGCTCAGATGTCCTCTTGGTCCCAAATTGTCCACCCACCCTGGACGAATGAGCCCAAGAGAGAACCTCTGGTCGCAAATTAGATGGAACGAAAGTCTTGCCTGGGGCACAGACTCTAGTGAAACTGAAGCCACAGTTCTCAGGCTCTCTGAAGGGACATAAGCCGAGGCTCCTCCTCCTCTTCTGATGACACTACAGAGTGAATGAGAGCGTCAGCACGAATGTTCTTCTCCCCAGAAAGAAAAAGGAGAGTGAAATGGAATCGGGAGAAGAACAGGGACCATTTAGCCTGGAGAGAATTTAGCTGCTGGGCTGTCTGTGAATACAGCAAGTTCTTGTGGTCTGTAAACACGGATGAGGCATCCACCTCCATAATAAATGGCTTATCTACATTGGGACGATGTAGGATGGCAGTGCTAGCAAAGTGTGACTTAATCGAGAGAAAGGCCTTGGAGACCTCCTCCGACCACGACTTGGGATTTGCTCCCTTCTTGGTGAGGGCAACCAAGGGAGCTACCAAAGTTGAGAAGTGGGGAATGAACTGGCAATAGTAATTAATGAACCCCATAAAGCGCTGCACCGCTTTGAGAGAATGGGGTTCCTGCCAGTCCATCACAGCCTGTAGCTTGGCAGGATCCATAGCCAATCCCTGGGCAGAGAGGATATAGCCAAGGAAAGATAAGGACTCCTGCTCAAACACACACTTCTCCAACTTGCATAGAGGGAGTTAGCCCATAGGAGGTTGAAGACCTTGCAAACATCTCTCCAGTGGGAGTCAATATCTGGAGAATAGATGAGAATATCATCCAGATAAATTACGACCGAGGTGGAGAGCATATCCCGGAAGATGTCGTTTACAAAGTCTTGGAAAACGGCTGGGACATTACAGAGCCTAAAGGGCATCACCAGATATTCATAGTGCCCATCCCTTGTGTTAAAAGCCGTCTTCCATTCATCCCCTCACGGACGCGAATCAGGTTGTAAGCACCCCGCAGATCTAATTTAGTAAATACCCTTGCACCCCGTAGCCTATCAAAAAGCTCAGGTATCAGGGGTAGTGGGTACTTATTCTTAACGGTGATGGCGTTAAGACCCCTGTAGTCTATGCATGGACGCAGTTTCCCACTCTTCTTCTGTACAACGAACCCAGCCCCTGCGGGTGACACTGACTTCCTAATGAATCCTCTTGCCAGATTCTCTGGGATATACTGAGACATTGCCTCCGTCTCCAGAAGAGATAACAGATAGACTTGACCCCGGGGAGGCTCTGCACTAGGCAAGAGATCAATAGGACAGTCATAAGGATGGTGAGGCGGAAGGGTCTCCGCAGCCCTTTTGGAGAACACGTCTGCATAAGACCAATAGTGCTTGGGAAGAGAGGAAAGATCTGCGGGTACCTGAGTTGTAGCAACCTGAACGCACTCCCTCTGACATCTACCCTCACAGGATTTACTTCATCCCAGAATTCTCCCTGAGGACCACTCTATATGAGGAGAGTGGTACCGTAGCCAAGGTATCCCTAACAGGACCTCATCAATTCCCTCAGGAATGACGAGCAGAGATATAATCTCCTGATGGGATGGTGACATGGACAGAGTAAAAGGGATGGTCTGGTGTGTAATCTGTAAGGGCAGTGCCGACCCATTCACCACTCGTACCGTTACTGGTTGGGCGAGCATCACCAGAGGTATTGCGTGTCATTGGGCGAAGGCAGATGACATAAAATTGCCCTCCGCCCCAGAATCCAGGCAAAGCTCTACCGAATGAGTGTATGAGCCTATCGTAATTATCCCCTTAAAAGACAATTTGGAGGCAAACGTCGCAGTGTCTAGTGTACCTCCACCTACTACCACTAGATGCTGACGTTTCCCCGACCTCTGGGAACATCTGGTGGCAAGATGTCCTGACTGCCGGCAGACATGAGAGACCTTGGGTGCACGAGCGGTCCGGGACTTAGATCCCGCACGTGACACCTCCATGGCCTCATGTAACTCGGGCATCTCGACCGAAGATTCCAAAGGTTTGGCGAAGGTGGGAGCCAGTCGAAACCTCTGCCTACACTGGGCTCTCTCTAACCTCCGCTCGTTAAAACGGAGGTCAATATGAGTGGATACAGCTATTAGCTGCTCCAGTGTGGCGGGAATCTCCCTAGTGGCCAAAGCGTCCTTCACATGCTCAGCCAGCCCCCTCCAAAATACCGGGATGAGAGCTTTATCCGGCCACTCCAGCTCAGAGGCTAGAGTCCGGAAACGGACGGCAAAATGGCTGACCATGGACGACCCATGAGTCAATGCCAGCAGTTGGAGCACCGTATCATGGGTGACTCAAGGTCCTAAAAAGACCTGCTTCAGAGTGCTCAAGAACCAAGAAGCACTCTGCACCATATGATCGTCGCGCTCCCTCAGCGGCGTAGCCCACTCCAACGCCCTGTCCGACAGCAGAGAGATTATAAATCCCACCCTTGCCCGCTCTGTGGGAAAACGTGCAGCCAGAAGCTCAAGGTGTATACCGCACTGGCTCACGAAACCCCTACAGGTTTTACTGTCACCAGAATATTTCTCTGGCAGCGGGAGATGGGATAAGGTCGGAACACGGGTGGCAGTGGTTATACAGTTAGGTCCATATATATTTGGACAGAGACAACATTTTTCTAATTTTGGTTACAGACATTACCACAATTAATTGTAAACAAAACAATTCAGATGCAGTTGAAGTTCAGACTTTCAGCTTTCATTTGAGGGTATCCACAATAAAATTGGAAGAAGGGTTTAGGAGTTTCAGCTCCTTAACATGTGCCACCTGGTATTTAAAGGGAGCAAAAGTAATTGGACAATTGACTCCAATGCTATTTCATGGACAGGTGTGGGCAATCCCTTCGATATGTCATTCTCAATTAAGCAGATAAAAGGCCTGGAGTTGATTTGAGGTGTGGCGCTGCATTTGGAAGGTTTTGCTGGGAAGTAAACATGCGGTAAAGGAGCTCTCCATGCAGGTGAAACAAGACATCCTTAAGCTGCGAAAACAGAAAAAACCCATCCGAGAAATTGCTACAATATTAGGAGTGGCAAAATCTACAGTTTGGTAAATCCTGAGAAAGAAAGAAAGCACTGGTGAACTCATCAATGCAAAAAGACCTGGGCGCCCACGGAAGACAACAGTGGTGGATGATCACAGAATAATCTCCATGGTGAAAACAAACCCCTTCACAACAGCCAACCAAGTGAACAACACTCTCCAGGAGGTCGGCGGATCAATATCCAAATCTACCATAAAGAGAAGACTGCATGAAATTAAATACAGAGGGTTCACTGCACGGCGCAGCCACTCATAAGCATCAAGAATAAAAAGGCTAGACTGGACTTTGCTAAAAAACATCTAAAAAAGGCAGCACAGTTCTGGAAGAACATTCTATGGACAGATGAAACCAAGATCAACCTCTACCAGAATGATGGAAAGAGAAAAGTATGGCGAAGGCGTGGTACAGCTCATGATTCAACGCATACCACATCATCTGTAAAACACGGCGGAGGCAGTGTGATGGCGCGGGCATGCATGGCTGCCAGTGGCATTGGGTCACTAGTGTTTATTGATGATGTGACAGGACAGAAGCAGCCGAATGAATTCTGAGGTATTCAGAGCCGCCATACTGTGTGCTCAGATCCAGCCACATGCAGCAAAACTGATTGGTCGTCGTTTCATACTACAGCTGGACAATGACCCAAAACATAAAGCCAACGCAACCCAGGAGTTTATTAAAGCAAAGAAGTGGAATATTCTTGAATGGCCAAGTCAGTCCCCTGATCTCAACCCAATTGAGCAGCATTTCACTTGATAAAGACTAAACTTCAGACAGAAAGGCCCACAAACAAACAGCAACTGAAAACCACCGCAGTGAAGGCCTGGAGGAGCATCAAAAAGGAGGAAACACATCATTTGGTGATGTCCATGAGTTCAAGACTTCAGGCAATCATTGCCAACAAAGGGTTTTCAAAAAAGTACTAAAAATGAACATTTTATTTTAAATTATTTATTCTGTCCAATTACTTTTGCTCCCTTTAAATACCAGGTGGCACATGTTAAGGAGCTGAAACTCCTAAACCCTTCATCCAATTTTAATGTGGATACCCTCAAATGAAAGCTGAAAGTCTGAACTTCAACTGCATCTGAATTGTTTTGTTTAAAATTCATTGTGGTAATGTCTATAACCAAAATTAGAAAAATGTTGTCTCTGTCCAAATATATATGGACCTAACTGCAGTTGCTGCAGCCATGCTAGCAGCCTGAACAGCTATTGCGGTTACATCCACAGCTGAGGTTGCACACTCGAGAGTCGCCAACCTGCCCTCCAGCTGCTGCATGTACCCCTGCAATCGCTGTTTGTCTGCCATTACTAGCCAGACTCTGGCGCTAGTATACTGTTAGGGTTGGCGGAACACACTGAGTAAATATATATGTTAAATATGTGCATTCGCAACCCGGGGTCCACCGTGCAGGAGAGAAACCCGCTGCTAGCAAATCATATGGCGGTATAAGCGAACTCTGTTGCTTCACAAAATCGCAAAGATATGAAAACACTGTGCCCTGTTTACCTCACACAGGATCACAGCTAAATAACTGAGCAAAAGCAAAGAGTGGTCATGCAGTCAGCCTAGCACACGAACAATTGGAGCCTGAATTCTAGTGGCTATACGCTAGACCTGAATCCATACACACAAAACTCCTCACCGGCGGTTCCGGTATTCTAGGGGCTTATTTCAGCCAACCCTGACCACATGCATATGGAGCGCCCCCAGACACAGGGCCACGCGTTCTCGGTACCGGGCCTCTCTGGTTCGGTTCTGAAGCTGTCACGGTGGCTATACCCGGTCCGTGACCCTGCTAAGGGGCGTCCAATAAAGGTGGTACAGTCTGTCAGGGATTCGTGACGCCACCTGTGGTGTTCGGTCAGGGCGACCGACGCTGCTTTGGGGTCCGCTGGGGTGATGGAATGGCAGCTGGATGGTATACCTTCCCACAGGTGAAGTATGTCCCCAGGGCTACCCAGTAAGGTGGATGGTGATGGTGTGAGGTGCAGTCAATAACGAGGACACAAGTTTGCAGTCTCTTTACCTCTTTACTGAAGACTTCAGGATCCGCAATCCAGAGCACACTTAACAGGGCTATCTGAGACCGGCCGATCCGATGGGCACATCCAGAGTTCCCTTTGCAGGTGGAAATCGTTGCCTACCACTAGCGCCTGTGTGTTGTAGTGCTATCCTGCTGAGCATTCAGAATAGTCCTCACAACTTCTGTTCTCGTTCGTTCGCTCTTTCTAATGTGTTCCAGATGTTTCTAGTTCAACGTCCCCCAGGTATGTTATGGCTAGGACGCACCCGTATGACGGGAAGGCCTGGAGGTCTTCTGGGACCCTAGAGACGCCCCTCTCCCACTGTTGCCCCCTATGTCTTCGTAGGTGTTTAGGTGAGACAGCCAACCTATAATTAACTGTCCTGCGGAGTTTGAAGTAAGGCGTAGAGTCAGTTACTCCCTCGGTGTTCTGGCCACCGGCTACGCGCCTCAGTAGGATGTTGCCTCGGTCTCACGGCACGACTCCTACTGGCTCTCCTTTGTGCTTGATCTCGTTTCTCACTGTCTCACAATATCCTTCGCTTCGTGTCTCTTTCTTAGGATACCGCCGCAGGGTGTGCAGGCGCGGTTCCGTAACGTTCTATTCTGGTCGCTAGGTGCCTGCCAGGTTCCCATGCCTGACAGGGACCCCTGTTATGACCTGGTGGTTAGGAGCACCAGGAATGACCTGATAGTTAAACCTCAAACAGGACAAGCTCTGGGATGTGGGAGCTCTGCTGACCCCAATCCCTAATCCTATCACACACACTAGAAATAGCCGTGGAGCGCTCCTGACGCTCCCTAGGCGCCTCGTCACAGCCTAAGAACCAGCTAGCCCTAGAGAAAGAAAGTAAAGCCTACCTTGCCTCAGAGAAATTCCCCAAAGGAAAAGGCAGCCCCCCACATATATTAACTGTGAGTTAAGATGAAAGTCACAAACACAGAAATGAAAACAGGTTTTAGCACAGGGAGGCCAGACTAACTAAATAGACAGAGGATAGGAAAGGTATCTTTGCGGTCAGCACAAAAACTACAAAAGACCACGCAGAGTGTGCAAAAAGACCCCCGCACCGACTCACGGTGCGGAGGCGCCACCCTGCATCCCAGAGCTTCCAGCTAGCAAGACAAAATAATGAAAGCAAGCTGGACTAGAAAACCATGAACAGAAAATAACAAACGGGGACTTAGCTTTTTGCAGAAAGAGACAGGTCTCAGAAAGATCCAAGAGCGAACTGAAGCAATGCAGAAACATTGACAGCTGGCATGGAGTAACGATCTAAGTGGAGTTAAATAGAGCAGCAAACCAAAGGATAAACCCCGTCACCTGTGTAAGGAACCTCAGAAGCAGCAGCTCCATTCACAGCCACCAGAGGGAGCCCACGGACAGAACTCACCGAAGTACCATTCACGACCACAGGAGGGAGCTCGACAACAGAATTCACAACAGACCCCCCCTGTGTCTTCTCCCTGCAACACCCCCTGCCACGGGATGTTGCCTGAATCCAACCCAGTCAGCTTCGGACTAACTTTCTATCCAACCCCTAGTTTTACCAGTGTGAGGAGGGGCCCAATAAATAAAGCCTTTTGCTCCCCCTAGTGGCCGGAGTGTGAAGTGTAATGTGTGCTGGTGATACCTGGTCAGTGAAATTCCTTCAGTGCCATCAGACGTACCATCACTCCCCTTAGTGGCAGAGTGTCATACTGCAAAGACCAGATCTCTGGGGCGCTGCACATACATGACCACAAGAAAGCAAAGCTCATAACATAGGCTGATACTAGCGCATGGCCGTGTGGCCATGCGAACCTTTTATAGCTGCAGCAGACAAGGACCTTCCTAGTGTTCCAATAGGAGCTGCTACAGGACCTGAGCGTGTGACCCACGACCTCCAATGAGAGGTCCTCCCATGGGCATGCTCAGTGTGTGCAAAGCAGGACTTAGTCCCAGAAAAGCCTGCTCGCTGCTGACTAGTGCTGGCTACAAAAGCAGAGGCTGGAAAGGTAGCAGTAACCCTTTGCACAGTATCAGGCTGAGCGAGACGCTAGGACCGACGTCTCCGCTGAGCAGGCTCCATTGCGGCTGATGTAGAATGGGAGACCGCAGCAGACATAGTTCGAGATTCCCTCTGTTCAGCGGCGGGAACTCGACACCCAACACCCCTCCTCACATGTAAAGCGCCATGGAATAAATGGCGCTATAAATAACAATTTATCATTTTTTTTATGCCTATGCTGTGTGCTCTGAGCTTCTATCCTGTAACACATATGGTAGTGGAACCACTGTGCCGTGAGTGAGTCAGCATCCCTTAGATACAAAAATGTTTTGCCTTTATCAGTTTATTGTTTCATTTTTTTTTTTTTTTTTTAAATGTTTACACTTAGACATTTTTCTTTCTTCTATGGGACTTCATCTGGCAAACTTATTATCACTTCTATAACACTCTGTAATATTTCTCACACAATAACGTTGTTGTACAGATCATTCTGAGATCAGTGATATCTAACATGTAAAGGTTTTTCTGTGTTTTGTCTGATCCTCACACAACTGTATATAACATTCCTCCCGTGCTTCCCCCGTACTCTAGAATTTGTTACCCAACCGGTTTGGCTCTCTGTATTATGCTTGAAACCTTCAAAATCAACCTGAAAAATTTTATGTTGAAGAAAGTCTCCAACAACTCTGCTGCCACCACACGGCCGTATCAGCAACCTCCCCCCCCCTCATAATATTGTCTACTCTGTTACTGGTAAAATACTGGATTTGAGATATGTATCACTGAGTTTGTGATCTTTAGTGACATGAACCTAGAGAAAATGCTCCAGCACATTAAGTGCTGAGAGGGGTTAATCGGCAATTTTAAGGGGTAGATTTTTAAGCAAACCGCTGAAGAGCAGATGGGAGGCTGTTCACCATATCTCCTCCCCAGGGGGAGACCATAGGAGGAAGGAGAAGCTGCTGATATGGAGGCCGGCTGTGTGGTGGCAGCAGGGTTATTAGCCGGGACTGACTGGGAGTAAAATTCAGCCTTGGCATTTGAAAGCACATAGGCCTATGTTGTTCCTCCCCCTTGGTGCTCCATCTCAACATCACCCTGAGGACGCCGATAGTGTTAACAGCATAGCAGACAATGCGGTCCACGACTGGACCAACCTATCTGGCATTTCCCAGAATTGCTAGATGGCCAGTCGGGCCCTGGTTATTGGAGACTTTTTTTTGGCCATTTTCTGGTTGCATTTAAAGGTTAGGGAGCCGTACCAGTTGAGGTAGAAAAATCGAGAGAATAGGGGAAGCACAAGAGAAATCTTATATACAGTTGTGTGAGAATCAAACAAACAGTAAAACTTTTATGTGTTGGATATCCCTGAATTCATAATGATCTGTACAACAATGTTATTGTGTGAGAAATATTACCAAGTATTCCAAAAAAGTGAAAATAAGTTTGCCAGGTGAAATACTAAGAAAAATGTCTTAGTATAAAAATTGTTAAAGAATAAAAATGAAACAGTAAAAAGTTAAAGGCAAAACATTTTTATGTCTAAGAATTGAAAAATCTAAATAAAAAAAATCCACCAATTTTGCCTCATAGGGCACATACTGTATAAAATTGCACCTTATTTGTCCTGTACTGGAGAACATAATGCAGTTTTTGCTTACATAGTCTCTGAAGGATGAAGCAGAAGAAAAAGTAATGAAAAAAATCATGTATGAGCCAAAGAGAGGGCAAAAAAATATTGACAGAAGATAAAAATGTTTTGGGATTTTGACAAATAGAACAAATATAGAAAACAATCTACAATCTATATATATAATTGTCTAAGGGTTTTTCCGTCTGTCTGTCTGCTTTTCTGTCTGTCTTTCCAGGAAATCCTGCAATCAGCAACAGGCACAGTATCGACGTAGAAATCCCGCGTCTCTGATCAGCGACGGGCACAGCGACGATGATGTCATAAAGGACGTAGACATCCCGCGTCTCTGATTAGTCGAGGCCGCCAGGCCTCGACCAATCAGCAACGAGCACAGTATCGACGTAGATGTCATAATGGTTGCCATGGCGACGATGATGTCATAAAGGTTGCCTCGACCAATCAGCGACGGGCACAGTCTGCCGCGAATTCTGGAATCATCATTGTCCATATACTATGGGGACATGCATATTCTAGAATACCCGATGCGTTAGAATCGGGCCACAGTCTAGTTATTGTATAATTAGAGATGAGCAAACCGGTTGAAGGTGAATTGACTTTTCCTCAATTTTCACAAAAGTTTTGGGTTTTCGATTTGTACAAATTCAAATGCTCTGCAATCAGTATTTAATGCTCATTTATTATCGCCGTAGACGTACCGACCTCAGAATAACGGTAATATGTCATCTATGGCTACCTTCACACTGGGTTTTTTTTTTAATACGTCGCAATGCGTCGTTTAGGGGAAAAAACGCATCCTGCAAAGTTGTTTGCAGGATGCGTTTTTGCCCCATAGAGTTACATTACTGACGCATTGCGACGTATTGACACACGTCGCAACCGTCTTGCGACGGTTGCGCCGTGTTGTGGCGGACCGCCGGGAGCAAAAAAACATTAAATGTAACGTTTTTTGCAGCCGACGGACCGCCCCCACCTCCCCGCACCTCACAATGGGGCAGTGGATGCGCCGGAGAAATGCATCCGCTGCACCCGTTGTGCGGCACAACAAACGCTAGCGTCGGAATCTCGGCCCGACGCATTGCAGGTTCCGACGCTAGTGTGAAAGTAGCCTATACTGAACGCCAGCGACTGCATTCTGCTGAATCAGAGCGGAAGTGAATTGCAAAAAAATCCACATTTTGGCAAATGTTGTACTATTTGAGTAGGAATGAATTCACCTTGGATTTACTTGATCATCTCTACTTCTGAGAGATTTTCTATATGATGTGTCTTGATTTTTTGCTACAACTGGCGAAGAGTTGGTAAAGTTTCTATGAACTTCACTTTGGCTTTGGCTCTGCATAGCAATCATTAAGGGAAAATAACAAGAGACGAGGGAATCAATACATAGCAAACTGAATTCTGATGAAGAACCCAGTACAATGGCCACCAGCTTTCCACCATTTTGCCGGATTCTCATAAAGGCTGGTAGGACTATACTCACCTGTCCATCACTTGTTCTTGCTGCTACTTGTCCGGTCCTCCACTCTCCTTGTGTTTGGATTTTCCGGCGCTAACTTGGCTTGATGCAATGATTTACTGTTCTCATTGCCGCCGCTGACTGGACAGCACAGTCGTTCCTGGCTATTGCAGATCTTCCTGCTTTTGAAGGATTATGAAGGGATCTGCAGTACCCTGGAGTGGCCAAACATACTTTTACGAAGCTGTCGGACCCCCAAAAATCTAGTAATGATAACCCATCATGAGGATAGCTCATCAATATAAAAGCAGTGGAACAACCCTTTAAATGAAACCACTTTCTCTCTAAGCCCTACCCTTTGTCGAACAAAGTAAAAAAAGGTTTTAAGACCTTATTGCCAAAGGGAAGGCCTCCATGTAGATTTCTTCTCCTCACAGTAGTAGCTAGTAATGAACAGACAAGTAACATTGAACTTGTGATAATTCTCTACCAGTAGCATATATTTACCACACAGACACGCCACAGCCATATCTACCAACTACCAAAGTTAGGGAAGGGGTACATATACTGAGTATTGGGCTGCTGGAATTTTATTTTACTTTAAACTACTTCCCTAAGCTTGTCCAGTCCTTTATAAGCGTCCACACTGAATTATTACTCTAAGTGAAGTCAAATAGTGATCCCACACAGTACAGCACTGCTTTTATGTCCACCACCGTCCCCCTCACACACAATATGAAGCTCACCGAGGCCTGACACATAAATGTAGACTTCCACAGTGCCTCTTCACTTAGTATGATGCCTCCACAGCTTCCCACAGACAGTATGAAGCCCTCAGAGCCTCCCACACAGTATGATATCCCCTAAACAGTGTGAAGTCCCTACAGCCCAGCATAAAACAACAAGAAAAAGAAAAGAAGCCACCAAATGAATGTTCGCACACCACCTGATACGTATCAAAAAGGAACAACTTTAATGGGTAACACCACAAATAAAAACATTTAAAAACAATCCAACAAAACTCCCCCCGTCAGGCCTATAAAGCTCGTAAGTATATACATATACATGCTGTGTAAAGCCGGCTGTGTACAACGATAAAGTACCATATAATGTCACATAAAGCAATACCATAAAGAACCGGGCATCCGGAAGATCTGGGCCCAAATGCCCCACAAGGGAACTCTGAGGGGAGAGGGAAAAGAAGGACAACACGCCCAACCCCCTCAAATGAAAACCCCTAGAGAGCCTAAACCACTGTGGCGTACTGTAAACGAGTGCCTACCATATGTAATAGTACCATACCACCCTGAACGATATGAGCAGGGAGAGCAATACCTAGGCACACTCAGCAGGAAGACCCCTCGGCTCACATAACTGGTACTCCAACAGCCATATAGTCACCTTTGATAAGAATGATACGAGCAGGACCGACACGAGGGAGGACCCAACGCGTGTCGCGGTTACTCGGACCGCTTCGTCAGGGGAAAGTGCTTACCCGAGAGAACTTGTATCCTATATACAGGTGCCGGTGATCAAAACGCGCCGCACATGTGCGCCGCCATGGGCCGGAAATGACGTCAGGGAATGAAATACCGCCCGCGCCTGCGCAGAGAGTGGAGATGGGTGTAAAAGGGCAGACGTCTCTGCCCACAGAGTCCCGATGCGCGCGCGCCAGAACATGGCCAGCGGCTCGCATCGCTACTCAAACAGGTCACCCCAAGTACGCGCAGCAGAAGAGGAACGTGATACTAAACGTCACAGGTAGAAGGGTAACTCGTGTGGGAAATGTGAGATACCCCAAGCGCCACGCAGGGTGAGCCTGCGAATGCTCCCAATATGCTACCACTACACCCTAGGGAGGGAATATATTAATTTTACATTATCAATAAACAATAACACAAAAGGAGGGTAACGTTGTTATACTATACACAGTTCATAGAACACTAACAACATGCTGTAGTCCATATGTAGCGTGACTAAAAGTGGCCCATAGCCGTGACTATGGATCCCATCCGCGTCAATGAAGTCGCAGTCCATGAGAGAATCTTGGTGCATCCGATTTCAATAAGAGATACAAGTCTTCGGCTGGATCCCACCTGAGTGCCTCCTATGATGGCATATACGGCCCACTCAGGCAGTCCAATGGAAATCCCGGTCAGCCACCAAATGAGTGTCCTAAAAAGCTGTGCTCCAAATGACCCACTCAGCCCAAGAAGCCCGTAAAATGCAGGTCCTCGTTAATACCATGGGGTGCTGTGGAATTGAGTAGATAAATCCACCGTGACTCCGCTTGGAGAAGCCGTTTGTGTAAAGAGCCACCTCGGCCCGTGGACCTGATCTGCTCCAAGCCCACCATCCTAACGTTGGCACAGCTACCACCATGATGAAGCAAGAAATGTGCGGCCACCGTGCTCAGCGTCTTGCCTTTCCTGATGTCCACAGATGCCGTATTGATGGTAGATAAGTGGCTCTGCATTCTCCGCCTCAACTCTTGCGAAGTTTGACCTACATAAATGCAAGGACATGGGCAAATCAAAGCATAAACCACATGAGTAGATTTGCAGTTAATGTAAGCTTTTAATTTGTGCTCTTTGCGATCCACAGGATTACTGAACAAACCCCGGACTGGGCGCATTAAGGGACAGATACTGCAGTTGCCGCACGGGAATGATCCCCTCAGGACCATACCCCGATTGAGCCGCCTGGTGGGTCTCCTGTAATGACTCCGGGTTAGTAAATCCTTAAAGTTGGGGGCCCTTTTAGCCGTAATAAGAGGCCGCGTACTGATAACCTGGGAAGTAAGTGGGTCAGTGGCCAAGATCCTCCAATGATTGTTTAGGATGCTACTCATCTCCGGCCAGTGGGTATGATACCCCGTAATAAACCGCACATACTTATCCGGTAATCTCCTATTGGCCACCAATAAAGAGTCTTGTGACTGTCCACTGGCCCTCTGATAGGCCCGTGAAATGCATTTTTTGGGGTAATACCTGGACTTGAATTTTGCCGTGAGCTCCTTCGCTTCCCTCTTGAAATCCGAATCCTGAGTGCAATTGCGCCTGGCCCTAAGAAATTGGCCCGTCGGAACCCCCTCTCTTGTATGTTTGGGGTGAAAGCTCCGATAATCCAAAAATCCAGTGACCGCTGTGGGCTTCCGATAAAGACGTGTGGATATCAAGCCACCCTGACAACTAACCTCCAGGTCCAGAAAATTCACTGAAATGGGAGAAAACTGGTAAGTCAAAAAAATATTGCAAGAATTATTGTTGAGGAACCCCATGAACTGGGAAAGTTCCTCCGAAGAACCTGACCAAATGAAAAACACATCATCAATGAAGCGTGACCACCGTCGTACCCTGGACTTAAAGAAATCAGAAGTAAACACAAACGAAGATTCCCACCACCCCAAAAAAAGATTTGCGAACGAGGGGGCACAACGGGCCCCCATGGCCACACCCGAGGTCTGTAAATAAAACACCCGGTCAAATAAGAAAAAATTGTGCCTCAACGCAAAATCCAGCAAATCAATAATAAAGGAATCGTGTAACCTGTCCGAGTCTACCTGTTGGTCAATGAAAAAGAGGACGGCCCGCATCCCGTCATCATGGTTAATATTGGAGTAAAGCGACTCCACGTCGCAAGTAACCATGAGATCACCTGGAGCCAGTTCCACCCCTTTGTGAACATTGATGAAGTGTGAAGAATCCCTTATGTAGGACGGGAGCGCTGTCACCAAGGGCTGTAAAAAGAAATCGATATATCCACATGCCCTCTCACATAGGCTGCCCCTACTGGAAACTATCGGGCGACCCGGGGGTTTGGTGGTGCTCTTGTGGACCTTGGGTACCATATAGAACGTGGGTGTGATGGGTTGATCCACCCAGATGAAATCCCTCTCTTGTAGATTGATAATCCCAAGTTGAAAGGCCTTGTCAAGTAATGTTCTCAACTGTAGATTTCTTCTCCTCACAGTAGTAGCTAGTAATGAACAGACAAGTAACATTGAACTTGTGATAATTCTCTACCAGTAGCATATATTTACCACACAGACACGCCACAGCCATATCTACCAACTACCAAAGTTAGGGAAGGGGTACATATACTGAGTATTGGGCTGCTGGAATTTTATTTTACTTTAAACTACTTCCCTAAGCTTGTCCAGTCCTTTATAAGCATCCACACTGAATTATTACTCTAAGTGAAGTCAAATAGTGATCCCACACAGTACAGCACTGCTTTTATGTCCACCACCGTCCCCCTCACACACAATATGAAGCTCACCGAGGCCTGACACATAAATGTAGACTTCCACAGTGCCTCTTCACTTAGTATGATGCCTCCACAGCTTCCCACAGACAGTATGAAGCCCTCAGAGCCTCCCACACAGTATGATATCCCCTAAACAGTGTGAAGTCCCTACAGCCCCTAACACAGTATTATGCCTCCCATTTTCCCCACACATTATGATTCCTCATTACACACATTACACACAACACACTGTGATGCCCCCACAGCCATAATATAATATCCTGACACATCACGACACCCTCCGCACAGTGTGATGCCCCCACAGCCACGCACACAATATAATGCCCCCACACATCAAGACCCCCTCCTCACAGTGTGATGCTCATACAGCCACGCACACAATATAATGCCCCCACACATCAAGACCTACTCCCCACAGTGTGATGCCCCCACAGCCACGCCCACAGTATAATGCCCCCACACATCAAGACCCACTCCTCACAGTGTGATGCCCCCACAGTCCCCCATACACAATATGATGCCATACAGATCTCTAGACACACTATGATGCCCCAAAAGCCCACACAAAATATAATACTACTGTAAGGGTATGTGCACACGTTGCGGATTTGCCTCTGGAATTTTCTGTGCGGATTCTGCATCTCTTGGCAGATAATGCAGGTCAAAATCTGTGCTTTTTCTTGCAGATTTCGTGCATTTTTCCTGCGGATTTACTGCATAGCATTTTTTTTTCCATTGATTAACATTGAACTGTAAATCACTTGCGGTTCTGCATGGAAAAAACGCTGTGGATCCACAGTAAATGCACAACGTGTGCACATCGCCTAAGGGTGTGAACTGTAAGGGGATCAGGAGAGCACTAGGACACTGCGGTGTTTGCCTCCTCGAGCTGAGAGCAGCTGCAGCCCCAGAGACTGTATGTGCTGGGGTCTAGTGTCTACTGTGTGAGGATGCAGAAAGGGGATGCTAGAGGAAGTTCTTGAGATTGAACTTGAAGAGGACTGTGCTCTCCAGCGTTTTTGTGAGGGGCTGCTAATCCCTGGCTCTGTGTTATGACCTGGTGGTCAGGACAATAATGGACCTGGTGGTTAAGAGCACACAGAAAGACCTGATAGTTACTGATAATAAGGACGAGCTCTGGGACGTGGGAACTCTGCTGACCGCAATCCCTAAACCTATCAAACACACTAGAAATAGCCGTGGATTGCGCCTAACGCTCCCTATGCAACTCGGCACAGCCTAAGAAACTAGCTAGCCCTGAAGATAGAAAAATAAAGCCTACCTTGCCTCAGAGAAATTCCCCAAAGGAAAAGGCAGCCCCCCACATATAATGACTGTGAGTAAAGATGAAAATACAAACACAGAGATGAAATAGATTTAGCAAAGTGAGGCCCGACTTACTGAACAGACCGAGGATAGGAAAGGTTACTTTGCGGTCAGCACAAAAACCTACAAAAAGACCACGCAGAGGGCGCAAAAAGACCCTCCGCACCGACTCACGGTGCGGAGGCGCTCCCTCTGCGTCCCAGAGCTTCCAGCAAGCAAGACAACAAATTAAATAGCAAGCTGGACAGAAAAATAGCAAACCAAAGAAATACAAGCTGGAACTTAGCTTCTGATGGGAAGACAGGTCACAAGAACGATCCAGGAGTGAACAGACCAATACTGGAACATTGACAGGTGGCATGGAGCAAAGATCTAAGTGGAGTTAAATAGAGCAGCAGCTAACGAATTAACCTAGTCACCTGTGAAACTCAGAAACACCCACCAGAGGAAGTCCATGGACAGAACCAGCCGAAGTACCATTCATGACCACAGGAGGGAGCCCGACAACAGAATTCACAACAGTACCCCCCCTTGAGGAGGGGTCACCGAACCCTCACCAGAGCCCCCAGGCTGACCAGGATGAGCCAAATGAAAGGCACGAACCAGATCGGCAGCATGAACATCAGAGGCAAAAACCCAGGAATTATCCTCCTGACCATAACCCTTCCACTTGACCAGGTACTGGAGTTTCCGTCTCGAAACACGAGAATCCAAAATCTTCTCCACCACATACTCCAACTCCCCCTCAACCAACACCGGGGCAGGAGGATCAACGGATGGAACCACAGGCGCCACGTATCTCCGCAATAACGACCTATGGAACACATTATGGATGGCAAAAGAAGCAGGAAGGGCCAAACGAAATGACACAGGATTGATAACCTCAGAAATCTTATACGGACCAATGAAACGAGGCTTAAACTTAGGAGAGGAAACCTTCATAGGAACATAACGAGACGACAACCAAACCAAATCCCCAACACGAAGTCGGGGACCCACACAGCGCCGGCGGTTAGCGAAACGTTGAGCCTTCTCCTGGGACAATGTCAAATTGTCCACCACATGAGTCCAAATCTGCTGCAACCTATCCACCACAGTCACCACAGGGGGGCTTTCTGTGCACACCCTACCCAGGACCCGCCTGTCATAGCTATTGGTAAGCATCTGCCGGCCCTCCTTTATTACTATTACCCCCGTGTGGGGACTATGTATTGCTTTCCTTTGGGGGGGCTAGTCATATATATCATCTGGCAGATATACTTACCAGTGCCTTGTTACTTTTCTGCACATGCACATGCACTTTAGGAGCGGACGCTGTCAGAGCACATATTGATTAGGCTAGTAGCGGGCCCTGTGGTCCCTGGTGTGTTATCTTTTGCACATGTGTTTTTATGTATGTTTTTCTGATATTAGTTTGTGTAATTATTTGTTATATTTTCAATAAACTTTGTTATACTTCGTATATATACCTAGTAGAACTCATATTTTCCTCCTGTTCCACTATCCACCACAGTATCTACACCAGGACAGTCTGAAGACTCAACCTGCCCTGAAGAGAAACGAGGATGGAAACCAGAATTGCAGAAAAACGGCGAAACCAAAGTAGCCGAGCTGGCCCGATTATTAAGGGCGAACTCAGCCAACGGCAAAAAGGACACCCAATCTGTTGTGAATTCTGTGGCTGAGTTCACTTCTGTGGTCACAAGTGGTATTGCAGTCTCTGGGCTTCCTCCCTCAGGTGTTTTGGTGAGCTCGTTGGCTGCCTTGCTATTTAGCTCCACCTGAGTCTGTCTTCCTTGCTCCTTGTCAATGTTCCAGTGTTGGATCTGAGCTACTGCATCTTTCCTTGGGCCTGCTGCTCTGCTAGATAAGTGCTTCTAGTTTGTTTTCTGTTTTTTTTCTGTCCAGCTTGCTATTGTCTTTTGCTGGAAGCTCTGAGAAGCAGAGGGGTGCACCGCCGTGCTGTTAGTTCGGCACGGTGGGTCTTTTTGCCCCTTTGCGTGGTTTTCGTTTTAGGGTTTTTTGTAGACTGCATAGTTCTCTTTGCTATCCTCGCTCTGTCTAGAATATCGGGCCTCACTTTGCTGAATCTATTTCATTCCTACGTTTGTCTTTTCATCTTGCTAACAGTCATTATATGTGGGGGGCTGCCTATTCCTTTGGGGTATTTCTCTGAGGTAAGTCAGGCTTGTATTTCTATCTTCAGGCTAGTCAGCTCCTCAGGCAGTGCCGAGTTGCATAGGTAGTTGTTAGGCGCAATCCACTGCTGCTTATAGTTGTGTGAGGATAGATCAGGTACTGCAGTCTACAGAGATTCCACGTCTCAGAGCTCGTCTTATTGTTTTTGGTTATTGCCAGATCTCTGTATGTGCGCTGATTACTGCACGCTGTGTTGCCTGATTGCCAGCCATAACAGTACAAGGAGCCACACCAATGATTCCCAATAGAGGGAAAAAAGAAATCCTGACATCATTTTTTTTTCTTAGCTCTGTCTTCAGTCTTTTTTTTCCCCTAGACATTAGAGTGCTTCAGGACACAGCTGTGGACATGGATATTCAGGCTCTGTGCTCCTCAATGGATAATCTCGTTGTAAATGTACAAAAGATTCAAGATACTATTGATCAGAAATCGATGCTAGAACCAAGAATTCCGATTCCTGATTTGTTTTTTGGTGACAGAACTAAGTTCCTGAGCTTCAGAAATAATTGTAAGCTATTTTTGGCCTTGAAACCTCATTCTTCTGGTAATCCTATTCAACAGGTTTTGATTATTATTTCTTTTTTGCGCGGCGACCCACAGGACTGGGCGTTTTCTCTTGCACCAGGAGATTCTGCATTGAGTAATGTTGATGCATTTTTCCTGGCGCTCGGATTGCTTTACGATGAGCCTAATTCAGTGGATCAGGCTGAGAAAAATCTGCTGGCTTTATGCCAGGGTCAGGATGATGTAGAAGTATATTGTCAGAAATTTAGGAAATGGTCAGTACTTACTCTGTGGAATGAATCTGCACTAGCGGCTTTGTTCAGAAAGGGTCTCTCTGAAGCTCTTAAGGATGTAATGGTGGGATTTCCTATGCCTGCTGGTTTGAATGAGTCTATGTCCTTGGCCATTCAGATCGGTCGTCGCTTGCGCGAGCGTAAATCTGTGCACCATCTGGCGGTACTGCCTGAGAGTAAACCTGAGCCTATGCAGTGCGACAGGACTATGACTAAAGTAGAACGGCAAGAACACAGACGTCTGAACAGACTGTGTTTCTATTGTGGTGATTCTACTCATGCTATTTCTAATTGTCCTAAACGCACTAGGTGGTTCGATAGCTCTGCCGTTATTGGTACTGTACAGTCCAAATTCCTTTTGTCCATTACCTTAATGTGCTCTTTGTCATCGTATTCTGTCATGGCGTTTGTGGATTCAGGCGCTGCCCTGAATCTGATGGATTTGGATTATGCTAAACGTTGTATAATAACCATGTATAAGTATATAAGGGGACAATACAAATATCTCGCTGAGGATCTGTTTATACCAAGGAAGGTGACGGGCACAAGGGGGCATTCTTTGCGTCTGGAGGAGAGAAGGTTTTTCCACCAACATAGAAGAGGATTCTTTACTGTTAGGGCAGTGAGAATCTGGAATTGCTTGCCTGAGGAGGTGGTGATGGCGAACTCAGTCGAGGGGTTCAAGAGAGGCCTGGATGTCTTTCTGGAGCAGAACAATATTGTATCATACAATTATTAGGTTCTGTAGAAGGACGTAGATCTGGGTATTTATTATGATGGAATATAGGCTGAACTGGATGGACAAATGTCTTTTTTCGGCCTTACTAACTATGTATGTTACTATGTTACTATGTTGTGGATTTTTCTTGGAGCCTTTGCGGTGTCCTATTCCGTTGAGAGGAATTGATGCTACACCTTTGGCCAAGAATAAGCCTCAGTACTGGGCCCAGCTGACCATGTGCATGGCTCCTGCACATCAGGAAGTTATTCGCTTTCTGGTACTGCATAATTTGCATGATGTGGTCGTGTTGGGGTTGCCATGGCTACAAACCCATAATCCAGTATTGGATTGGAACTCTATGTCGGTAACCAGCTGGGGTTGTCAGGGAGTACATGGTGATGTTCCATTTTTGTCTATTTCGTCATCCATTCCTTCGGACATCCCAGAGTTCTTGTCGGACTTTCAGGATGTATTTGAAGAGTCCAAGTCTGATGCCCTACCTCCGCATAGGAATTGTGATTGTGCTATCGATTTGATTCCTGGTAGTAAATTCCCTAAGGGTCGTTTATTTAATTTGTCCGTACCTGAACACACCGCTATGCGCAGTTATGTGAAGGAGTCCCTGGAGAAGGGACATATTCGCCCATCGTCGTCACCATTGGGAGCAGGGTTCTTTTTTGTAGCCAAGAAGGATGGTTCGCTAAGACCGTGTATTGATTACCGCCTTCTTAATAAGATCACTGTTAAGTTTCAGTATCCCTTGCCATTGATTTCTGACTTGTTTGCTCGGATTAAGGGGGCTAGTTGGTTTACTAAGATTGATCTTCGTGGTGCGTATAATCTGGTGAGAATCAGGCAGGGAGATGAATGGAAAATGGCATTTAATACGCCCGAGGGTCATTTTGAGTATCTGGTGATGCCGTTCGGACTTGCCAATGCTCCATCTGTTTTTCAGTCTTTTATGCATGACATTTTCCGTGAGTATCTGGATAAATTCTTGATTGTTTACTTGGATGACATTTTGATCTTCTCAGATGATTGGGAGTCTCATGTGAAGCAAGTCAGAATGGTTTTCCAGGTACTGCGTGCTAATTCCTTGTTCGTGAAGGGATCAAAGTGTCTCTTCGGTGTGCAGAAAGTTTCATTTTTGGGGTTCATCTTTTCTCCTTCTACTATCGAGATGGATCCGGTTAAGGTTCAGGCCATCCAGGATTGGACTCAGCCGACATCTCTAAAAAGTCTGCAGAAATTCCTGGGCTTTGCTAATTTTTATCGTCGCTTCATCTGTAATTTTTCTAGCATTGCCAGACCATTGACCGATTTGACCAAGAAGGGTGCTGATTTGGTTAATTGGTCTTCTGCTGCCGTGGAAGCTTTTCAGGAGTTGAAGCGTCGTTTTTGCTGTGCCCCTGTGTTGTGTCAACCTGATGTTTCTCTTCCGTTCCAGGTCGAGGTTGATGCTTCTGAGATTGGTGCAGGGGCGGTTTTGTCACAGAGAGGTTCTGGTTGCTCAGTGTTCAAACCATGTGCTTTCTTTTCCAGGAAATTTTCTGCTGCTGAGCGTAATTATGATGTGGGCAACCGAGAGTTGCTGGCCATGAAGTGGGCATTCGAGGAGTGACGTCATTGGCTTGAGGGTGCTAAGCATCGCGTGGTGGTATTGACTGATCATAAGAACTTGACTTATCTCGAGTCTGCCAAGCGCTTGAATCCTAGACAGGCCCGTTGGTCGTTATTTTTTGCTCGTTTTGATTTTGTGATTTCATACCTTCCGGGCTCTAAAAATGTGAAGGCGGATGCTCTGTCTAGGAGTTTTGTGCCCGACTCTCCGGGGTTATCTGAGCCGGCGAGTATCCTCAAGGAAGGAGTCATTGTGTCTGCCATCTCCCCTGATTTGCGGAGAGTGTTGCAGAAATTTCAGGCTAATAAACCTGATCGTTGTCCGGCCGAGAAACTGTTCGTCCCTGATAGGTGGACTAGTAAAGTTATCTCTGAACTTCATTGTTCGGTGCTGGCCGGTCATCCAGGAATCTTTGGTACCAGGGAGTTGGTTGCTAGATCCTTCTGGTGGCCATCTCTGTCACGGGATGTGCGTGCTTTTGTGCAGTCCTGTGGAATTTGTGCTAGGGCTAAGCCCTGCTGTTCACGTGCCAGTGGGTTGCTTTTGCCCTTGCCGGTCCCGAAGAGGCCTTGGACACATATTTCGATGGATTTCATTTCTGACCTTCCCGTTTCTCAAAAAATGTCGGTCATTTGGGTGGTCTGTGATCGCTTTTCTAAAATGGTCCATCTGGTGCCCTTGGTTAAATTGCCTTCCTCCTCTGATTTGGTGCCTTTGTTCTTCCAGCATGTGGTTCGTTTACATGGCATTCCTGAGAATATTGTTTCTGACAGAGGTTCCCAGTTTGTCTCGAGGTTCTGGCGAGCCTTTTGTGGTAGGATGGGCATTGACCTATCTTTCTCCTCGGCCTTCCATCCTCAGACTAATGGCCAGACCGAACGAACCAATCAGACCTTGGAAACATATCTGAGATGTTTTGTTTCCGCTGACCAGGATGATTGGGTGTCATTTTTGCCGTTGGCTGAGTTCGCCCTTAATAATCGGGCCAGCTCGGCTACCTTGGTCTCTCCATTTTTCTGCAATTCTGGGTTCCATCCTCGTTTCTCTTCAGGACAGGTTGAGTCTTCGGACTGTCCTGGTGTGGATTCTGTGGTGGACAGGTTGCAGCAGATCTGGACTCAGGTAGTGGACAATTTGACCTTGTCCCAGGAGAAGGCTCAGCTTTTCGCTAATCGCAGACGCCGTGTGGGACCCCGACTTCGTGTTGGGGATTTGGTTTGGTTATCTTCTCGTCATATTCCTATGAAGGTTTCCTCTCCTAAATTTAAACCTCGTTTTATTGGTCCGTATAGGATTTCTGAGATTCTCAATCCGGTGTCTTTTCGTCTGACCCTCCCAGACTCCTTTTCCATACATAATGTATTCCATAGGTCGTTGTTGAGGAGATACGTGGCACCTATGGTTCCATCTGTGGAGCCTCCTGCCCCTGTTTTGGTGGAGGGGGAATTGGAGTATATTGTGGAGAAGATTTTGGATTCTCGTGTCTCTAGACGGAAACTCCAGTATCTGGTCAAATGGAAGGGTTATGCTCAGGAAGATAATTCCTGGGTTTTTGCCTCTGATGTCCATGCCCCAGATCTTGTTCGTGCCTTTCATGTGGCTCATCCTGTTCGGCCTGGGGGTTCTGGTGAGGGTTCGGTGAACCCTACTCAAGGGGGGGGTACTGTTGTGAATTCTGTGGCTGAGTTCACTTCTGTGGTCACAAGTGGTATTGCAGTCTCTGGGCTTCCTCCCTCAGGTGTTTTGGTGAGCTCGTTGGCTGCCTTGCTATTTAGCTCCACCTGAGTCTGTCTTCCTTGCTCCTTGTCAATGTTCCAGTGTTGGATCTGAGCTACTGCATCTTTCCTTGGGCCTGCTGCTCTGCTAGATAAGTGCTTCTAGTTTGTTTTCTGTTTTTTTTCTGTCCAGCTTGCTATTGTCTTTTGCTGGAAGCTCTGAGAAGCAGAGGGGTGCACCGCCGTGCTGTTAGTTCGGCACGGTGGGTCTTTTTGCCCCTTTGCGTGGTTTTCGTTTTAGGGTTTTTTGTAGACTGCATAGTTCTCTTTGCTATCCTCGCTCTGTCTAGAATATCGGGCCTCACTTTGCTGAATCTATTTCATTCCTACGTTTGTCTTTTCATCTTGCTAACAGTCATTATATGTGGGGGGCTGCCTATTCCTTTGGGGTATTTCTCTGAGGTAAGTCAGGCTTGTATTTCTATCTTCAGGCTAGTCAGCTCCTCAGGCAGTGCCGAGTTGCATAGGTAGTTGTTAGGCGCAATCCACTGCTGCTTATAGTTGTGTGAGGATAGATCAGGTACTGCAGTCTACAGAGATTCCACGTCTCAGAGCTCGTCCTATTGTTTTTGGTTATTGCCAGATCTCTGTATGTGCGCTGATTACTGCACGCTGTGTTGCCTGATTGCCAGCCATAACACAATCATCCTGATCAGCAGAAACAAAGCATCTCAGATATGTTTCCAAAGTTTGATTAGTTCGTTCGGTTTGGCCATTTGTCTGAGGATGGAAAGCCGAGAAAAAAGACAAATCAATGCCCATCCTAGCACAAAAGGATCGCCAAAACCTTGAAACAAACTGGGAACCTCTGTCAGAAACGATGTTCTCCGAGATACCATGTAAACGAACCACATGCTGGAAAAATAATGGCACCAAATCAGAGGAGGAAGACAATTTAGACAAAGGTACCAAATGGACCATCTTAGAAAAGCGATCACAAACCACCCAAATGACCGACATCTTTTGAGAGACGGGGAGATCCGAAATAAAATCCATAGAAATATGCGTCCAGGGCCTCTTCGGGACCGGCAAGGGCAAAAGCAACCCACTGGCACGAGAACAGCAGGGCTTAGCCCGAGCACAAGTCCCACAGGACTGCACAAAAGAACGCACATCCCGCGACAAAGACGGCCACATCATGCAGATTATGCAACACCAGAAAGCGGATATCCTCCTGATGTGCAGGAGCCATGCACATGGTCAATTGGGTCCAATACTGAGGCTTATTCTTGGCCAAAGGCGTAGCATCAATTCCTCTCAATGGAATAGGATACTGCAAGGGCTCTAAGAAAAAACCACAGCGCCTAGCATACTCCAAGTCCATCAAATTCAGGGCAGCGCCTGAATCCACAAATGCCATAACAGAATAGGATGACAAAGAGCAAATCAGAGTAACAGACAATAGAAATTTAGACTGTACCGTACCAATGGTGGCAGACCTAGCGAACTGCTTAGTGCGCTTAGGACAATCGGAGATAGCATGAGTGGAATCCCCACAGTAAAAACATAGCCCATTCCGACGTCTGTGTTCTTGCCGTTCAGCTCTGGTCAAAGTCCTATCACATTGCATAGGCTCAGGCCCATGCTCAGATAGTACCGCCAAATGGTGCACAGCTTTACGCTCACGCAAGCGTCGATCGATCTGAATGGCCAAGGACATAGACTCATTCAGACCAGCAGGCATGGGAAACCCCACCATGACATCCTTAAGGGCTTCAGAGAGACCCTTTCTGAAGATTGCTGCCAGGGCACATTCATTCCACTGAGTGAGCACAGACCACTTTCTAAACTTCTGACAATATATCTCTGCTTCATCCTGACCCTGACACAGAGCCAGCAAGATTTTCTCTGCCTGATCCACTGAATTAGGTTCGTCATAAAGCAATCCAAGCGCCAGGAAAAACGCATCAACATCACGCAATGCCGGATCTCCTGGCGCAAGGGAAAATGCCCAGTCTTGAGGGTCACCACGTAACAAAGAAATAATAATAATTATTTATATTATTATTATTTATTTATATAGCACCATTGATTCCATGGTGCTGTACATGAGAAGGGGTTACATACAAGTTACAAATATCACATACAGTAAACAAACTAACAATGACGGACTGATACAGAGGGGCGAGGACCCTGCCCTTGCGGGCTTACATTCTACAGGATTATGGGGAAGGAGACAGTAGGTTGAGGGTTGCAGGAGCTCCGGTGTTGGTGAGGCGGTAGCTCCGGTGTTGGTGAGGCGGTAGCTCCGGTGTTGGTGAGGCGGTAGCTTCGTTGGTGATGAGGCAGCAGCGGTGTCAGTGCAGGCTGTAGGCTTTCCTGAAGAGATGAGTTTTCAGGTTCCGTCTGAAGGATCCGACTGTGGTTGATAGTCGGACGTGTTGGGGCAGAGAGTTCCAGAGGATGGGGGATATTCGGGATATAATGATCTTTACTTGTTGAACAGGGTCACCTGAGGAGCGAGGTTTCAAGGCAAGAAACAATTTAAAATTATTTTTGAAATTCAAGAACTTAGATCTATCACCAAAAATCAAATCAGGAATTGGAATCCTAGGCTCTGACATCGGATTCTGAACCACAAAATCTTGAATGTTTTGTATCCTTGTAGTGAGATTATCCATCCAAGAGGACAGACCTTGAATGTCCATGTTTACACCAGTGTCCTGAACCACCCAGAGGTAAAGGGGAAAATAGAGACAAAACACACTGCAAAGAAAAAAAAATGGTCTCAGAACTTCTCTTATCCCTCTATTGAGATGCATTAGTACTTTGGTCCACCTGTACTGTTATGACCTGGTGGTCAGGACAATAATGGACCTGGTGGTTAAGAGCACACAGAAAGACCTGATAGTTACTGATAATAAGGACGAGCTCTGGGACGTGGGAACTCTGCTGACCGCAATCCCTAAACCTATCAAACACACTAGAAATAGCCGTGGATTGCGCCTAATGCTCCCTATGCAACTCGGCACAGCCTAAGAAACTAGCTAGCCCTGAAGATAGAAAAATAAAGCCTACCTTGCCTCAGAGAAATTCCCCAAAGGAAAAGGCAGCCCCCCACATATAATGACTGTGAGTAAAGATGAAAATACAAACACAGAGATGAAATAGATTTAGCAAAGTGAGGCCCGACTTACTGAACAGACCGAGGATAGGAAAGGTTACTTTGCGGTCAGCACAAAAACCTACAAAAAGACCACGCAGAGGGCGCAAAAAGACCCTCCGCACCGACTCACGGTGCGGAGGCGCTCCCTCTGCGTCCCAGAGCTTCCAGCAAGCAAGACAACAAATTAAATAGCAAGCTGGACAGAAAAATAGCAAACCAAAGAAATACAAGCTGGAACTTAGCTTCTGATGGGAAGACAGGTCACAAGAACGATCCAGGAGTGAACAGACCAATACTGGAACATTGACAGGTGGCATGGAGCAAAGATCTAAGTGGAGTTAAATAGAGCAGCAGCTAACGAATTAACCTAGTCACCTGTGAAACTCAGAAACACCCACCAGAGGAAGTCCATGGACAGAACCAGCCGAAGTACCATTCATGACCACAGGAGGGAGCCCGACAACAGAATTTTCGGTGACCCCTTCTCAAGGGGGGGGTACTGTTGTGAATTCTGTGGCTGAGTTCACTTCTGTGGTCACAAGTGGTATTGCAGTCTCTGGGCTTCCTCCCTCAGGTGTTTTGGTGAGCTCGTTGGCTGCCTTGCTATTTAGCTCCACCTGAGTCTGTCTTCCTTGCTCCTTGTCAATGTTCCAGTGTTGGATCTGAGCTACTGCATCTTTCCTTGGGCCTGCTGCTCTGCTAGATAAGTGCTTCTAGTTTGTTTTCTGTTTTTTTTCTGTCCAGCTTGCTATTGTCTTTTGCTGGAAGCTCTGAGAAGCAGAGGGGTGCACCGCCGTGCTGTTAGTTCGGCACGGTGGGTCTTTTTGCCCCTTTGCGTGGTTTTCGTTTTAGGGTTTTTTGTAGACTGCATAGTTCTCTTTGCTATCCTCGCTCTGTCTAGAATATCGGGCCTCACTTTGCTGAATCTATTTCATTCCTACGTTTGTCTTTTCATCTTGCTAACAGTCATTATATGTGGGGGGCTGCCTATTCCTTTGGGGTATTTCTCTGAGGTAAGTCAGGCTTGTATTTCTATCTTCAGGCTAGTCAGCTCCTCAGGCAGTGCCGAGTTGCATAGGTAGTTGTTAGGCGCAATCCACTGCTGCTTATAGTTGTGTGAGGATAGATCAGGTACTGCAGTCTACAGAGATTCCACGTCTCAGAGCTCGTCCTATTGTTTTTGGTTATTGCCAGATCTCTGTATGTGCGCTGATTACTGCACGCTGTGTTGCCTGATTGCCAGCCATAACACAATCATCCTGATCAGCAGAAACAAAGCATCTCAGATATGTTTCCAAAGTTTGATTAGTTCGTTCGGTTTGGCCATTTGTCTGAGGATGGAAAGCCGAGAAAAAAGACAAATCAATGCCCATCCTAGCACAAAAGGATCGCCAAAACCTTGAAACAAACTGGGAACCTCTGTCAGAAACGATGTTCTCCGAGATACCATGTAAACGAACCACATGCTGGAAAAATAATGGCACCAAATCAGAGGAGGAAGACAATTTAGACAAAGGTACCAAATGGACCATCTTAGAAAAGCGATCACAAACCACCCAAATGACCGACATCTTTTGAGAGACGGGGAGATCCGAAATAAAATCCATAGAAATATGCGTCCAGGGCCTCTTCGGGACCGGCAAGGGCAAAAGCAACCCACTGGCACGAGAACAGCAGGGCTTAGCCCGAGCACAAGTCCCACAGGACTGCACAAAAGAACGCACATCCCGCGACAAAGACGGCCACATCATGCAGATTATGCAACACCAGAAAGCGGATATCCTCCTGATGTGCAGGAGCCATGCACATGGTCAATTGGGTCCAATACTGAGGCTTATTCTTGGCCAAAGGCGTAGCATCAATTCCTCTCAATGGAATAGGATACTGCAAGGGCTCTAAGAAAAAACCACAGCGCCTAGCATACTCCAAGTCCATCAAATTCAGGGCAGCGCCTGAATCCACAAATGCCATAACAGAATAGGATGACAAAGAGCAAATCAGAGTAACAGACAATAGAAATTTAGACTGTACCGTACCAATGGTGGCAGACCTAGCGAACTGCTTAGTGCGCTTAGGACAATCGGAGATAGCATGAGTGGAATCCCCACAGTAAAAACATAGCCCATTCCGACGTCTGTGTTCTTGCCGTTCAGCTCTGGTCAAAGTCCTATCACATTGCATAGGCTCAGGCCCATGCTCAGATAGTACCGCCAAATGGTGCACAGCTTTACGCTCACGCAAGCGTCGATCGATCTGAATGGCCAAGGACATAGACTCATTCAGACCAGCAGGCATGGGAAACCCCACCATGACATCCTTAAGGGCTTCAGAGAGACCCTTTCTGAAGATTGCTGCCAGGGCACATTCATTCCACTGAGTGAGCACAGACCACTTTCTAAACTTCTGACAATATATCTCTGCTTCATCCTGACCCTGACACAGAGCCAGCAAGATTTTCTCTGCCTGATCCACTGAATTAGGTTCGTCATAAAGCAATCCAAGCGCCAGGAAAAACGCATCAACATCACGCAATGCCGGATCTCCTGGCGCAAGGGAAAATGCCCAGTCTTGAGGGTCACCACGTAACAAAGAAATAATAATAATTATTTATATTATTATTATTTATTTATATAGCACCATTGATTCCATGGTGCTGTACATGAGAAGGGGTTACATACAAGTTACAAATATCACATACAGTAAACAAACTAACAATGACGGACTGATACAGAGGGGCGAGGACCCTGCCCTTGCGGGCTTACATTCTACAGGATTATGGGGAAGGAGACAGTAGGTTGAGGGTTGCAGGAGCTCCGGTGTTGGTGAGGCGGTAGCTCCGGTGTTGGTGAGGCGGTAGCTCCGGTGTTGGTGAGGCGGTAGCTTCGTTGGTGATGAGGCAGCAGCGGTGTCAGTGCAGGCTGTAGGCTTTCCTGAAGAGATGAGTTTTCAGGTTCCGTCTGAAGGATCCGACTGTGGTTGATAGTCGGACGTGTTGGGGCAGAGAGTTCCAGAGGATGGGGGATATTCGGGATATAATGATCTTTACTTGTTGAACAGGGTCACCTGAGGAGCGAGGTTTCAAGGCAAGAAACAATTTAAAATTATTTTTGAAATTCAAGAACTTAGATCTATCACCAAAAATCAAATCAGGAATTGGAATCCTAGGCTCTGACATCGGATTCTGAACCACAAAATCTTGAATGTTTTGTATCCTTGTAGTGAGATTATCCATCCAAGAGGACAGACCTTGAATGTCCATGTTTACACCAGTGTCCTGAACCACCCAGAGGTAAAGGGGAAAATAGAGACAAAACACACTGCAAAGAAAAAAAAATGGTCTCAGAACTTCTCTTATCCCTCTATTGAGATGCATTAGTACTTTGGTCCACCTGTACTGTTATGACCTGGTGGTCAGGACAATAATGGACCTGGTGGTTAAGAGCACACAGAAAGACCTGATAGTTACTGATAATAAGGACGAGCTCTGGGACGTGGGAACTCTGCTGACCGCAATCCCTAAACCTATCAAACACACTAGAAATAGCCGTGGATTGCGCCTAATGCTCCCTATGCAACTCGGCACAGCCTAAGAAACTAGCTAGCCCTGAAGATAGAAAAATAAAGCCTACCTTGCCTCAGAGAAATTCCCCAAAGGAAAAGGCAGCCCCCCACATATAATGACTGTGAGTAAAGATGAAAATACAAACACAGAGATGAAATAGATTTAGCAAAGTGAGGCCCGACTTACTGAACAGACCGAGGATAGGAAAGGTTACTTTGCGGTCAGCACAAAAACCTACAAAAAGACCACGCAGAGGGCGCAAAAAGACCCTCCGCACCGACTCACGGTGCGGAGGCGCTCCCTCTGCGTCCCAGAGCTTCCAGCAAGCAAGACAACAAATTAAATAGCAAGCTGGACAGAAAAATAGCAAACCAAAGAAATACAAGCTGGAACTTAGCTTCTGATGGGAAGACAGGTCACAAGAACGATCCAGGAGTGAACAGACCAATACTGGAACATTGACAGGTGGCATGGAGCAAAGATCTAAGTGGAGTTAAATAGAGCAGCAGCTAACGAATTAACCTAGTCACCTGTGAAACTCAGAAACACCCACCAGAGGAAGTCCATGGACAGAACCAGCCGAAGTACCATTCATGACCACAGGAGGGAGCCCGACAACAGAATTCACAACACTCTGAGAACCTGTATCTCTGCTGAGGGGACAAGTGCAGAGCATGTAAAGAGCTGTGTAACTCTGGGGCTCTGTGAAGTCCATGCTATGTTAGGCTACAGACCTCGTGTGGAATAGATAACATGGCCAGCGTCTGAGAAGCGAGAGCAGACATCTTTCCTGTGCAGATTCAGACAGTCTGCTCCTGCGGGAAATTGTGAATGACTGCTGGAGGACAGATGGTATCCTGTACCATCCATATTGAGAGGGATCCTGACAAGCTCCACTGAAGTGCTATCCCGGACCGTATTCTGAGGCTACACAATTGTAAGTCCCTGGCATGTGGGCTCGGCATCGGCTGACAAGAAGCGAATCCTTGTTTTGCTGTAGTTTTGGCGCCGAAGATTTTTGGGACTGGCTGCAGCCGATGCAAATCATATGCCTGAGTGGGGACCCACCTCAGATTAATAGTGCCGTAAGGATAGATACCCAGGTATCCCCAGATTAAGTATATAAGAACGTCTGTTATATTTATATATATTGTTATTGTGGGTTTTGATAAGTTTATACTCAGTGTGCCATCCCAGGGGGCCCCCATAAGACCACTTCATCAGATTTACACCTGTTTTTCATATAGTACCTTGTTTGACCTTTTGAATGGGTAAATTTCTTCTAAATCTCAGTGTAATACACTTAAATTGGGAACTTTGGGATTGGCACATTGATTTCAGCTCTGGCTGAGTGAGTGTAATAAGAGAATCTCAGTCTGTTTTCGACAATACTAAATCTCACTTCAAATGCCATTTTAGTAAAAACAGTGTTGATATTTCTGTCTCCGTCTCAGTTTGTGATTCACTGGATCTTCTTCGGACCTCTGGTCTCTTACACCACCATAGTGCTGCCCCCACAGACAGTCTCCACACTTTATAATAATATCACAGTCGCACGCACAATATGATATCCCATAATTTCAACAGTGGCTTCCAAACAAGCATCCCGCTTGCCTCCTCAGCAACTAAGCTGCTTTCTGTTACATGACCTGAAAATGTCACAGGGGTGACAGGTTTGTGCAAGGTCCTCAGTCTGTACATGGACAGAATAGTAGAACCAGAAACACAGGGGCTACTTGCACATTGAACAAGTCTGTAGGAACATGTTCACTCCACCAAGAAACTTGAAGACACAAAAGAGCACAGTGAGGTCAAAAATACTCTGCTGTAAAAAAAAAATCACAGTAATAAGCAAGTGCTAGTCAAAAGATGGAAAAAAAACAGGGTATTTAGTTGATACGTTTTTTGCAAAAAAATGTATACTAAGCTGCTCCACCAATCGTCAAGGTATACCCTTATAGAGCAGTCCTATCTAATGTATATAATCCCTATCTGATGTATTTAAAAACCTGATCATCTGTATAGTACCTGTATAAGCAGGGTTCAGAGAGAAAATATCCATGTGGACCTGCTAGATGGAACAGCTTTAGTGCAAATGACCCACAAAGGAGTGGTGGACTCCCCAGTCTTGTAGAGTCTTGTACATCTGCATAGTATTGTCCATCAGTTACCACCAGGGGGAGCATAGTGCTAAGAGTTTAATGGCCGCTATGCACATTCGTAAGCATTGAGCTCCCGGCAGCAGTGTTAGGACTTTCACCTGTGTGGAGAATTATCAAGGAATATATATCAGGTGTCCGCTGGAAATACATTGGACAATATAATGTCCTGACTCATTGCCGTATCGGCAAATGACCGGTTCCACATATTCTCAAAGTTGTGTGAAGTCAAGTGGGATTTTTTCTCAAAAAAATATTCCATCCTAATTAATTTTGTGTTTGTGTATATATAGAATTAGTGGCAGACCATCAATCTCCGTATAGTTGTATGTATCTCTCACCTATTATATTAATTACAACTTAGTGCTGTCTACCAAATTGATGGGCGCCCATCTATGGGTCTGTCGTCCCCCTGGTGTGACAAAGAATGGGGACTTGGATGTGCAAATAGCAGACAAAAGCATCCTAGATTCCAGTGAGAAACAGTGTATATTAAAGTAGAGGAGCGCTGCAGCCAACATGGCCACGCAATGGGTGTCGAAATAATGGCAGGCAAGTATCTGTATTAAGCTTATATACAAAGATTTCTAAGCACCATTAGGTATATACGGCGTCCATTATATAGTAACTAGTGATGCGTGAACGTGCTCTGATAAGGTGTTATCCGCCATGCTTAGGTGCTAACCGAGTGACTTCAGCATACTCGAAAAATTCTTTCACGTCCCCGCATCTGTCCGACAGCTGCAACACATGCAGGGATAGTCTGTTTGTTAGGCAATCCCTCCAATTTGTTGGGGCTGTTTAACAGACGTGAGACTTGCAGCCGCGGGGACTCAAACTAATTATTCGAGCACGCCGAAGTCACTCGGTTAGCACCTGACCATGCTCCAATAACACCTTTGTAAAGATATGAGGTTGTGGGTTGTAATAATCATCTAGGCAGGTTAATGATGCAACTATATTTTATTCCATACATCCATGGTTGTACAACAAATCCAGGTAGATGGCCAAAATACATTGTCCCCAGTCCACCATATCCCTTCCCCAGGGCCCATAGTCCTATTGCTCCCGGCCAGGCGATACACACGGTCCCCCAGCTTTTGCTTGGTCTGTAGTCAAAGTCCAGGCTCTTCCAGATGACAAATAACACAACCAATGTCTATGTATCCAGAAGAAACAATCCTTAGCAAAGTATGCGAAATACAGATGACAGATCCCTCAACCGTAGCAGGTTAACTGATCTCCAAAACTTCATAGGCCATCCATCCATGGCTCCAGGATCACAGCTTAGAAGATCCTCTCCCCGCAACGTCACTCCAACACAACATTTCCTCATCAGTCCTCAATATCTCAAGCCACCACCCGGAATTGAGCATTGGGAAACACTCCCTTCCCAAAGCTAACTGTGCATTGGTGGGGGTGTCTCATTCAGGCTGAGCCCCATCACCTGGGATTGCATGTGAGACCCCCATTGTGACGGCTCCCCTGGGTCTACAATCCCCATCCACAATGTACCTAGTTGCAGGGAGCACAATGGCTTGAGACCTTGAGATACAGATGAGATTAATAGAAGGGTTGCTCTACATTTACCTTTGGCAATCTCCAATCGGGCCTAAAGGTACCTTCACACTGAGCAACTTTAGAACGAGAACGACAATGATCAGTGACGTTGCAGCGTCCTGGATAGCCATATCGTTGTGTTTGACACGCAGCAGCGATTAGGATCCCACTGTGACATCGCTGGTCGGAGCTAGAAGTCCGGAACTTTATTTGGTCGTCAGGTCGGCGTGTATCGTCATGTTTGACAGCAAAAGCAACGATGCCTGCAATGTTTTTTCATGGAGCTAACAACCAGCGAGAACGATAAATACGTCACTGGATCGCTCCTGCATTGCTCAGCTGTTGCCGGTGTTTGAGGTCTCCTAGCGACCTAAACAGCGACGCTGCAGCGATCGGCTCGTTGTCTATATCGCTGCAGCATCGCTAAATGTGACGGTACCTTTATGTATACGTCAGGTCTAGCCTGCACGCTTTCCTCTGCTGGCTGTCACTGAATGGAAACATTGATTCCTGAGGACGAACCAGTGGCATATCCAGGGGGGGCAGCCGGGGCATGTTCCCAGGCGCAGATGACAGGGGGGCGCCGGTAGGCCGCCTTATGCGGTGGTCCAAGGAGGAGGCTCCCCGTTGGCAGAATTCTGCCGCCCCCACACTGAGATTCTTCCGTTCTCTGATTCGGCTGTCAAATTGACAGCCGGCTCAGAGAAAGTGCTGCGCGTCGGTTCCCAAGGATGTACTAGCGTCTTCAGATGCTAGTACCCTTGATCTATGCCCTGACCGCCGCCAGCACTTCCGCATCAGTGAAGCGCAAGCAGCGTGATCAGGTCACATGATCACGATGCTGGCGTCACTCGCCGACTTTTCACAGGCAGCCTTGCGGTTTGTGGTAAGTGCTCCAGGTCCAGACAGCTGGGTAATGGAGGCTGGAGCTGAAGACACCAAACTGCCAGAAGGAGAGATGCGGGCGGTGCTGTATACTACGGTGTGGGTTGTGTTGTATACTACTATGCGGGCTGTGCTATATACTACTATGTGGGCTGTGCTATATACTACTGTGTGGGCGGTGCTGTATACTACTATGCGGGCTGTACTATATACTACTATGTGGGCTGTGCTATATACTACTGTGTGGGCTGTGCTGTATACTACTGTGTGGGCGGTGCTGTATACTACAATGCGGGCTGTGCTATATACTACTATGTGGGCTGTGCTATATACTACTATGTGGGCTGTGCTATATACTACTGTGTGGGCGGTGTTGTATACTAATGCGGGCTGTGCTTTATACTACTATATGGGCTGTGCTGTATACTACTATGCGGGCTGTGCTATATACTACTATGCGGGCTGTGCTGTATACTACTATGTGGGCAGTGCTGTATACTACTGTGTGGGCAGTGCTGTATACTACTATGTGGGCTGTTATGATCCGGTGACCTAGGAGCTGCATGAGAACTTTCACTGGAGAAAGTGGCCACTGTACTGACCGCAATCCTGAACTTAAGACAGCTCCTAGAAGTAGCCGTGGAGTGTACCTAACACACCTAGACACCTCGTCACAGCCGGAGGACTAAATACCCCTAAAGATGGAAATAGGAATACTATCTTGCCTCAGAGAAAATCCCCAAAGGATAGACAGCCCCCCACAAATATTGGCGGTGAGTCGGAGAGGAAAAAACATACACAGGCAGAAAAACAGGATTAGCACAGGAGGCCACTCTAGCTAGATAGGACAGGATAGGACAGAGTTCTGTGCGGTCAGTATAAAAACCCTTCAAAACATCCACAGCAGAATATACAAAAACTTCCTACATCTTTACTAAAAGATGTAGGAGCGTAAATCTGCAACTCCAGTGAATCCTACAATCAGAGCAGGAATAAAACTGAAACAAGCACACTGGCAGTGTGCCACAGAAACAAAAACCAAACACTTATCTTTGTTGAAATAGGCAGCGAGCAGGAGAAGCCAGAAAGTGATCCAACACTTCACAAGGAACATTGACTACTGGCAAGGGCTAAAGGATCCTGCACACCTAAATATCCCAGTCAGAATTGTAATCATCCGATACACCTGGCCAGGTCTGTGACTCAGAGACAACTGCATTCCCACCTACAACCACTGGAGGGAACCCAAGAGCAGAATTCACAACAGTGGGCTGTGCTATATACTACTGTGTGGGCTGTGCTATATACTACTGTGTGGGCTGTGCTGTATACTACTATGTGGGCAGTGCTAATTCCCATAGTCCTATTTCAGACAGGCTAGAGTCACTTCAAATACATATGATTCACATATTCCTTTGTGAAAAAAGTATATCCCAAAGGAAAACACGAAGTGAGGAGAAAGAAATGTAATTATAAAATATATAATATTTATTATCAATAATTAAATTTTTTTTTAACAATCACAAAATGTAGATAAAAAACACAGGGGGGGTATTTTTACACCAGACAAAATCTGGGGAGGCGGACCTGCTCCGTGCTGGTACAGTAAATAATAAGCCACAAGGAAGAAGCCACTGGAAGAAGCTACGGCGAAACAGCGCTTGTCGGGCGCCGGGAATCCGCACCTGTCTCCTGATATATGTGGGCAGTGCTGTATACTACTATGTGGACAGTACTGTATACTACTGTGTGGGCAGTGCTGTATACTACTATGTGGGCAGTGCTGTATACTACTGTGTGGGCAGTGCTGTATATTACTATGTGGGCTGTGCTATATACTACTGTGTGGGCTGTGCTGTATACTACTATGTGGGCAGTGCTGTATACTGCTATGTGGGCAGTGCTGTATATTACTATGTGGGCTGTGCTATATACTACTATGTGGGCTGTGCTATATACTACTGTGTGGGCTGTGCGGTATATTACTATGTGGGCAGTGCTGTATACTACTGTGTTCCTCAGATTTATCCACCACATGCAACTGCACCTGGGAAGGGAGGGGATGGGGCATAAATCAGGACATTATGAGGCAGAAATCTGAGGACATTATGGGCAGAAATCTGAGGGGGGGGCACCAAACTGATCCTTTGTCCCGGGTGCAGGAAGAGCTAGATACACCTCTGGGATGAACCGACGAGCAAGAAAATCTCAAATTTTAATGAAAAATAGACAATGTATCAAACATCATGAAAGAAAAAAATAAAGATATATCGGTGTCGGGTGTGTCTTCATATTACGAGTCCTTAATGCTTTAACCATTTCTGAGCAAAAAAAAATAAAAGGAAAAAAATATAAGAATATACATATCATATGCAGCAGTAAAAATAATTAATCTTGAAAAAACATTAATAAATATGAAAACACTGACTTATAACAATGTGGTATGATGCGTCTGGGAAATAAATGGTCGCAGTTGTTTCGGTAATCTTGTCTCTATTTGATAGTCAGGGGACTAAATAGCAAATTTGTAAATATTTTGATTTACAGAAAATGTCGCCTCACCCTTCTAAAAATGCAGCAATATTCCTGGTGGCCACTAGGTGTCTCGCTCCTCTGTAACTTGCTGCCCTCTGCTGGTCGTCAGGTGAGATCGCAGGCAGTGTGGGCGGGGCTTAGTGTCTGCTCCCTGTGAGCAGGTGTATGAGGAGCAGATAGAGCTGGGATCTCCATACCTGCACAGCCATAGTCTCTCACCTTTCTTCTTCTCCTCGCCTCATTTCTGCACAAGCTTCATGCTCCACAGAGTAATAATCCCCGTCCTTCACTTCTGCAAGATGGCGCTGCTGCATCCACAGTGTGCACTAACCAGAGCGATGTATGCTGCTGTCACCCTCACTATGCTGTCACCTCCATCTCTCCCACCATAAAGTCTACTGAGTCTTCTCGGCCACTATACTGTGAGAGCAGGAATTTTTTATCTATCCATTTTGGATAATCTGCTTTCCAAAATGGAGTCCGCGTGTCTTTTGAGATAAGGAGTTTTAGGAATGTCTTTGTCTTGGGTGTAGAGAGTGCCACCTTATTACAATGATTTGTATGTATGCTAGTGCCAGCACATATTTAGAGATAAGCTGAGCCAATTCTATTGTTACAATGCATGACCAAGAAGTGCCTATAAAAGATGATGTCTTGATGCTCATTGTATCAGCGTGGCTCTTCCGTACACATACTTGGATTTTACAATTTAATTTGGAACGGGCACAATGTCTCAGAAGGTCCCACATTACGTGGCGATGACAATAGTGATGTCAGATACAGTTGAATATAATAGCGGAGCAAGGAGCTGTAAGGTCTCTGCTCCACTATTCAATCTGGGTTGAGTCTGAAGACCTGCGAGGACCTTCAGGTAACCTGACATCCTCAGGAGGAGCAGATAAGTGACAGGACACTTGGCATGTGGGGTGGTTGTGTATAGGCCACTGTGGGCACCCTGTGTGGGGGAATTGGGAGTTGTGGGTGATATCATGTTGTATAATGGGGTACTTTGAGGACAAAATACTGTGTGTGTGGGGACTGTAAGGGGAAAATGCTGTCTCCGTCATTGCCACTGCACTGCAGGTTGCTATGCAGAGTGCAGCAGTCAAGATGAGCCCATTGTTGGTTGCTTTGCTCTGCAGGGGTCTTTGAGGACATTAATCTGTGTGGGGGGCACCATATAGTGTGAGGGGAACAGAGGGGCATCTGTGACAGGCTGAGGGGACATCAGACTGTGTGTGGGACTGTGGGGCATGATATTCTGTGTCAGGATGTCATACTGTGTGGTGGGGATTTTGGGGACATTATACTGTGTGTGTGTGCGTGTGTGTGTGTGTGGGGGGTAATGTGGAGACTTTATACTGTGTTGGGGGCACTGTGGGAGCCAATATACATTTAGGGAAATGGACAAGTGTAATATGTGCCCTTTCAGATTTGGCTTGTGTGCCCCCTGGGACTCAGTTATTCAATTCTGGAGCTGGTCTTGTCGGCCCGCAGCCCTGACTCTCGGCAGGTGATGTAGCTGTGTCTATTACACATAAAGTCAAGGTATTTTTTATTATTACAGAAGTTTTTTTTTTTGTAAATTATTAATGTTTTTTCTCACAATATCAATCACAGCCCTGTGGCTTAAAAACCTAATTAATGCTGTCAAACACAATCAATATTCAAAAGTGCTCCCTGTTCTGGATATATCCTCCGGAAATCCAGCATGTCAGGGGCTTTTGCCTCCTTGGTTGTCCATGCATACAGCCCTTAGTTAGTCCTTGACAGGTCCCTCATGCTCAGTCGATATTGGCTCTTCTGCAGCCGGAATCTTCTCCTTACTTTGAAGCGAGGTGGCACACGTGGCATTGCCCCGTCCTCGATAGATATGGACACGGTGCAACATGCCTGGAGAAGAAGCGGGTGGTTATGTGAAATGTAGCTTTAGCACTGAAGGACCAACCACTTCACACAATTATGGAGGACCTGGAGCCAGAAAGAAATTCACCAGTGAGTATACAACGCCTTAGTTGGGGTCATATAGAGGAGGATTACTATAATACAGAGGGTTTGAAGGAAAAAAAAGGATTTGGGGATAAGCCCTTTAAATGCAATGAAAATATAGAGAATTCTTAAAGCCAACAACTTATAACAGCCCAAACATTGCCTTTTACTTTGGGTCCAGCAGGTGGCTCTATATCACCACCCTACATCATGGAGATCCCAGAAAGCATAATTTACATCTGCCATATCGGCATGGAGGAAAGGACAACCAACCACCTAGGGCAAAAAGACCCAACCCCAGAAAAAGATCACAGAGCAGGGTATAAGTATTATAATCATAAATCTTTATTAGTAGTGGTGATACACATAAATAGAAGTGCACATGTTGGATAAGATAACAGGGATAAAATCTCCAAAGAAGTTATATATAACAACCAATATAGGCATAAGGTGTACCCAATAAGGAAATATATATATATATATATATATAAAACAAAACGCACCCCGACGCGCGTTATCGGCATGGAGCGTAGCTGAAGATGGGCCTTATTTTCCCCAAAGGTCAGAATAATAGGGAGGGGATCAAAACACCCCTCTGCATTGACCAAGTTTTAAGATATAGGACTCGGATACATTTTTTTTTTTTATAGTGACATTGCTGGGACTTTATTCTATTCCTCGACAGTAGGATATCCAATAGAGAAGGCCAAAAATATTTGTGATATTGAAGGGTTAATTTTTTAATTTGTTTTTTTTAAAATAACTGACTAAGGGGTTAATTTCTTCATTTTTTAAAAATTGTTTTTCCTGTCGGTAACCATTTGTGGACATCCTTAAAATTCCAATAAAACCCTGGGTTCTTCAGAAAAATATTTTTTATATTTTTTTTATTCTTTTCTTTCTTCATTACTTTAGGAGTATATATATTTGATACCGTAAATATTTTTTAGATTTCAAGTAATCTACTATATAAAGCTGAATGTGTGTGTGTGTGTGTGTGTGTGTGTGTGTGTGTGTGTGTGTGTATGTATGTGTGTATGTATGTGTGTATGTCCGGGATTCGCATCTGCACCGTCGCAGCTACAGCCACAAAATTTTGCACAGTCACACGTCTGGACCCCGAGAGCGTCATAGGCTATATTGTGAGGTGAAATTTTAACCCCACGCTTTCCAATTCACCAAATAATTTTGCCCCTATCTACATAATGGGGAAAAAGTGAAAGGAAAAGTGTTGGAGGCAAATTGACAGCTGCCAGATGTGAACAAGGGGGACTTAAAGAGTGAGAGCGATGGCGCCAAAGAGTATATACCGTACAGTTGCTAAGGTGGGGCCCCGACATGAGATACTCACCACACATGGGGATATGAACACACACAAAATCCGCCACACACTACCACGTGCTTGAACACATATACCACCCTCAGCACACATTTCACCACACATACACCAACCTCGCCACATAAAAGTCGAAACACAAAAGTCGCCGCTCAAAACTCGCCACGCGCAAAACTCGCCACATGCAAAAACTAGGCTCACGCAAAACTTGCCACAAGTGCAAAACTCACCTCATGGAAAACTCGCCACACGCAAAACTTGCACACGCGGAAAAATTGCCACATGCACAAAATTTGCAATACATGCAAAAGTTGCCTCACACAAAACTTGCACATACTCAAAAGGCACCACACATAAAACTCGCCATGCGCAAAACTCGCCATGCGCAAAACTTGCTGCACACAACTTGCTACACTAACCTGTCACATGCAACTCGACACACAAAAAGTTGCTACATGCATGTTGCCACACGCAACTCAACACACACAACTTGACAAACGAAACTCGCCCTAAAACACACACAAGTCTGGTATTATCCTTCAAAAATAAAAATTAGATTAATAAGCAGACAAACTACAAGAGCAACAAATGTACCATATAGGAAATACAGCAGCTGTCAGTCACATGACCTGTCTATTATGTGTATATGTGAGCTATTATATACTGCCAGGGGGAGGGCTTCCTGTTGGCTGGGGATTTATCAGGCTGCCAATTTAGCTTACAAATACTGAGGTAAAAATACTGAGCAAATAATGTGTGAATGAGGTCTAATACAGGAGGAGATGACACACAGGTATATACTATATACAGGGGAGATGACACACAGATATATACTATATACAGGAGAGATGACACACAGGTATATACTATATAGAGGAGATGACATACAGGTACATACTATATACAGGAGGAGATGACACACAGGTATATACTATATACAGGAGCAGATGACCTACAGGTATATACTATATACAGGAGGAGATGACATACAGGTATATGCTATATATAGAAGATGACATACAGGTATATGCTATATATAGAAGATGACATACAGGTATATGCTATATACAGGAGGAGATGACACACAGATATATACTATATACAGGAGGAGATGACATACAGGTATATACTATATATAGAAGGAGATGACATACAGGTATATACTATACAGTGGGGCAAAAAAGTATTTAGTCAGTCAGCAATAGTGCAAGTTCCACCACTTAAAAAGATGAGAGGCGTCTGTAATTTACATCATAGGTAGACCTCAACTATGGGAGACAAACTGAGAAAAAAAAATCCAGAAAATCACATTGTCTGTTTTTTTAACATTTTATTTGTTTATTATGGTGGAAAATAAGTATTTGGTCAGAAACAAAATTTCATCTCAATACTTTGTAATATATCCTTTGTTGGCAATGACAGAGGTCAAACGTTTTCTGTAAGTCTTCACAAGGTTGCCACACACTGTTGTTGGTATGTTGGCCCATTCCTCCATGCAGATCTCCTCTAGAGCAGTGATGTTTTTGGCTTTTCGCTTGGCAACACGGACTTTCAACTCCCTCCAAAGGTTTTCTATAGGGTTGAGATCTGGAGACTGGCTAGGCCACTCCAGGACCTTGAAATGCTTCTTACGAAGCCACTCCTTTGTTGCCCTGGCGGTGTGCTTTGGATCATTGTCATGTTGAAAGACTCAGCCACGTTTCATCTTCAATGCCCTTGCTGATGGAAGGAGGTTTGCACTCAAAATCTCACGATACATGGCCCCATTCATTCTTTCATGTACCCGGATCAGTCGTCCTGGCCCCTTTGCAGAGAAACAGCCCCAAAGCATGATGTTTCCACCACCATGCTTTACAGTAGGTATGGTGTTTGATGGATGCAACTCAGTATTCTTTTTCCTCCAAACACGACAAGTTGTGTTTCTACCAAACAGTTCCCGTTTGGTTTCATCAGACCATAGGACATTCTCCCAAAACTCCTCTGGATCATCCAAATGCTCTCTAGCAAACTTCAGACGGGCCCGGACATGTACTGGCTTAAGCAGTGGGACTAGTCTGGCACTGCAGGATCTGAGTCCATGGTGGCGTAGTGTGTTACTTATGGTAGGCCTTGTTACATTGGTCCCAGCTCTCTGCAGTTCATTCACTAGGTCCCCCCGAGTGGTTCTGGGATTTTTGCTCACCGTTCTTGTGATCATTCTGACCCCACGGGGTGGGATTTTGCGTGGAGCCCCAGATCGAGGGAGATTATCAGTGGTCTTGTATGTCTTCCATTTTCTAATTATTGCTCCCACTGTTGATTTCTTCACTCCAAGCTGGTTGGCTATTGCAGATTCAGTCTTCCCAGCCTGGTGCAGGGCTACAATTTTGTTTCTGGTGTCCTTTGACCGCTCTTTGGTCTTCACCATAGTGGAGTTTGGAGTCAGACTGTTTGAGGGTGTGCACAGGTGTCTTTTTATACTGATAACAAGTTTAAACAGGTGCAATTACTACAGGTAATGAGTGGAGGAAAGAGGAGACTCTTAAAGAAGAAGTTACAGGTCTGTGAGAGCCACAAATCTTGATTGTTTGTTTCTGACCAAATACTTATTTTCCACCATAATATGCAAATAAATTGTTAAAAAAACATACAATGTGATTTTCTGGATTTTTTTTCTCAGTTTGTCTCCCATAGTTGAGGTCTACCTATGATGTAAATTACAGACGCCTCTCATCTTTTTAAGTGGTGGAACTTGCACTATTGCTGACTGACTAAATACTTTTTTGCCCCACTGTATATAGGAGGAGATGACATACAGGTATATACTATATACAGGGGAGATGACACACAGCAGGTATATTATATATACAGGGGAGATGACATACAGGTATATACTATATACAGGAGATGACATACAGGTGTATACTATATATAAGGGAGATGACAAACATGTATATACTGAGGTGAAAATGAAAAGGTGTGAGTGCAAAATGAGAGGAGTGAGGGAAAATAGTGGAGTGATCGGAAAATGACAGATGTGGGGTCGAAAGAGGAGTGAGGGAAAATAGTGGAGTGATCGGAAAATGACAGATGTGAGGTCGAAATGACAAGTGTTAGGGGGGAATGAGAGGAGTGAGGGAGAAAATGAGAGGTGTAAGGGAGAAAATGAGAGATGTGAGGGGGAAAATGAAAGATGTGATTGGGAAAATGAGAGGCGTGATGGGAAAATAAGAGAAGTGAGGTGCTATAACTAACCACAGATATTTACTATGCCCAGGCAACGCCGGGCTCTTCAGCTAGTCACTTAAATAAAAATATAAGGTAGACTGTATATTTTTGTCCGCTGCCATCCATAATGTATTTAGCTTTATACCTTGCTCTAGTTAGGGTCACTCACTATGTCAAGGATAAAACTTTAAAAATGAATTTAAAAAAATTTTTTTTTTAATATTCTTGAAATGTTATAAAACTTTGATTTTAGAATGCATCTCTGAATACAAGGTCTTCCTTTGTGAAACTTGTTTGTATGATTTTTTTTTTATTTTCTTTACATTACGCTTTTCTTGAAATTTTGCCCTAGCCTGTGATAAAGACATGGCCAATCTTACTGCTTGCTCACGTTCCTAGCCCCCAGTTGTAAAAAAGCTGTATTTAATTGGTTAGTCCCAAAAAAGCAATCTATTGTGCATGCTAGGTATCCATTTTATTAATTGTCTACAGGACTTCGGAGCACAGCGCTTGACTTTCTCATAGACATTGAATGTATAGAAGACCAATCATGCACACCTCCATTGAACGAGACCAAAACATGACTGCTTTTTTTTTTCCGAGGCAGCTTTACTATTGTTCATGAGTTGTGTTTAGAGATCAGCAATTCAACTCACGTTGCCCTAGTCTGGAGTCCACTCCGGTCCTCCATGACTTCACTTCTGCATTTGAAATCCTTGGCGGCTCTTCCACTTACGGGATCCCACAAGGTGAAAAATGACGTCCGCTGGCCACTAGTTTGCAGAACCATAAAGGTCCATCAAAAGGCTTAAAAAATAAAAAAATACTTACCTTACTGCTTACCTTTCCGGCCCCTCTACTCCTTACCGTCTGCCGTCCGGTCCTTGACACATCTTCATATCACTGCCGCTCATACTGAAATCCATGTACGCTGGTACTTCCGGCTCTGATAAGGCCCGGGATATTTCCAACTATGCGTGTGGCAAGGTGACGGTGCACATTATGACATCGCGACCTTATGCACGCTTGTGCAGAACTGTTCCAGGGATGGTAAGAAGATGCAATGAAGACCAGAAGAAGGATGGTAAGGAGTAGAGGGGCCTGAGCGGTGAGCGGTGAGGTGAGTATAAGTAGTCTACTAGGATTTACATCATACGTTTAGTATGCTCTGGGGTTTGGAGATACCCAAGACAATAATAACGGACATTCAATTCAAATAAAATAAGTTCTCTGCATATCAAATTTCCCCTGGAAAATCCATGTGAACAAGCAAATTTGACTTTTGCATGATCCATTCTTCTCCAGTCCGTAGTCCTCCTCATTGTGTCACCATTGTGAAACATCATGACGGTCGAGGATGTTGAGAACCGAAGTTAAAGACTGGATGCCTTGGAGGTCTGGACCAGAAACCAGACCAGGGTAGCACAAATCAAATTGCTTACCTAGAGTTTTGTGCGATTATTGTGGCTCAACCCCAAGTGAATGGAGCTGAGCTATAATACCAGACACAGCCAAAGGGCAAATGTAGCACTGGGTGAAAGCAATCATGTTTTTCTAATGTCATACAACCTTTTTAGTCACATAACCAATCTTGAAGGACACATGTAATTTATGTCCTCAAACAAATCAAGATTTGATGTTCTTTTTTTTTCTTGAAGAGTCACTTGTCTCCCAATTGACTCAAGGACATGACAGATATTTCCGTTGTCACGTGACACAATGTGTAAACAACAGTATCACAGAAATTTTGCCACGCCAGAAAAAAAACGTGAATATCTTCTGGTTGAATGTATACATTGCTTCATTTAGGAAATTATACATATTGACAAGGCGGGTGATTTCTGGAGGCATTTGTACCGTAGGTTAATCTAGGCAGATCGATGACTCACATCAAGCAAATAATGAAGTCTTACTACAAGAACTCCTGAGTCACAGTTTCCTGACTCGATAAGAGTTTTATGTAAATTTGGTAAATCTACATAGAGCAGACAAATTTACGATCTTAGGACATCAAATACACGGTCTTATCTGGAAAACATCCCATCTATGGGTATGTGTGGAAAGAAAAGTCACAAAGCTCATCAACGTGTAGACCATGGTGGTCATCGAAAACATGACAAAAAAGAAGACCATCCCATTGACATGGCCAACGAGAAAACCATCTCGTAGTATTGCCAACGAAAAGACCATCCCTTAGACATTCCAACGAAAAGACCATCCCGTAGTATGGCCAACGAAAAGACCATCCCATAGATTTGTTAATCACGATACTACTGGCGCTAAATATAATTGAACTTCCCCCAGCTGCCTGGTTTGGTGGACAACTTCCACCTGTTGTCTAAAATAGTAAAACTAGCAGGCAAAAATATAGATACCAAATGGCGCTTTAGGTCAGGGGAAGCATGTGTATATAAAGTACGATTAAAATTAAATAAATACAATGAGTCAGTGCAAATTATACAGAACAACGCCAAAGGAGGAGGCTACTGGTGTATTAAGACGTAAAAGTATATAAGATTTGGTCTGCTGTATGGTCACCTAAATGGTTTGAATAAAAAAAAAAACGAAGGGAAAATAGAGGGTTGCAGGTATAAACTAGCTCAAAATATTATTATTACAGGCTGTAAAGTTAATATTAGTGACAGTGTCAGTGAATAAGAGGAAGGAGATGTTGTGTTACCTGTTGCATTGATGATGTGCAGGAATGTACAGTATGTCACTCGTTGTCTCTGTTGGTTTTAATGAAGATCTTCCGGGAGTCTAGAATGTCCACAGTAGAGAGTACAGGGTAGTATATGGCAGGTTAGAGGAAGCACCGCAACCTCAGCTGTGGGCAGTGAGCAGGAGGCGAGAGTTGGTACCTGCTTGGAACATCACGAGGTGCAGTCCCTCAGAGTAGAGAAGGAGAATGTCTTAGTGCGTTGATCCTGTACCCAGGTCTCGCGAAGCTGCCGGAGTCCCAGGTAAGTTCGCTCGGTGGTTATCCAAGGATGAAAGCACAGCCCCGGCCGGTAGCATGTGCTGGAGGCATTACTGCCGGTTCACTTCAGCGGTGGTGTACCGCTAACCGACATGTGGAGAGTGACGTCACTACAGTTCTAACTTACAGTCAGGCTGCTAGAGGGATAGGATTTATCCGACGTGTCTCAAAAGCATGCAGCTTTCTTCATCAGGGATGTCACAGCCTAAATCTTATAGGGTTATAAATAGCAGGATCAATCAGCACAACTGGTCATGTGACTGACAATGACCCCGGACATCTCTTCAGAAGAGAGCGATTAGGATGCTATGTATGTATATTGTATGTTGATCAGTATACATAATTACATAAAGACTAGTTACTAAGTGGGAAAAATTTGTGGTCTAAATCAATAAGCCTATTAATATTATTATTATTTATTATTATAGCGCCATTTATTCCATGGCACTTTACATGTGAGGAGGGGTGTACATAATAAAAACAAGTAGAATAATCTTGAACAATACAAGTCATAACTGGTACAGGAGGAGGGAGGACCCTGCCCGCGAGGGCTCACAATCTACAAGGGATGGGTGAGGATGTAGTAGGTGAGGGCAGAGCTGGTTGAGCAGCCGTTTGGTCTATCGGTGGTTACTGCAGGTTTTAGGCTTGTCGGATGTGGTGGGTCTTCAGGTTCTTTTTGAAGGTTTCGATGGTAGGCGAGAGTCTGATGTGTTGTGGGAGAGAGTTCCAGAGTAGGGGGATGCGCGAGAGAAATCCTGTATGCGATTGTGGGAAGAGGAGATAAGAGGGGAGTAGAGAAGGAGATCTTGTGTGGATCGGAGGTTGCATGTAGGTAAGTACTGGGAGACGAGGTCACAGATGTATGGAGGAGACAGGTTGTGGATGGCTTTGTATGTCATGGTTAGGCTTTTGAACTGGAGTCTCTGGGTAATGGGGAGCCAGTGATGGGATTGACTGAGGGGAGAGGCTGGGGAATAGTGGGGGGACAGGTGGATTAGTCGGGCAGCAGAGTTTAGAATAGATTGGAGGTGTGCCAGAGTGTTAGAGGGGAAGCCACAGAGCAGGAGGTTACAGTAATCGAGGCGGGAGATGACGAGGGCACAGACTAGGGATTTTGCAGATTCTTGGTTTAGGAATGTACGGATCCGTGAAATATTTTTGAGTTGAAGGCGGCAGGAAGTGGAAAGGGCTTGGATATGCGGTTTGAAGGAGAGATCAATGTCAAGGATTATCCCCGAGACAGCGAGCTTGTTGGACTGGGGAGAGTGGGCAGCCGTTTACTGTAATGGATAGGTTCGTTGGGGGGGTCGCGTGAGATGGGGGAAAGACAATGAATTCTGTTTTGTCCATGTTAAGTTTTAGAAATCTAGCGGAGAAGAAGGATGAAATAGCGGATAGACATGGAGGGATTCTGGTTAGTAGGGAGGTGATATCTGGTCCAGAGATGTAGATCTGTGTGTCATCAGCATAGAGATGATACTGAAAGCCGTGAGATTCTATGAGATGTCCCAGGCCAAAGGTGTAAATGGAGAAGAGCAGGGGCCCGAGGACTGAACCTTGTGGGACTCCGACAGATAGGGGGCGAGGTGAGGAGGTGGTGTGTGAGTGGGAGACGCTGAATGTTCGGTCAGTTAGGTATGAGGAGATCCAGGATAGGGCCAAGTCTGTGATGCCAAGGGATGAGAGGGTCTGTAATAATAGGGAATGGTCCACTGTGTCAAAGGCAGAGGACAGGTCCAGGAGGAGGAGGATAGACTAGTGCCGCTTGCTCTTGGCGGTTAATAGGTCATTGGTGACCTTAGTTAGGGCAGTTTCAGTGGAGTGGTGTGACCGGAAGCCTGATTGTAAGCGGTCAAAAAGGGAGCAGGAAGATAGATGGGAGGACAGTTCAAGATGGACGTGTTGTTCCAGTAGTTTTGAGGCATAGGGGAGAAGTGATATAGGGTGATAGCTATATGCTTGATAATCGGACCCAGTAGTAAATATGAAAAAAATAAAGATCCCATAGATTTGGCCAACAAGAAGGCCATTTTGCCAACATCATCAACAAGAAGATCATCCCATCGACATTGCCAACAGGAAGAACATCTTATAGACAAGGTCAAGGAGACGACCATACCATAGACATGGTCAATTAAATAAACATCCCAAAGACATGGCCAATAAAATGACTCTCACATATACACAGCCAATGAAAAGACCATGCCATAGATGTGGCCAAAGAGAGACCATTCCATAGACATGTCTAAATAGAAGACCATCCAATTCACATGGCCAAGGAGCAGACCATACTATTGATTTCAGATTGTCAGTAGACTTTCTTCCTAACTCTGTTAATGAGATTTTAGCATCTCATGGACGATCAACAAGGTCCATTTTTCTTTAGCACTGAGTTGACTTTGTCTGGCTGCATCATATTTACATGTATAACTTGATTTTTATAGGTAACATCACTACATGTCAGCAAAATCTTTAAAGATTTAACACTGCCTTGATTAGTCCAATTTGGCTGAAAATTTTGATTCAGACTGAATTGATTCACTTTGAATTCAAAGTGCCAGAATTTTTTTTTATTGTACTCTGAGATCTCTTCAGATCCCAAATGAGTAATAGATAGCGGGATGGGGGTTAGAAAACAATAAAACATTATACCTATCTCTTCCACCACTGCAGCTCCCCGCCCGGTCTTCTGCTCTTCGCTTTGGGCCTTCTTCAAGCCTTCAAATCTTGTTTCCAGACTTCAGTCTTCTTATACAGCTTATACCTCACACAGCCATTAAGGGTAGATCTAGGACAGATTAATATATAATAATATATAATGTTTTTGTTTTTTTTCAACCCTGATATTCTATATTCCTGAAGGTTCAAGTCTCTAATCCTTCACTCTGCTTCTGGTCTCTGTTGTGGGACTCTAACTGGCTTGGATGTTCTAGTTACTGAATTTGGAAATGTTGCCTACGTTTGTGACATTATCTCTCAACATCCACCAATACTGCTCTGACTTTTGGCTACAAATCAGTCGCTTTTGCTGGTTCTTGTAGGGTAGTTACCACTGATCTTGGAATACCCTTCAAATAAGTCATGTGCAGGTCACGTCATGTGTATGACCACATAGCATAAGATTTGTGAGGGTGCGATCCAATGTTTTGACACTTGGACTGATAGGATAGTTAGGCCATCACCATCAAAGTCCTGGACAACTGATGTATTTAGCTATGGATAGACGAATGCTATCTACTTTAAAGGTTCATTCACATGTACAAAGTTATGACTTCGGATTTTGGTGTGGACCTGGAGCAGTTGTACACGTGTTGTTTTTTCCCTCAACTCTTTAAGACCTCAAGTCAGATCTCATTAAATGGGCAAATATTAGCCGGATGGAAAGTAAATTAAATTCTTGCCCTATCTTAACAAAGACAAGTTTATGTAAATATAATAAACACACAAATGGAGAAAAGTACTACCAAAGGTTACAATAGAAGCCAAATAAAATCCAGGATAGAAACAGGATGTAATGGTCACAGTCAACTCCAAATATGTGTATTGGCTAAAAATCTACAGCAATGAAAACTCCACTGAAACGACTTCCCTTCACTTGAGGCTTAATAAATCATGGTGATTTCAACAACATATTTACAGGAGACACAATTCTTGCAGGTACCGTTTCTCATCGGGTGGGCATTTTGCTTGAACGTTACATTCCAGCATACAGGCCTTGTGTCCAGGAAGCATAAACAGGAAATGTCCTGCAACTTTATGACGTCTCCATAATGGGCAAATCACACGAACTAGGAAATAGTCTCTCTTAGGTCCCTGGCTTGGGTTTATTTTCCAGGGGGAAAAACACAAACTCGTATGGCTAAGTGTCGGCTAACAGTGTTGGCAAGGAGAATCTGTATCTCAACTCTCTCATGGATGCGGCTCCCTTGTAGCAGACCAATAGCTATAGTATAGCCTCCAACATCATACGGTCTCAAATCTATCTCGGCTCCATTCTGGACCAAGCCTTAAATAATGACCCTTTTGCGGGTGGGGATCAGTCTTTCAGACGAAAGCCTTCTACTCTGGAAGTACTCTATTTCTACGCAGGCAGTCGCAATGCATCATGTGGACATCTTCCCTCTCCCAACAGTGTGGCTTCTCAACTGTGGCTAGTCATTTTGGCCATCATTATTATTCTTCTCCTCTTAAGACGGGCCGCACTGCTTTGTGGCTCTGGGTCATTGTTGGAACATCTGACTCTGTCTATGCGAGGTCAGGGAACTCTTCCATCACTTAAACTAGGGTAGCATAGTAATTGCATGGGCAGAAGTTCCCTTTTTCAATAAAATATATACTCTACATTTTAGCAATTTTGTTTCTGTGACCTCGTTTCCGGTGCTGCTTCAGGAAACAAATCCGGAGACGATCATTTAACTAAAAGACGTAAGCTAAGGTCAAAAGTGGTCACCTCAAGCCCTATTAGCACTTGCCTGTCCCTGTTCCTAAATTGCCTACCGTTTATTGTCAATGGAGCGCCCCCAGACACAGGGCCACTCGGGACCGGTCCTCTCTGTCTCAGTTCTGGGGTTGTCACGGTGGCTGGACCCGGTCCATGACCCTGCTAAGGGGCGTCCAATGAAAGGGCTAATGATAGTTTGTCAAGGGTTCGTGACATCACCTGTGGTATTTGGTCAGGGTGACCGATGCTGCTTCGGGGTCCACTGGGGTGATGGAATGGCAGCTAGATGGTATACCTTCCCACAGGTGAAGTATGTCCCCAGGGCTTCCCAGTAGTGTAGGTGGCGATGGTGTGAGGCGCAGTTAATAACGAGGACACAGGGTTGCAGTCTCTTTACCTCTTTACTGAAGGCTTCGGGATCCTCAATCCAGAGCACTGTTAACAGGGCTGTCCGAGACCGGCCGGTCCGAAGGCACATCCAGAGTTCCCTTTGCAGGTGGAAATCAGTGCCTACCACTAGCGCCTGTGTGTTGTAGTCCTTCCCTGCTAAGCATTCGGGATAGTCCTCACAACTGTCGTTTCTATTCTGATGTTCTGCTTCGTCCCCCAGTATGTTATGGCTAGGACGCACCCGTTTGACGGGAAGGCTCGGAGCTATTCTGAGACCCTAGAGACGCCCCTCTCCAACTTTGCCCCCTATGTCTTCTTAGGTGAAGTATGTTAGACAGCCAACCTATAAACAACTGTCCTGCCTCTGTTTGAAGTAATGCTTGGAGTCAGTTACTTCCTCGGCGTTCTGGCCAACGGCTACGCGCCTCAGTAGGATGTTGCCGATCTCGGGGCATGACTTCTACTGGTTCTCCTTTGTGCTTTGATCTCGTTTCTCACTTCTCCACAATATCCTTCGCTTCGTGTCCTTTCTTTAGATGCCGCCGCAGGGTAGCGCAGGCACGGCTCTATAACGTTCTATCCTTGTCGCTAGGTGCCTGCCAGGTTCCCACGCCTGACAGGGACCCCCCTGAATCTTCCCCCTGCAACACCCCCTGCCACGGGATGTTGCCTGAACAAAACCCAGTCAGCTTCTGTCTAACTTCCTATCCAACCCCTAGTTTTACCAAAGTGTGAGGAGTGGCCTAATAAATAGAACCCTTTGCTCCCCCTGGTGGCCGGAGTGTGAAGTGTAATGTGTGCTGTGATACCTGGTCAGGTGAACTCCTTTAGTACCATCAGACATACCATCACTCCCCTTAGTGGCAGAGCGACATACTGCAATGACCAGGTCTCTGGGGCGCTGCATCAATTTCAGAGAACTTCAATTACCATATAAGAATGTTTTTGAGTTGTGGGAGTGTAGGGGGTGTGACAGTTATCATGCAATCTTCTCTCCTAATCCTTGTTTATATATTTGATGTCATGAATATCTTTTCTACACGGCCGTTGCGCTCAAGGAGTAGAATGAAGGACTGTTCCATGTCCTTCTGGGCAAGAGAAATGCACTGATGTTTTCCCCAGAAAAATAGGGGAGTTTCGTGGCCAGAAGCGGTCATAGCGACAGTTGTATTTTTTGTGTGCATATTTGTGGGTTCCGGAGGACTGCGAGCCAGATGACTAATTTATAGAGCCCATTGACTCTTTTTTTTTTTTTTGCTTCTGTTTGTTGCACCTGTTGTGCCCATTCTGATGGAAAAGCAGGACTTTACTTAGGAATTGTGTTCCAGGGTACAGGCGTACCATTTTCAAAGGAAGGGGGTGGAAGATCTCCCTTTGAAGACAAAGGTAGTTTATGGACTTGACTCATGCGGAGTCTTCTGTGCCATCTTTAATATTACTGTTTGCATACTTGTTATATTTGAATTAAAGTGTTACTATGGTTGTGGACAACCATATTAAAAGAAAGGGGGAATGTAGGGGGAGTGACAATTATAATGCCTTTTTCTCTCCCAATACTTGTTTATATATTTGATGTCATGGATATGTTTTTTACACGGTGCTACTGCTACACGTATAAGTGTATTACCAGCCGTTTATATGAGTACTGCAACACCTAAAGTGTATTACTCTGCATACGTATATATGTCTGATTGCCTACATGTTTTGCACAGTTATTGTGTGATAGGGAAACTGAGTACCCAATGTCGGTCATTAGGTATAGTGCTAGGGGAAAAACACCAAAAAAAGGAAAAATTCAAGAAAACACACCAAAAACAGGCAGAGATGCTTACCTGTCTAAATGGGCCTCAATACAAATGCACAAGCAGGGTGCAGCGCCATAGGGCGTTGTTAATAGGCTGGAGCCAGATGCTTTGCATTCCTTGTGGGAACACCCCATATACAGAGTATGTATCTTAGTGCATTGGTGTACCACACGGCTAAATCCTTATTGAAGGCTGGCTGTTTCATTAGGTGTTGCACCTGTGCATTTGTATTGAGGCCCATTTAGACAGGTAAGCATCTCTGCCTGTTTTTGGTGTGTTTTCTTGAATAGTGCTAGGGGAGTAGTACCCCAAGTTGGCCACTAGATGGGGGCACTATAAGTAGGAAAGCAAATAGTTAACTGTAGGAGGGGCATGGTAAGATAAGTAATGTCTTTCTAGTTTTAGTCAGTTGGGGCCGGGTCGCCCGTGTAGCTCACAGGGCTGGATAGCCCAGGGCAACACCATGCCATGCAATGTTGTAAGAAGAATGGGCCCAGCAGTTAGCATCCAGGGGGCCAGAGCATAGAAGAGAGTACAGCAGCAGCAGTGCTAGCGGTGCAATATTAGTGGACTGCAGTTGCTAGAGGAAGAAGGCTAAGCAGAACAGGAGAAAATTATGCAACATGTGGCAGATTTTTGCGTGGGCTGCTATTCTAAGGACCAGGGCAAAACAGCAGAGAATTCCCACATGAGAAGCAGAAATTCTGGACATTGAGGACACAGAGGGACTGGAGGATATGATCCATCCCAGGGACAGACTTTGCAGCAGAGAGAAGAGGCAAGGGAAATCATTGTCAATTGTTGTGATTGATTGTGCCCTGGATGATGCTGTGTTGAGTAAAGAAGTTGAAGTTAATGTGAAGCCGGACTGTGACTCTTTAATAGCGGAACCGTCTGTAGAGAATACATTCCCGTACCGGGAGATTCCAGATGACGCAGAGAAGCAGCACCGAGATACTCAGGGAAGGAAACATGATTGTGTGCTGGAAAGGGGCCAGGGGGTGATACAGGGGTTACTGCCGGCCATGACTGCAGCCCTGGTCCCAGCTCCTTACAGGAGGATAACCAAGAGGAACATGATGAAAACGTGGAGGAAACATGCAAACTCCTTGCCTACTGCTTCAGCTGAATTCCAACTGTTGACTAGTAATCCAATGTTGATCGTGTCATGATCCAGGCCAGGGTTTGTTTCTTGCTATTCTCTTCCTGGTCTGGTCATATCAGGATTAATCTTTGCCTCATTTTGGGATTTGTTTGGCTATTTCAGCCCGTTGTTGTCTGCAGGCAGTGTCAGTTATAGTTCCTGCCCAGGCTCGAGTGGCTGACCCTGTTACTCCCTGATTTGTCCTCTGCCCATTTGCTCAGTTCCCGTGTCTTCCCATTCCTGCTACCCCGCTTGTTTGAGTGTTTTATTCCCCGTGCTGTGACCTCTGGTATCTGACCCGGCTTGACCTCTGACTTGTTATACTGTCTCATGTTTCCGGTATCTCTGCTCCCGTCTGGCTTCAACTTCGCTGGCTTGTACTTGACCATGTGTGTAGGGGTTTCCTCTGGTACTGCATTTCCTGACCGTTCCTAACCCGGCTCATCTGACAACTCTCTCGCCACTTGGTGGTGCCTGCACTGCCGTACTGCGGTGCTACGCTGTGAGCACAACCTTTCTTACTCTACCAGCACCCCCTGGTGAGGGTTGCACTATACTGCGTGACGGCAGCATTACAGATCGATTATCCTACTAGAGGTACAGTAGAAGGGGCCAAGTTTCAAGATCATGGCTCAGTATAACTGTTGGTTAATGTCTCAATGTGACTTGCGCTTGCACTGGTACCAGGTTGATTATGTCAGGAAATTGTTGGTTCTCTTGATTCGTCATTTACATTTACTTTTAAAGTCATCTTCCTTTTCTGTCTTGTGGTGTTCATTGCCCCTTGTTGCATCAAGTTCTTGAAAATGTCACCCTTGGGTGCACAAGTCCGATCTTTTTCTCGGACAGAGTCTGATTCCAGACCAAAGCAAATTGCGAGAGAAATGTTCTCTAACCCATGAGTGCCGTGCAGCTCTTGCGGTGGTCCTCAGCGGCTAAAAGATGGGTAACATTCAGAAATTAGGTGCACACTTAATCAAGAATGGCATAGAAAACACCAGTGTTGATGAATTGGGCCTGTTTGATTCAATTTTTCACATTTTTTTAATATATTACTTTGCTATCAGTCTCTCCTTTATATTCAGAGGCAGTAACTCTGCACATGGCTAGCCCTGCTCTCATCTGGATAAAATTGTATTTTTTTTTTAAATGTAATAGGGATCTGTTTCTTTAAATGTGATCTGGGCTGATCCTGTTTGCTGCCCCCAAGAACTGGACCACCTCCAGGTTTGCTTGTTTGTCCTTTGAGAATATGTTTCTTACAATTTGGAAAAGTGAAGCCCAATCCATGTGTGAGACTATCACAGACTGAAGACTCACCACCCAACATCTCTAATGACCTATATGAAGAAAAGGAATTTAGAAATTCATAGTAGTCTTCCATAAATTATGGCCAAATGTTGAAGACCCTACTCACAGTTATGCTTGGAGTGCCAGCATTATGGTAATCCCGATGGGCACTTATGATCTTATCATAAAGACAATACCCATACACTGTAGATCCCAAAAGTCCCAGATCTCATAAGGCAGTCACGATTTTGATTAAAATCAGGGCCACGATTGAATACAATGGTGGAACAGGAACCAGTCCGATCCCAGCTCCACGCTGGGTAGAGACTAGAGATGAACCGATCTTTTGAAATTCGAATTTGCCGGCTTCACAGAATTTTTTTACAAAATTTGACTCGCAGTGAAAAGATTTGCCCTAATTTCAATGCTAGAAAGATTGCAATTGTTCATAAAATAGACATGGGGGAGAGGAGTGAGAGGGGACCCGGCTGACCATAAGATCTTACACTCTACAGGAGAGAGAGGATCCCGCTGACCATAACATCTTACACTCTACAGGAGAGAGAACCCCGCTGAACATAAGAGCTTACACTCTACAGGAGAGAGAGGACCCCACTGACCATAAGAGCTTACACTCTACAGGAGAAAGAAAGAGGACCCCACTCACCATAAGAGCTTACACTCTACAGGAGAGAGAGGACCCCGCTGACCATAAGAGCTTACACTCTACAGGAGAGAGAGGACCCCGCTGACCATAAGAGCTTACACTCTACAGGAGAGAGAGGACCCCACTGACCATAAGAGCTTACACTCTACAGGAGAGAGAGGACCCCGCTGACCATAAGAGCTTACACTCTACAGAAGAGAGAGGACCTCGCTGACCATAAGAGCTTACACTCTACAGGAGAGAGAGGACCCCGCTGACCATAAGAGCTTACACTCTACAGGAGAGAGAGGACCCCACTGACCATAAGAGCTTACACTCTACAGGAGAGAGAGGACTCCACTGACCATAAGAGCTTACACTCTACAGGAGAGAGAGGACCCCGCTGACCATAAAAGCTTACACTCTACAGGAGAGAGAGGACCCCACTGACCATAAGAGCTTACACTCTACAGGAGAGAGAGGACTCCACTGACCATAAGAGCTTACACTCTACAGGAGAGAGAGGACCCTGCTGACCATAAGAGCTTACATTCTACAGGAGAGAGAGAGGACCCCGCTGACCATAAGAGCTTACACTCTACAGGAGAGAGAGGACCCCACTGACCATAAGAGCATACACTCTACAGGAGAGAGAGAACCCCACTGACCATAAGAGCTTACACTCTACAGGAAAGAGAGAGAGGACCCCACTGACCATAAGAGCTTACACTCTACAGGAGAGAGAGGACCCAACTGACCATAAGAGCTTACACTCTACAGGAGAGAGAGGACCCCACTGACCATAAGAGCTTACACTCTACAGGAAAGAGAGAGAGGACCACACTGACCATAAGAGCTTACACTCTACAGGAGAGAGAGAGAGGATCCCACTGACCATAAGAGCTTACACTCTACAGGAGAGAGAGAACCCCACTGACCATAAGAGCTTACACTCTACAGGAGAGAGAGGACCCCACTGACCATAAGAGCTGACACTCTATAGGAGAGAGAGGACCCCACTGACCATAAGAGCTTACACTCTACAGGGGAGAGAGATGACCCCACTGACCATAAGAGCTTACACTCTACAGGGGAGAGAGGACACCACTGACCATAAGAGCTTACACTCTACAGAATGGAGAGAGGACCCCACTGACCATAAGAGCTTACACTCTACAGGAGAGAGAGGACCCCACTGACCATAAGAGCTTACACTCTACAGAATGGAGAGAGGACCCCACTGACCATAAGAGCTTACACTCTACAGGAGAGAGAGGACCCCACTGACCATAAGAGCTTACGCTCTACAGGAGAGAGAGGACCCCACTGATCATAAGAGCTTACACTCTACAGGAGAGAGAGGACCCCACTGACCATAAGAGCTTACACTCTACAGGGGAGAGAGGACCCCACTGACCATAAGAGCTGACACTCTATAGGAGAGAGAGGACCCCACTGACCATAAGAGCTTACACTCTACAGGAGAGAGAGGACCCCACTGACCATAAGAGCTGACACTCTATAGGAGAGAGAGGACCCCACTGACCATAAGAGCTTACACTCTACAGGGGAGAGAGGACACCACTGACCATAAGAGCTTACACTCTACAGGGGAGAGAGGACACCACTGACCATAAGAGCTTACACTCTACAGGGGAGAGAGGACACCACTGACCATAAGAGCTTACACTCTACAGAATGGAGAGAGGACCCCACTGACCATAAGAGCTTACACTCTACAGGAGAGAGAGGACCCCACTGACCATAAGAGCTTACACTCTACAGAATGGAGAGAGGACCCCACTGACCATAAGAGCTTACACTCTACAGGAGAGAGAGGACCCCACTGACCATAAGAGCTTACACTCTACAGGGGAGAGAGGACACCACTGACCATAAGAGCTTACACTCTACAGAATGGAGAGAGGACCCCACTGACCATAAGAGCTTACACTCTACAGGAGAGAGAGGACCCCACTGACCATAAGAGCTTACACTCTACAGGAGAGAGAGGACCCCACTGACCATAAGAGCTTACGCTCTACAGGAGAGAGAGGACCCCACTGACCATAAGAGCTTACACTCTACAGGAGAGAGAGGACCCCACTGACCATAAGAGCTTACACTCTACAGGAGAGAGAGGACCTCACTGACCATAAGAGCTTACACTCTACAGAAGAGAGAGGACCCCACTGACCATAAGAGCTTACACTCTACAGGAGAGAGATGACCCCACTGACCATAAGAGCTTACACTCTACAGAAGAGAGAGGACCCCACTGACCATAAGAGCTTACACTCTACAGGAGAGAGAGGACCCCACTGACCATAAGAGCTTACACTCTACAATGTGTAAGTCATATGGCAAGACTCCTTAAAGGGTCGATATTGACTATTAGGATTACTACTTCCAATATGTGGCGCTAGAGTTCATGCCCTCTTCCTCTCTAAAGAGACAATTTCAATATCTAACCCATATAATAAACACCATAAATAGACAATGTTTTTTGGTCGGTCATCTCAAATCCTTAAAGAAATTAAAAAATAAAAAGAGATTGTTACGCGTTTCGGAACCACTCAGCACCCAGAATATGTTGTGCAGTTATATGTATGTATGATAGGTTCCATGTGAGATGCATCAGCCCACAGGCTGCGCCCCTGGGCAGAGAGGACACGATATTCCCCTTCTGTCCTCCCCCCACCTTTGTAATTCCCACAGTAAATATCGGCAGGCTCCGGCCACCTGCGACTATTGTAATGTATGTCTGGCTTGCTGCTTTTCTATTGGCCTGCCCTCTGTATCTGTGTGATATATTCTGTGTCCTGTGAGTAAAGTGTTGTCAGACTGGAAATACGTGGAGAAGCAGTGATCTTTTATATGCGCCCATGTAACCAAGGAATTCCAGCCAGCGTCCTTCATTCAGACTCCAGCCAAAGCAGAGTGGACCTCCTGAAACACGGGGTGGTACTGAAAGAGGCACCCCAGCTTGGTAGACCCCGTTGCAGAGATCAAAACATTTATTGAACCCCAAACTCGTATCAATAAAAACGTCAGCTTACCATGCAAAAAAAACCATCACACAGCTCAATCGATGGTAAAATAAAAATGTTGCGTAACTTGAAAAATGGTGACACAAAGCAAAACTTTTCTTTGTTTCAAAGTTCTGAATTTTTTTATAACTTAAACAGACATTTAATCTATGCAGATTTGCGATCCCTGTAGCTTTACTGATCGGGGCACTCATGTTTTCAGATCATTTTTACTGCACAATGAATGGTGTAAAAACAAGGCACAAAAAGCATTGACAGAATTTTTTTCATTTTTTCCTCTTTCATACCTAGAATTCTTCTGGTTATATTGGCCGAGACTAAATTCTTGCATGGTTTTAAGAGAATCAAGGAAGAAAAGTAAAAATAAATAAATAATAATTAAAAAATAGATAAATAATTTCGATGAATGAGGAACGACAAGAACAGGAAACGTTACTGACAAGAGGCAACACATCCGTCACCTGCCGGGCTGAACGCTGAATATTCTGCATTGCATGCAAAGGAGTCAGAACTTCTGCGGAGACCAAATAAAAGAACAGTTTCTTGGGTTGTGCAATTTTTTTATGAGATTGGTGTTGCAAATTAATGAACTCATTAAATGGTCATTTGACGTTCGGGAACTTAGATAGATGTGATAAATAATCTGCAAATAGGTTTCTCAACCCCAACAAGTCACTCCAATGTGCCAGCCACAAGGGATTGCAGGACGTGGGCAGGGTCTTTGTGTCTCTGCAGCAGGGGTGGAGGACTTCAGGCCCGTGGGTCAATCACAGCCCAAGATGACCTTTTCTCTGGTCCTCCCGGCAGATTCCCGGGGACCACAGTGCAATGGGCGGTGGGGTACCTGGTACCGGATCTGGTGTTCACAGGGAGATGTCACGGTGGCGACCCGGTCCGTGGCCCTGGGCACCCATGTAATAGGGGAAAGTCTTTAAAAGGGATTTGGTAAACAGAGTTTATGTTCGTGACGCCACCTGTGGTATTCGGTCAGTGTGGACCGACGCTGCTTTAAGGGGTCCTCTGGGGTGATGTTATGGCAGCTATGGTATAACTTCCCACAGGTGAAGTATATCCCCATGGCTCCCGATGTGTAGATGGAAGATGGTGAATGGTGCAGTAAAGAACGAAGACACAGGTTTACGGTCTCTTTACCTGGTTTACTGAAGACTTCAGGCAGCCACAGTCCAGGGCACCAGATCGCAGGGCAGGCAGGGTCCGGCCGGCTTGGAAGCGAATTCAGAGTCCCCTTTACCAGGTGGAGTTAAAAGCCTTCCTCTAACGCGATGGTGTTGTAGTCCCTTACTGTCTATGGCTTCAGATAAGGTCCTCACAGTTGTTCTGTCTGTCCCCATATAGGATAGGACAATACCTGCATGAGAGGTAACTCGAGCCTTTTTACAGGGTGTCACTGTGCCTCAGATGTGTGTGGCGAACAGGTAACAGTTCAGCTGTCCTGCCGGTCTCTGATGTAAGTCGTAGAGTCCCTTACAACCTCAGTGGTCCGGCTATCAGTTATCTGCGCCTCAGAGGGAGGCAGCCTGCTCTTAGCTGGTCTCACCTGATGTCACTCTCCTGTGCTTCGCTCTCCTTCACGCTCACTGAACAATGTTCAGCTTTCTGTGTGTCTCTTTCCAGGAGCTGTAGTACTTCAGACTACACGGCCCCTTGAGAACTTCTGACCCTCTAGGTCGGTCTGCTCCCTTCGGTCTCTCTGACAATCTGACTGATGTACAATAACAAATTGTATTGTGGTACCGTGTTAGCAAGAAAAATCGATGTGAATATTTTCTGCCCAATGATGACAGAAATATTCTAGGAGTGATACCTTTATTGGCTAACCAGAAAATAATATGTTTGCAGCTTTCAGAGAACAGTGGCTCCTTCTTCAAATACAGCCAAGTTTTTACTGAATAATACCACTATGCTATTACTGAATAATGCCCTCATACTATCATCAAATAATGCCACCACACTATTAAAGAATAATATCACCATACTATTACAGAAAAATACTGTCATACTATTACTGAATAATACCACCATTATATTAATGTATAACATCACCATGCTATCACTGAACAATACAGCCATAATATTACTGAATTACCACCATTCTATTACTTAATTATACAACCACGCTATTATTGAGAAATCACCAAATACCACCACACTATTACTGAATAATTCCGATATACTATTACTAAATAATACTGTCATACTATTACTGAATAATACCGCCATTATATTAATGAACAACACCACCATGCTATTACTGAATAATACCGCCATTCTATTACTTAATAACACCACCGTGCTATTACTGAATAATACCGCCATTCTATTACTTAATAATACCACCATGCTATTATTTAATAATCACCAAATACCACCACACTATTACTGAATAATACCACTATATTACTGAATAATACCACCGCACTATTACAGAATAATTCCGCCATACTATTACAGAATAATTCAACCATACGATTACTGATTAATACCATTATATTAATGAATACCACCATGCTATTATTGAATTATACAGCCATAATATTACTGAATAATACCGCCATTATATTTCTTTATAATACCACCATGATATTATTGAATAATCACCAAATACCACCACCAATATTGTCATGATATTACTGAATAATACTGGAATTCTAGTACTGAATAACACCACCATGCTCTTACAGAATTCTATCACTATGCTATTACTGAATAATACCGCCTTCATATTAATAAATAATACTATTATACTACCATATCATTACCGAATAGCACCATAAGATGATCGGTATATGTTATCATACAGTTGACTTCCTCTATTAACAAAGCCAGGGACTACTTTATAAAAATGGCGACCCAGATTACCCCCCACAAATAGTGCTGAGCTATATAGTCCTTCCATAGTCAGCAATGGAGGAACCGCTCCACTGTTCTAAAATAATTACATATTTTGGCCTACGATGCATTTTCGGTTTGAATCCATGAGAAGATCAATCTCTCTGTCCTTTGTTGTGACGTGTTTTAACCCCTGCGTATCCCCGCATATCCCTGTTGCTCCATTCCACCTCCTGTGGGACCCGACACCAGTGGATCCAATACGTTTCTGACACCTAGGTGTCTTACCATTAAGAGATCAGCGTTAAAATCCAATTTAGCCAATTGTTACTATGACTGAGTAAACCCCGATTATAATGACTCTAATTGGATTATTTTCTTGCCCCAGAGGAAAACTGACAATGAGAAGGGGAAAATGAAAACTCTGAAAATGAATACTGCGAGAAAGTCCCCAAAATCCACCACCACCGCGGTAACTTCCTGGCCTAGTTATATCATTGGCGTCTCTTTGAGCCGCTTCGGGGATTGTAGTCCAGACGCCAAATGCTTCCTCTACGACCCCTAAGCCTACAGCCGTGACCCTGGTCTGGGCAAAGACCCTAAAACGAGCCCATTGAGTAGTGACATCAGTTGATGACTAATTTTTAGGCTTAGGGATTCTTTACTTTTAGGCTTAGGGATTCTTTACTTTTAGGCTTAGGGATCGCTTATTTTCAGGCTTAGGGATTCTTTACTTTTAGGCTTAGGGATCGTTTATTTTCAGGCTTGCTGCACATGCTGTGAAATTCGTGCAGATTAGCGAGGCATTATTGGATCCATTGTATGGCCAAATATTACAGCCACCCAACTTACAAAGACTCCACCCAACTTACAAAGACTTGTGCAGTTATTCTACCCTTTATACTGCATATGATGCAATTTGCAATGCCTACTTCTAGGTCAAGTCAAAGCCATTTGCAGCAATGGATCAGGTGGTTGGAAAGCCAGAGTTGCAGAAGAGCCCCAGAAGTGGCATCACTGGGGAGTGAAACATACTGTATATGATGCAATTTTGCAATGGCTACTTCTAGGTCAAAGCCATTTGCAGCAATGGATCATGTGGTTAGAAAGCTCAACGTACAGAAGAGCCCCAGAAGTGGCATCACCGGGGGTTGAAACATACTGTGTATGATGCAATTTGCAATGGATAGTTCTAGGTCAAAGCCATTTGCAGCAATGGATCAGGTGGTTGGAAAGCCAGAGTTGCAGAAGAGCCCCAGAAGTGGCATCACTGGGGAGTGAAACATAGTGTATATGATGCAATTTGCAATGGCTACCTCTAGGTCAAAGCCATTTGCAGCAATGGATCAGGTGGTTGGAAAGCTCAAGGTGCAGAAGAGCCCCAGAAGTGGCATCACTGAGGAGAGAAACAGTGGTATTACTGGGGAGTGTATATCAAGCAATTTGCAATGGCTACTTCTAGGTGAAAGCCATTTGCAGCAATGGATCATGTGGTTGGAAAGCTCAACGTACAGAAGAGCCCCAGAAGTGGCATCACCGGGGGTTGAAACATACTGTGTATGATGCAATTTGCAATGGCTACTTCTAGGTCAAAGCCATGCGCAGCAATGGATCAGCTTGTTGGAAAGCCCGAGTTGCAGAAGAGCCCCAGAAGTGGCATCACCAGGGAGTGAAACATAAAGTATATGAAGCAATTTGCAATGGCTACTTCTAGGTCCAAGCCATTTACAGCAATGGATCAGGTGGTTGAAAAGCTAGAGTTGCAGAAGAGCCCCAGAAGTGGCATCACCGGGGAGAGAAACGCACTGATTTTGGGAAAATGAGAATGAAAGCATCCCGTCACCTCACTTGCAACCAGTTAAACATACAGCATGGTCTCGTTAGGCAGATTGCTCTAATTACTATAGGATTGGGTGTTCAGTCGTGGCCGCACGCATTGACCTTTTGCCCATGTCTATGCTCTTCAGCAGGATCGTAGTTTCAGGAAATTCTCTGCAGATGATGAGAATGCAGAATGTGGAACAACCAGTTTTCTCGTCTTCTTCCTCCTCTGATTTTGATCTTTTTTGGGTTTTCCCACCTAAGATGACATTTAGGGAAGATCCGCCCTCTGGTGCTACAACGTGGGCCATCGAAACCTCCAGAACCCATCAGTGAGTATCACCAGCTCTCCTGTTCTCCTGAATCGGCCCAGTCACTTAGAAGCTGTCACTATAACCAACTTCACTTCACGGAGCTTCCCGAAAAAAGGTAAGATGACGCTCATTCAAGGACAGGTTATTTGGGTTATCAGGAAGGGCAGTTTCCTGTGGTCTCCACTATTCAACCTACATTACGAAATGTGTCATCAGAAAAAGAGTTATTATTTAGATCAGGCTTTTCTGTGATTTTTTTGTTATTCTATATCACAATCTGTATTAAAAAAAAGCAGGCATTTTGCAATTCTCACACCGGCCACTGGGGATCTTTTAGATTCTAACTTCCTGCTGTGTCATTAACTGCACATGTAGATTAGAAGCAATGAACTGACCGTGACCCTTTTTGTTGTATTGAAGCATCTAATGAGAAGTGCAAAGGACGTTATTAATGGTATCTATTGTATAAAGAGGTGTTATCAGTCATTGTACAGGAGGGGGAGGAGGTGAGCTGTGACATCACCTATTGTGAATGGTGGATCCTGTGTTATCTACTGTATGTAGAGGTGTTATCAGTCATTGTACAGGAGGAGGAGGAGGTGAGCTGTGACATCACCTATTGTGAATGCTGGATCCTGTATTATCTACTGTATATAGAGGTGTTATCAGTCATTGTACAGGAGGAGGAGGTGTGCTGTGACATCACCTATTGTGAATGGTGGATCCTGTGTTATCTACTGTATATAGAGGTGTTATCAGTCATTGTACAGGAGGAGGAGGTGAGCTGTGACATCACCTATTGTGAATGGTGGATCCTATGTTATCTACTGTATATAGAGGTGTTATCAGTCATTGTACAAGAGGAAGAGGAGGTGAGCTGTGACATCACCTATTGTGAATGGTGGATCCTGTGTTATCTACTGTATATAGAGGTGTTATCAGTCATTGTACAGGAGGAGGAGGTGAGCTGTCATATCACCTATTGTGAATGGTGGATCCTGTATTATCTACTGTATATAGAGGTGTTATCAGTCATTGTACAAGAGGAGGAGGAGGTGAGATGTGACATCACCTATTGTGAATGGTGGATCCTGTGTTATCTACTGTATATAGAGGTGTTATCAGTCATTGTACAGGACGAGGAGGTGAGCTGTGACATCACCTATTGTGAATGGTGGATCCTGTGTTATCTACTGGATATAGAGGTGGTATCAGTCATTGTACAGGAGGAGAATGTGAGCTGTGACATCTATTGTGAATGGTGGATCCTGTGTTATCTACTGTATATAGAGGTGTTATCAGTCATTGTACAGAAGGAGGAGGTGAGCTGTGACATCGCCTATTGTGAATGGTGGTGCATGTGTTATCTACTGTATATAGCGGTGTTATCAGTCATTGTACAGGAGGAGAAGGTGAGCTGTGACATCACCTATTGTGGATCCTGTGTTATCTACTGTATATAGAGGTGTTATTAGTCATTATACAGGAGGAGGAGGAGGAGGAGGACAGCTGTGACATCACCTATTGTGAATGGTGGATCCTGTGTTATCTACTGTATATAGAGGTGTTATCAGTCATTATACAGGAGGAGGAGGAGGAGAGCTGTGACATCACCTATTGTGAATGGTGGATCCTGTGTTATCTACTGTATATAGAGGTGTTATCAGCCATTGTACAGGAGGAGGTGAGCTGTGACATCACCTATTGTGAATGGTGGATCCTTTGTTATCTACTGTATATACAGGTATTATCAGTTATTGTACAGGAGGAGGAGGTGAGCTGTGACATCTATTATGAATGGTGGATCCTGTGTTATCTACTGTATATAGAGGTGTTATCAGTCATGATACAGGAGGAGGAGGTGAGCTGTGACATCAACTATTGTGAATGGTGGATCCTGTGTTATCTGTTATGACCTGGTGGTTAGGAGCACCCGGAATGACCTGATAGTTAAACCTCATACAGGACGAGCTCTGGGATGTGGGAGCTCTGCTGATCGCAAGCCCTAATCCTATCACACACACTAGAAATAGCCGTGGAGCGCTCCTGACCAGACCTAGGCACCTCGTCACAGCCTAAGAACTATCTAGCCCTAGAGATGGAAAATAAAGCCTACCTTGCCTCAGAGAAATTCCCCAAAGGTTAAGGAAGCCCCCACATATATTGACTGTGAGTAAAGATGAAAGTCACAAACGCAGAAATGAAACAGGTTTAGCAAAGGGAGGCCAGACTTACTAAATAGACAGAGGATAGGAAAGGTAACTTTGCGATCAGCACAAAAACCTACAAAGACCACGCAGAGTGTGCAAAAAAGACCTCCGCACCGACTCACGGTGCGGAGGGACCACTCTGCATCCCAGAGCTTCCAACTAGCAAGACAAAATCATGATAACCAGCTGGACAAGAAAACAAAGAACAAATAATGACTATCAGGAACTTAGCTTCTGCAGGAGAAGGCAGGTCACCAGAGAGATCCAGGAGCGAACTGAACAAATGCAAAAACATTGACAGCTGGCATGGAGTAACGATCTGAGAGGAGTTAAATAGAGCAGCCAACCAAAGGATAAACCACGTCACCTGTGTAAGGAACCTCAGAAGCTGCAGCTTCACTCATAGCCACCAGAGGGAGCCCATAGACAGAACTCGCCAAAGTACCATTCACGACCACAGGAGGAAGCTCGACAACAGAATTCACAACAGTTATCTACTGTATATAGAGGTGTTATCAGTCATTGTACAGTAGGAGGAGGAGGAGGTGAGCTGTGATATCACCTATTGTGTATGGTGGATCCTGTGTTATCTACTGTATATAGAGGTGTTATCAGTCATTGTACAGGAGGAGGAGGTGAGCTGTGATATCACATATTGTGTATGGTGGATCCTGTGTTATCTACTGTATATAGAGGTGTTATCAGTCATTGTACAGGAGGAGAAAAGTATTTAGAATTGAGAGTCCTCAGTGGTTGATACATTTTAATGGCTAACTGAAAAGTTAGTAACAAATTGCAAGCTTTCGAAACTACACAGGTCTCTTCATCAGGCATAGACTTAAATAAATTCTGGAGAATCACATATTTATGCATTTTGTACATAAATATGTGATTCTTCAGAATTTCTTTTAGTCTTTGCCTGATGAAGAGATCTGTGTAGTTTCGAAAGCTTGCAATTTGTTACCAACTTTTCAGTTAGCCATTAAAAGGTATCAACCACTGAGGACTCTCAATTATAAATATTTTTCTATCCACTGGCTAACACGGTACCAAGATATATATATCTTTCCTGTACAGGAGAAGGTGAGCTTTGACATCACATATGAATGGTGGATCCTGTAATCCTGCCTCTGATGATAATGAGGCTGCTGAAATCTCTTCCTGAAAGGACAGGAAGTGTTAGTCTAAAATAGCCCCAATAGATAGTGTGAGAATTACAACATTACTAATTTTATTTTCTTAATAAAGCTATGAAAAAAATTGCCAAAATATTAAACAAAATTACATGTAACACAAAAAAGTTAATTTAAACAATAGGTAATTTTCCTTTGACACATTCCCTTTATATCCGTTCTGATTCTGAAGAGATGAATGTATTTATTACAATGTAAATTGTGTAGTATCACATTTGTCCTGCGGAGGCGCTGCAGGAAGGTGAAACTCTTGCTGTTAGCTTCCTCCCCAGATTACAGCTGATTGACAAGGATTCCACCATCACTTTCATCAGCTTAAGATCAGAGGACCCTTCGAATAGTGAAGAGTTTCCAAAATGGAGAACCCCTTTAAAACAAGGATTTTCCATAGACCTCAACCTGCCCTTCACCATCTCATGGTTACAAAAAAAAGGTTTAGAGTAAACAAGTTCTCTGTTCCTTAATCCGCTGACCTGTCCTGTGCCGAGTGAAAGCCGAAAGACCTGTTCACCGGGTCACTCATGGACTAAATCCTGTTTGTCGCATCATTTCATCTTTGCATATTTATCTATAAAATCAACCTAAATCGATTTGACATTGCAAAACTGCTCACGTAGTTCTAAAAAAAACAGTAAAGCAGCAATAAAGTGGAACAAGTGCAATAATAAAGCGCAAATCCATTAACCCTGAATGTAACCAGGTTCGGAATTCAGCCGATTTCATGCTACCGAAGAGCAGAAGCAGTGCATTATGGGTGATTTAAAGGGTTACTTTCATTTTTCTAGATCGATTTTTTTTCGGATAGTACATATAAAATCAAGCACTTTTACAATTTACTCCTTCTCAAAATGTTTTGCCGTTCTTGAGATATTAACACTTTTCGTTTGTTTACAGCTCGTTGCCTAGGAAACGCGCTGCCCACCAGGTAACGGTGATCCCAGCGATCCCAGCCAGCTTCAGATCAGTGCTTACATGCTTAGCTAAAAAAAGGAATTGTATGTACTGCTCGTGTTCTGCTGTCTGGCAGTAGTGGTCGGTCTCCAAGGTAACGAATTGGAAAACAAAAGAAAGATGTTAATATCTCAAGAACGGTTGAAAATATTAACAAGCGGTAAATTGCAAAAACGCTTGTATTTACAAGCTCTAACTGACCATACCATTTACGAAGATGTGGGAAAAAAACCCTTTAAATCTCATTATTTGATCACATGAATAACATAGAGGTGGAGCTAAACTGCTGATGTGCAAAAGTGAGCATTTATCATACTCATCTAGCCCCTCAGCAGCCCCGCTGGTCCTCTGCTCTGGGTCAGGTCCTTTGCTCTGGGTCAGGTCCTCGCTTCACCCTCTGCCTGGACTTAACCTATGTCATGATGTCATAACGTACGTCGGGGCCTAGTTGGCACCAAATGCCCCGGTGAGAAGTAAAGAGATAATTCAAGAAGTGAGTCTAGAGTCGATTGGTTCATCCTTGGTCCTGTTGGCTTTAGTTGTATCCAGTGTGTACGGGGGTCAAGGGCGTCCAACTATGGGGGAACTCACGTAAGACTACCGTCTTCTCTCCAGTTGCCAGCACTCACGGTTTGGGTGATGTTCACATGTGGTCACAAAACCTCTGCCAACATGGAGATCGGCACTTTCAATGTCTTACCAGCGGTTACACGGCCCGGCCATTAACAATGAAAGTGCTTGTATGTGGAGTCATCTGCTGGCCACACCTAACTCCAGGTGTCATTTTTGGCAGCACTTCGCCTATGATGAAGAATGAACGAAGCCTCAGACAGCAGAGGAGCACCAGGTCCTTCTATCTCAGAAAAGGCTGGTATCTGCAGCTTCATCCCCCTCCTCCAAAAGTATTAATCCTTCCTTGATGGGGCTTATTTTCTGTTTTAGAAAATTTTCAGAACTTTGTAAAAAAAAAAGAAAAATTTTGTTTGCACTAAAACTTTTATTTCTCTGATAACAAAGACATGCCGGGAATGGTTTTTTTTTGTTTTTTTTTTAATTGGTATATGTAATATTTTGTTTGCTTTCTGTTGCATTTTTTTTTTGGGTGAGATGCCTTGATAGAAAAATAACCAATCTAGACATTTTATTTTTCTTTTGTTACAGCATTTACTAGTTTCATTTTATATTGATTGAATTTTTGCAGCCAAAGCAATGCGGAATAGACTTTTTATTATTATCATTATTTATATTATTATTATTGTAGTAGTATCATCTTATTTATTATCATTAATATTTATGTATTGGTAGAATTACCATTATAATTGTTACAATTATCATCAGTATCATTATTAATTATTAATCATACTTTCCATTATTTATGCTTTGTTAATATCAATCATTATTTATTTATGTATTAATAGAATTACCATTATAATTTGTACAAATATCATTATTAATTGCTATTATTTATGTATTAGTAGAATCACCATTATCATTTTACTATCATTATTAATCATAATTGTCGTTATTTATGTCAATGTTAATCATTATTTATGCATTATTATTTGTGTTATTATTTATGTATTTATTTTTCATCATCATCATCATTATTATTATTGTTATTTATTTTGTATTTTTGGGGGGGTTTGGTGAATTTAACTTAAAAAAATATATGTTTTACATGTTTTTACGTCTTTGGTTAAATTGAATCTGCAATTGTTTGGTTGCTTGTAGTATAGACTGCAATGTGAAAGCTTCACCCGCCATGTGACGGGGCACAATGAGCAGTCAGTAAAGATGATCCCACACCAGATTTCACAATAAACACTGTCTACATTATTAAATAGGTCTCAAACTTGATGAAGCTGGTGTACTTACTTTGAAAATTCATGTCACATCACAGTAACAGTTCAATCCTTTTTGGACATTTTTACTCTTCTGAGATAAAATGGAGCAATTAATAACAACATGGCTACTTAAAAAAAAAAAAAATTTTGTACAAAAACAGCGCCACTCCTGCTCACAGGTTGTGTGTGGTATTGCAGCTCATAATTACTTCTATGGAACTGCGCTGAAAAAAAACCTCCATTTGTTTTTCTCTGATCCTAAACATTAGGGCAACAAGAGGGTAATGAATCATTTGTTAAAAAAGCAAATTTTTTTTTGTAGTCGCAGAACTATTTTAGGGTTAACCCGAAAATGGGTTTTCTGTAAAGAACCTTAGGGGAATAGACGCGTTTTTGAAGTTCTCCTAAGGCGGTGTGCACACGGTGACTTTTTCCTGAGTTTTTGGAGCAAAAAACGAAGCGGAAAGTTTTTGAAAAAAAGTTTTGAGATTTGGAGAGTTTCCACTAGAAATCCTCCTCGAAAAACTCAATGCGCCGCAAGCGGAAGAGCTGAGCCCCGCGGATCTGCTGGTTCTCCACGTTGAGCGTGCATGACGGCCCTCCCCAAAAACATACAGGCGCACCTGAAACCGTATCATTCCTGTATGAGCCGCGTCACGTCACACGCCTAGAGATGAGCACACAGTGGAATCACCCTGGGGGCCGGGTTTTCACAGCCTTCACCTGAGCAACATGTTTTTTTTTTGTTTTGTTTTTTGCAATCTCCCCAGGGTCGGAATGAGCTCAGGTGTGCGCTACATGTCACAACCTTACCAGAAAGTCCAACCCTGAAAGGGTTAACCCCAGGAATCCTGGGGAGGAGGTGTAAGCTGTAGGTTCGGGGAGGAGTTCTCTACACCTGTGTCAATAGGTAACCGGTTCCCCATACTGATCTGTGGTGACCAGACAGGAGGTTCTGCAGCGGCTGCCACACTGCAGAGGACGGGTAAGAAATCACTGCTGTCAGCTGCGGGCTCATTCCTGCCCCGTACGGTATGTGTATATATATATATTTTTTTTTTTCTTCATTTAATTGTATTATAATTTTATATTGTTTTTATATTATTAGGTCATGCAGTATTTTTATTTTGTTTCTGTTCTTTTATTTGCGACTGTTTTTTATAATACATAATTTTCTTTTTTCATTTACATTTGGTTCGTGATTATAACTAAGGATGACATTTATTTTTTCCCCCTAAGGCAAGGGGTGTAATAATTGCTATTTTATAGTCTTTAAGGTAGACTTAAGCCAGCCGAGTTCCAGTTATAACCTAACGTGGATACAGAGGAAGGCAAAAGCCTCATGGGGTAGACATCAATAGCCGCATATTAGGGGTTTATATTACTTCTTGACTCTACGTGCAGCGATCGGACCAGTTCTCTGAATTAACGTCTCATCACAGGATCTAGTGCCCATAACCTAAAAGACTATAATTTTTCAAGAAAAACATCAAGGCCCTCCTTTTTCTAGTGAATCAATAATTGCAAAATCATGTGGAAGAGCGTTCCATAGTCTCACTGCTCTTACAGTAAATAATCCATAGTCTCACTGCTCTTACAGTATAGAATCCATACTCTCACTGCTCTTACAGTAAAGAACCCATAGTCTCACTGCTCTTACAGTAAAGAACCCATAGTCTCACTGCTCTTACAGTAAAGAATCCATAGTCTAACTGCTCTTACAGTATAGAATCCATAGTCTCACTGCTCTTACAGTACAGAATCCATAGTCTCACTGCTCTTACAGTACAGAATCCATAGTCTCACTGCTCTTACAGTACAGAATCCATAGTCTCACTGCTCTTACAGTACAGAATCCATAGTCTCACTGCTCTTACAGTACAGAATCCATAGTCTCACTGCTCTTACAGTACAGAATCCATAGTCTCACTGCTCTTACAGTACAGAATCCATAGTCTCACTGCTCGCGCAGTAAAGAATCCATAGTCTCACTGCTCGCGCAGTAAAGAATCCATAGTCTCACTGCTCTTACAGTACAGAATCCATAGTCTCACTGCTTGCGCAGTACAGAATCCATAGTCTCACTGCTCGCGCAGTAAAGAATCCATAGTCTCACTGCTCGCGCAGTAAAGAATTTGGGTGTACATCCATGTTGTGTATAGTTCTGTCATCACACAACTTGATAATCGCAGCAGCGTTTTCATCTCACTTGCGTGTGCGGAGGACGTTCACTTTTGTAGCAGCGGTGGGCAGCACTATATACGTGGATTGACGTGGGCACCAATTTTGGATACATTGGCATCTGCACAGAGATGAGACACGTTCCTAAATTCGATCTTTGGCACACTGGACATTGATAATACCACTGCAGAATGGCACGCGCCCCTGTCCTTGGCATAGACTGTAACGCAAGGCGATGGCAGATATTTGGGGGCCTGTTTTGTGGAAGGTGACGCTAACGGAGCCCTAATGATACATTTTGTACATGAGAAGAGACACTTGTCAGTCGAGTTCTGCCGATCCCAGGTTCTTTCTCTTTGATCAGGAGGAATCCACGACAACCGGCCCCTCCCTGTGTAATAATAGCCAATTTTTGAGATTCTTTGCTCACCCGACGGACCATGAAATGTTTTCTTTGGATCTATCGAGCGTCATTTATCATATTCTAAACACCTTTCTATGCCGTTAGTCACAGCCTTGCCCTTTTTGAAATGCCATCCTAGTACTAGAACTCAGGGTAGGGCATTCCAGAGCTTCACTGCTGTAACTGTAGAGAACCCTCTATGAAGAACCCTATGACCTGGACTTTGCCAGCAACTTTCGGCATCTGCCATTGATCAGTGATCTATAAAAATGGTCTCTAGTTGTTTAACCCCTTAGAGGGTTCCCTCTGTCGGCTCATCAGCCCGTCTGTAGCACAATCATCGGGGTGGGTCGATGCCTTACTATAGCAGCCAAGGACCTTATAAAGGACCACCAGTTTGTTGTAGAACTCCAGCCTGGTCTAATACTTTCCCTGTCGATTGTATTAGTGATATTCCTCTAAAATACCAGGAGTCTTGATGCATTATAGAAGTAATCAGACGATCGTTGCTACAAATCTCTGGGGAGAGGGCGAAGAAAAGGGAGGAAGAAAAAGTCAAAATTAGGTTTATTAAAGAAACAAAAATCCAATCCACAAAAGAAAAAAGAATAAAAGCAGTAAACAAAAATAAGAGGGAAAAAAATATTTCTATTGCTTCTTTTTCCCATTTCTATCAGAAAGAGATAATAAAATTTAATAAGTTATGCCTCATTAAAAACTCCATATTATCCCTCAAAATTTAAGGGGAAAAGTAACAGCTATGGCTAAAGCCGAGTTCACATTACATCTAGGTCGCACGTTGGGTGTCCCCTGGTTAGGAAAGATCTGTCACACTCTCCTCTGAAGCTGCTATGACATGTGGCGTAAATGTGAACTTTAGCCTAAAAGCTATAATAAAAAAATAAAATAAAGCAAAGGTAGCTGCATCTTTATGGCCCCAAATACGTGCAGAAGAGTCCTGAGTTCCTGAACTACCCCAATGACGTCTGTTTACTGCTCCACTGCTGCAGTGCCGCTGTCATGAGGCACCATATGACCACACTCTCCAGAGGGGTAGGGCCTAGTTGTAAAAGTGTGCATACCCTTGAGTCACAAAAGGTAAAAATACTTTATGTAAAAAGTTTGGTGCCTTCTTTGGATATATGATGCATCCAAATGTGTCCTGCAGATAAAAGAATGCACTTTACTTAGAGGAGGAACTTCCCAATTTGCACCATTCTTGGCATTATACTATTTATTCATTTATTTTACTCACTTATATAGCGGCATTAATTCCACAGACATCATCATCGCTGTCCCCATTGGGGCTCACACTCGAGATTCCCTATCAGTAAGTGTTTGGAGTGTGGGAGGAAAGCAGGAAACCCAGGCAAACACAGGGGAGAACATACAAACTCCTTGCAGAGGTTGTCCTTGGTGGGATTTGAACCTATTATTATTATTATTATTACTATTATTGAAGCTTTGTTTTCAATTGATTATAACTACTTAGTACTCTGCGTGCACAAGGGTGTAGTGTTCTCAATAGATTTGTATCTAACTGGCACCGAAAGCCAAATACATGCATCAAATTTATATAGAAGCCTGAACCTCGGTACATTTTGAGTACCTTACTCCAGCAGGACAAAGGTTGCGGTTCCCAGGTCTTCACTTGATTATGACTACTAAGTACTCTGAGTGCACAAAGGTGTAACGTTCAGATCCAAATCCATTCAGATCAGCACGGAAAGCTGAAAAGATGCATCAAGTTTATTTAGAAGACTACACCTCCTGATACATTTTGTGTACCTTGCTGCAGCAGGACAAAGGTTGCTGCTCCCAGTTCTTCATTTGGTAATGAGTCGTAACCAAATGAAGAACTGGGAACAGCAACCTTTGTCCTGCTGCGGTAAGTTACACAAAATGTATCAACAGGTGCACTCTGCTAAATAAGCTTGATGCATCTTTTCAGCTGAACTGCTGATCAGATCAGAATCCATTCAGAACGTTACACCCTTGTGCACTCGGAGTACTTAGTAGTCAGAATTTATGACTACTAAGTACTCCGAGTGCACAAAGGTGAACATTTTGAATGGATTTTGATCTGATCGTCATGGAAAGCTGGGAACTAATTATAAGAGTACACCTCTTGATACTTTTTGTGTACCTAACTCCAGTAGGATATAGTTGCTGTTCTCAGTGGGGGGGGGTCTGGCTATATAGGTATCCCACAGGTCAGTGCAATGAAGGCGCCTCTGTGTCCCCTTCATAATACATCGATGAGCAGCCCCCATGGTCCCTGGTAATGATTTCTGAGGGCAATACCTGGCAATGCTTCCATAGTTGCCTTATTTCGGATCGGTACAATAGATATGGCCGCGTCCACCAAGCTTTAAAGATACAATCAACTGTTAATTTGGTGTTTTAGTTCTCCGCTTGTTCCTCGTGCACGATAATTGTCCCTAATGTAACCTGAACCCCTGGTAACTCTCTCACGTCATAACTTCATACCTGAATTTATAGCTGATGCCTTTGAGAAAAAAACACTTTTTAACCCCTCGCTTCTGGAGCCAACTTTCATTTTTGCACTTTCTTTTTTTTCCTCTAAGAACCATAGCTTTTTTTACTTTTCTGTCTCGATAAAGCAATATTTATGTAGGACGAGTTTTAGTTTTAATTCTATATTTTGATTGCATTATTATGAACGCGGTGATATCAAATGTTGTTCTTATTTTTTTTATTTTATTTCTGTAGTTTTCCAACTTTAATATTATTTTATACATTTGATCTCTTATGCTAGTATTGCAATATATATAGCGAAAATTGTGGTCTTTGCTCAGTGTACAGCCAAGCCTCAGAGGAGGACCAAGATGGCTGTCGCAGGGGCTTTCCGCAGGCCTCTGGCCATCATAGTGACCCATCGGTGCCCCACTTTTAGGACAAGCCGCAGTTTCTGCTGTGGATTCGATAGTTGGGGTTTACTGTGTAACTCCATAACAAATCTGCCACCTGAGGATTTAAAGTGGACTATAAAAATGTTTATTTTTTTTATTTTTTTTATTACCTGGTGTAAATGCCGCTGTTCTCCTAAATTCGGTGTCATTTTCCTCTTTTTCCTGCGCCTCTCCGTTCCTAAGATATGGCTTCTTTTCCTGCTATATAAAGCTTAGGCAACTGGGTGTGGTCCTCATGATGACACGCCCACGAAGAGATAGGAATCATGCCCACTTGGCTAAAAAAGACTAGATTTATAGACCAGGATGAAGGAGGCCGTATCTCATGAACGGAGAGGCGCAGGGACAAAAGAAAAACATCGCCGGATTCAGGAGAACAGCGGCTTTTACACCAGGTAATAAAATTACATACTTATGGGAAATGAGAGGTTTACTTTTAAATCCACATCACAAATTAATTTTCCATGGAGGCTCTGGATGGATTTTCTCTGCAATTTGTAGATTAAATTTATTAAAATCACACCCTGCCGTGCCATATGCCCAGCTATTAAAAGTGACACGTGTCCTACCGGGCAAAGTGCCAGACACGTGTCGCAGCATACAAATTGTTAGCGCTCCAGTCTTCTCCCCCTTATACCGTGCAGGCACATTTCCTTACACATGCAGAAACAGCCATAGTCCATCAGTTCTACCTGTAGAATACTCCTATTCCTGTCGGACCATTGTACCTTCTAATGGGACATTTCAGAGCCCCCCAGATCGAGATCCGTGGAGGTCCAAGAGGTCTGAGCACCAGCGATCGGCAAGTCATCACCTACTCTACGGAAAGAGGCATCTTCGACACTCCCAGATCACTTTGTCTCTAGATCTCAAAGGATTCCAAAAGACCAGGAATGTGATTCCTTGGCCACTTTGTGGGTTGGTGTAAATTTATCTGATGAATCAAAAAAATAATTATTTGCAAAATTAAGAGCGGACTGAAGTGCAATTTTCTTGCATGTTCAGACAATACCACGGGTGTGTTTGTAGTCAGTAGCTATGGCGATGCCATAGCTCTGCATAGCAGCTGAATACCAAAATTATCAGAATAAACAATAATGCTGATTTTTCTAATAAGTGTTTTAGCTGATTCCAGAGCAGGATTCACAGTTGCACTGCTCAGTATCGCTGTATAACGTTCTCCATGCTGCTGCCTCTACTGAACATGTGCTACATACAGACAGGAGAGCAGGAATCCCTCTTGTTTGTGTGTGCGCTGTGCATGGTAGTCATCATGGCAGATAGTCTCCAACCAGCAGCTCAGAGACAACTGAAAATCAGAGATAACAAAGGGGAAAACTGGTGAAAAATGCAGGATACGAGTCAAATAATGTCCAGAAATAGTGTTATGCCTCACATGCTCTCACAGGAGAGGTCACCTGAATCTACAGGTATGATTTAAACTGTACTCCATTCACATCCAGAGCTGCCATCAAATTTTTTTTCTGGTTACCAAAGTCACGCAACATAATTTTAGGCAGCTTTGGATGTGACTGAGGTGCGATAGTTCTGCAGAAAACGACCTGAGATTATTTCAGTGAATTCTCTATTCAGCACTGAGATAACAAAACTAAGCTAGAACTCGACTTATTTAGCATGATATTACTTTGTGTTTTACTGTTTATCTTATTTCAGAGGTAAACGCCCTCTAGGCTGTATGAGATATATATATGAGATATATATATATGAGATATATATATATATATATATATATATATATATATATATATAGATATATATATATATATATATATATATATATATATATATAGATATAATTTTTATTTTTTTATTTTTTTTTTTTGTCAGATTAATAAGAGTTCAGAACTCCTTTACGTACAAACACAACTGAACCTGAACATTGAACAGAGTTATATTGTCAGATCCGTGACTCATGTTTGTTTTCAAGTAAAGATAATCTACGCCCAGACTAACGTAAGAGATATAAAAAATTACTATAATGCTGTCCAATCTGTACAAGAATATAACTACTATAATACTGCCCCCTATGTACAGGAATATAACTACTATAATACTGCCCCTATGTACAAGAATATAACTACTATAATACTGCTCCTATGTACAAGAATATAACTACTATAATACTGCCCCTATGTACAAGAATATAACTACTATAATACTGCCCCCTATGTACAGGAATATAACTACTATAATACTGCTCCTATGTACAAGAATATAACTACTATAATACTGCCCTCATGTACAAGAATATAACTACTATAATACTGCCCCTATGTACAGGAATATAACTACTATAATACTGCTCCTATGTACAAGAATATAACTACTATAATACTGCCCCCTATGTACAAGAATATAACTACTATAATACTGCCACCTATGTACAGGAATATAACTACTATAATACTGCCCCCTATGTACAAGAATATAACTACTATAATACTGCCCCTATGTACAGGAATATAACTACTATAATACTGCTCCTATGTACAAGAATATAACTACTATAATACTGCCCCCTATGTACAAGAATATAACTACTATAATACTGCCCCCTATGTACAGGAATATAACTACTATAATACTGCCCCTATGTACAAGAATATAACTACTATAATACTGCTCCTATGTACAAGAATATAACTACTATAATACTGCCCCTATGTACAAGAATATAACTACTATAATACTGCCCCCTATGTACAGGAATATAACTACTATAATACTGCTCCTATGTACAAGAATATAACTACTATAATACTGCCCTCATGTACAAGAATATAACTACTATAATACTGCCCCTATGTACAGGAATATAACTACTATAATACTGCTCCTATGTACAAGAATATAACTACTATAATACTGCTCCTATGTACAAGAATATAACTACTATAATACTGCTCCTATGTACAAGAATATAACTACTGTAATACTGCTCCTATGTACAAGAATATAACTACTATAATACTGCTCCCTATGTACAAGAATATAACTACTATAATACTGCTCCCTATGTACAGGAATATAACTACTATAATACTGCCCCCTATGTACAAGAATATAATTACTATAATACTGCCCCTATGTACAAGAATATAACTACTATAATACTGCCCCCTATGTACAAGAATATAACTGCTATAATACTGCTCCTATGTACAAGAATATAACTGCTATAATACTGCCCCTATATAGGAGTATAACTGCTATCTTACTGTGGATCTTTAGATATATACGTTGTTTTGGTTTGCGCTCTGTGTGCTGTATTATTTGGGCAGTGTCTCCTTTGATGATACAGAAGCAGGCAGGCTCATTAGTAAATCTCGCCTGTGACGGTTTTCTGTACTTGTCCCGCTGACCCCAGTGGACGTCATTATGTTGTGCACAGTCAGATTCTTCGGTCTTGTCATTCAGCATCCACCATGTAATGAGCTGTCAGGGGATTTAAATTCCTCCTTCGATATTACTAAATATAAGGATTCTATTATCTGTGTGTGGTTTCACCGTTCGAATCTTGTTGTGTACAAAATATTTAGTGATGCCCCTTTTATTATTCACCTAACAAGAGGATAATTGTGTAGAAGTGAACAGCGTGTTTGTGACTGCAGTGTATGGCTGTATTGTGTTCATAGACTCAATTCATAGCATTCACTTTTTTGTCCAAGACCCGACGAGTAATTACTGGCGCTTGATCTGTAAATTTGGCACTAATTACATACATAGTATATAGCGGTTGTAAGTCCCGGCCCAACAGCAGTTTTTGAGACCCAAACTATTAGCATCATATACTATTCAGTATGTTTGAGATGCTGTTACTTCTTGAGGTTGCAATATGGACGAGAAAATATAACTGCTATAATATCATCTGAATTTTCCCTTAACCTAGTCCTTAAAGTAAAACTGCTGTTTAGGTTTTATTTCATTATGTTTTATTAATTTTTGTATCATTAGTCAATATTATAAACGTGAAAATCAGAAACTTTGTAATATATTTTATCAGAGAAATACGATTCTTTCTCCTCCTGAACTGATCTTTCATTCTCAAAATTTTTCAGTTCACAGGTAAAATTTTTCTACAGGGAGTAAAGACTTTCCCAATACTGAGATGACTGTTGGTGCTCATAAATTCTATGGAGCTTGCAATGGAATGTGTTCCTCTAGCTCCTCCCCTCCCCTCCATAGAATGTCTGAGTGTTCCTCTAGCTCCTTCCCCCAATAGAATGTCTGTGTTCCTCTAGCTCCTCCTCTCCACAGAATAGTTGTTCCTCTATCTCCTCCCTTCCATAGAATGCCTGTGTTCCTCTAGCTCAGTGTTTCACAAACTCCAGTCCTCACGGACCCCACAGGTCATGTTCTCAGGATTTCCTTAGTATTGCACAGGTGGTGGAAGTTTCATCAAGCCCTTAGGAATTCTCTCACCTGTGCAACACGATGGAAATCTTGAAAACATGACCTGTGGAGTCTGTGAGGACTGGAGTTCAGGAAACACTGCTCTAGCTCCCCCCTTCCATAGAATGTCTTTGTTCCACTTGCTCCTCCCCTGAATAGAATGTCTGTGTTCCTCTAGCTTCTCCTCCCCATAGAATGTCTGTTCCTCTAGCTCCTCCTCTCCATAGAATGTGTTCCACTAGCTCCTCCCCTCTCCATAGAATGTCTGTCTGTTCCTCTAGCTCCTTCCCTCTCTATAGAATGCCTGTGTGTTCCCCCTAGCTAGTTTAAGTAATCTCAACATACAGAGATTGAATAAGGCTTAATAATACTGCCATACCACTACTATGTGCAAATAGTAAAACAATATCAAACCGGAATTGCGCAGCCCCTATTGTAGTGTGAGCGTGCACGTGACATGAGCGTGCTTTACAGGTATGCAGGGTGGGGTCACCTGCTGCACGGAGAAGCGGCTTTCCTAGATTTGCCCCCAATTGTGTCACAGATCTGGAGACCTTTTCATCCATAGATGTGAGTGATATCAGCCGCTCCTGCGCCGTCATTAGTCGCTGACGTCTGCATGCGATCTATAGGCAATGACTTAAGAACGTCGTAGGCACGGCATGAAAATACCAGATACAAGTCACTCCCAGAAATATGCATCTCCTCTGACTATAATTCAGGTGCTCCGTTATCTCTGGAACACAATGTGAAATATACATCTGCGTGACGTGAGCGTTAATTTATCTGCAGTACAACATGAGCATTTATTGTCAAGTGACCTAGCAGTCAGCCATAAAACGTTGGGAGCCTGCTATGTCCTCACTTTGGGTAGTAATGAGAGTCAGCTTCCCCTAGAAGGAAAACTATCTCACGTCATAAAAAGAGCGTTCCATCTGTTGTCGGCTTTTCTTTTCTTTTCTTTTTTTTCCGCAAATACTAAAAAATCCTGATCAAGTTTATTTTGGTCCAAACCACCAAGTAGAAGTGAGCGAATCAAATTCACTATAGATTTCATTAGAAAAAAAAAAATTGGATTGGCTGGAATTTGTTAATCAATTTGCTCGATTACACTAATGGCAATCCTTTATCTGGATTCTTTGATAGAGCTGAGAAGGGGTTAAAAAATAATAAAATATTACTCGCCTCGCCCCTCACCTGTCCTGCACTGTAAGCTCACAGGAGGGGCGACAAAGACGCGTGTGCGGCCTCATCAGCATGGGATGTGCCAGAATGCTGAGCGAGTGAGCCAGGCGGCAGACGAGGCGCTGAGGCGGCAGGACAGGTAAAGGTAGAATTGAGTATAATAATTTTTTTTTTAACCCCTTTCTGGCCACCTGTTTGTTATTCTTTAGGGTTTGGAGAGCCTGATAAACATCTTTTAATGGCGATCGGGGCCACGTTCCATTTACATTGAATTAATTTGAGGCGAATCATATTTACCCTAATGAATTCATGTGAATCTCTAGAATTCGAATATCCGGACATTTGCTCATGTCTAACACCAAAACCATCAAATTGGAGGGGATTATACAAATATGTTCCAAAGTGTTTTTTGTTAAGTATTCCTGGGCGGTGTGATGGTATGGCATAAAATTTTGTCTTGGTCATTTTATACTCCAGTGAAACCAACCTTAAGCCGGCCATACACATTAGATGGCTGTCAGTCGGATGATGCGTCGGCCACCTCTACTTGCTCTCCCACACTCTTCTCTTTTATTAAAGCAGCTTATTTCTGGAAGAGCCATGCAATCAGGAGTCTTAAATCGAACATATCCAATTGACATCTCTCCCAATAATCGGTTGACCAGCGCTCCCATACACATCAAACTATCGACCAAACCCATCGATATCGGTGAGTTTGGCCGGCATTAGTCTAATGTGTAAGGGGAGGCTTAAGAGTGGTCACTTTATAAAGCTGGGTGCCAAATTCTTGTTTGGTCAACCACCAATCCTCCAGACACCCCACACAACGCACAATCTATCGACAGTCCTAGGAAATTCGACAGAAGGAGGATAATAAGCAAGTGCCAGACATCTCTGGGTGCCGAGAACAAACTACAATCATGGCAGAATTTTCCCCACTAGTCCATATTGTATCCAGGGTGGGTGATACATTGCCCATTATTTGAGCATTAACCTTTTCTGATCCACGTTGATCAATTGATTATTAAGACAAATGGGTTTTCCTATAGTCACAGTAGATTAAGCAGCCGCCGAGGTCTGAGGCCCTGACATCTGCTGATAAATCTGCCGATCGATAAATCACTCCTTGTGCACACTGAATGTCCGCGTAGGCTGCAGTCCGGGGAGTAACGTGAAACGCCTGCACCCCTATACAAAATCTGTACCAGGTCCCCGACCCTCTGCCATACGGTGGAGATCTCAGCTACTCTCATCAAAGCACTTTTTTTTTATGCTGCCTTCAATATTTAATAAGAGAAAAATGAAAAATTGTTGAAGTTCATAAAATATAACATATTTGGTATTGGCGCTTAACTGTCCAAACTAATAAAATATTCCAACATTATCGCCACGTGTGACCTCGCGCTGGTTCTCAATTTCCATCCAACCCTAGTTACCTAGAAATTTCTCACCCAGACATGCAACATCTATAAAAAAAAAACCCGTAATAAAGCGTTAAATACCGGCGCTCCTACAGTAAAGCAATTAACGTCACCTTCCAGGTTCTTGGTAATAACAGTGCGGAGATGCAGCAGACGCGGGTTTGTCGTTGCTTCTGCCATCTGTGACATTTTTGAGCTCTAACGTTCTATCGTTCATTCCCCATGTGAAGGCTTGTGGTTTTTTATTTTTTCCAGTTTTTGTTTTTGCAGGACAAGTTATAATTTTGAGTGCAGCAATCTATTATACTAAGGAATCGGAGGGAGTGGGGGGCAAAAAAAAATCTTTTTGGAACAAAATGAGGAAAACCATTCCATTGCGGTTGCTTGAGTTTTTGTTCTCTTTATGACGATTACAGCGATACTGAATTTTAATTTTAAATATTTGACTTTTTAAAAAAAAAAAAATAAATGCAATAAAATTGCATTGTGTGGTCAGACTTTTTTTTTTTTGTTTGTTTGTTTTTTTTCTGCCAATTGAGCTGTGCGAGGTCTTATTTCGGGCAGATTATTTTATTTTTTTACTGCTACCATTCCGTTGTATATATGACATTATTAATGCTTTTTATTACTTTTTTCTTTTTTACGCTGTTGACCAAATTGCAAAAACGGCAATACTAAATGCTTTCTTTTTTTTTTTTTTTTTTAAATTTGGAGAACGCCGAAAAAAGTGGCGAATTCAACGTTTGTTTTTTTTAATTTTTTTTTTTTATTAATTTTTATTTTTAAGCTTTTTTTTGATTCCACTATGGAATTTGAACCTACGACTGCAGTCATAGGAGCTGCACTCGGATACTGTAGTGTAGTTACATTTATATTATCTCCTTTTACGCTATTGCCTGGTTTTCTGACACCGAATTGTATGAGAATTTCTTGACCGTAGGGTGCGTTACTTGGGGGAAACAGTTGCTGCTTCCAACCTTGCTTGCCAACATGGAGCCCATGGAAAGAGGTAGCCCTTTGTAGGCTGAACACGTAGGTGAGCGGGAATGGGGCAAACCTAAAGTAGGAGCCTTCCTTTATCCACTGACCCCATGGGGGTAGCCTTATGGTATTTTTTTTCCACTTAAAGAGAACATGTTACCAGGTTAAATGTATTTAGTATTTTCTCTTACTTTACTCCCGTTACTCCCTTGAATATTCCACTTTTTGTTTTTTTTTCAAATCTGCCATACGGTTCCCGAGATATGGTCATTTTTACGTTTTACTGCAAATCTGTACGATCTTTGACAAAGAGGTGCGGTTAGTAGGTTAATTATGCAGAGCAGCCTACAAACACGCCCCTGAACATTCCATAAGCACCTCCCCCTTGGTAAGACTGTAAAAATTAGCACCAAATAAAAAAGTCCTTTTCTCTGGAACCGAAATGTTAAAAAAAAAAAAAAAAAAAAAAAATTTGAACATTTAGGGGAGCGGCGGGAATAAAATTAAAAGCAAAAAATGGACACTTTTGACAGGTCCTATGTAAGAAATGATTATAAGACAATGATGTCACCAGCATGGGACAGCTTCTGAATGAATGTTACGTGTATTGTCCATTTTTATTCTGGCAGGTTCTAAGGTGACGAGGTCTCCCCCCCGATTACTTCCTTTCGGAATATGTAAATTCGCATTTGAGTCTTCTAAACTTCCTCCGTCTGTAAATAGCTTTATTCTCAATTTTCCTAAATGTCACTCCAATATGAAAGTACATGCCAGTGACGGGACATTTTCTTCTACTTTGCATTCCGAGAAAACAATACATTTGCTGCAGGCGGATTTCGGGTTTTTCTGTTTGCTTTGTTTTGTGTACGCGTCTCCAATGGTTGTCTTTGTCAAATAACGAGTAATTCCTCTTTCCCGCACATACGACTGTGTCAGCGAGAAGTGACTACTAGGGTTGAGCGACTTTTACTTTTTTAGAGTCGAGTCGGGTTTCGCGAAACCCGACTCATCTCAAAAGTCGAGTCGAGTGAAATCGGCCGATTATCGCGAAAAGTCGGGGATCGACCGAAACACGAAACCCAATGCAAAGTCAATGGGAAATCTCTCTCTCTCTCTCTCTCTCTCCCTCTCCCTCTCCCCCTCTCCCCCTCTCCCCCTCTCCCCCTCCCCCTCTCCCCCTCTCCCCCTCTCCCCCTCTCTCCCTCTCTCCCTCTCTCCCTCTCTCCCTCTCTCCCTCTCTCCCTCTCTCCCTCTCTCCCTCTCTCCCTCTCTCCCTCTCTCCCTCTCTCCCTTTCTCCCTCTCTCCCACCTGGGGATGCCCCTACATAATCTGTGCCCCCTTCTCTGCTCGGGAAAGCTTTGAATTTGCCAGATTGCAACTGAAAAATTGGGATAGTCTCAAAAATTTGGACAGTTGACAACTATGACCCCCTTCTAGTTGTGGCTTCTAGGGTCGAAAAATGGTTCAAGGGGTTAAATTCAGCACACCGGATCCTTCCCTTGACAGCATAGAAATATGGGGGAGTCATCCAGTTCCACCAAAATTTTGGGTATTAAAGGATATTCTCAACAATATTAAGTTTTTCTCTATAGTCTGCTGATCGTTGGGGTCCATGTGCTGGTAATGGGGGTCTGAAGTCCAATCCTTAATAGAGGAGAGGTGCTCATATTTGGCCTTTACTTTATTTATTTTCTCCGGGGGTTGATGACAATAGCCGAGCGCGGTGCTTGAAAAGTCCCATTGACAACAAATGGAGCAGAGGCCAAATATATATAATCAGGACTGGGCTACAGAGCCCCTTTCTCATAGTTTCAGAGCCCCAATCTTGGGATCATTTTTATTATTAATTTTTGCGGATACCAGCGATAGGGCCCCAAACAGAGAGGGGATAACTAAATTTAATTGATAATTTCTTCTTTTATACATCATCTTGCAATTATAATATGCTCGAAGTCTTATTGACGAATATTCAGGATGGGGCTGCAAAGCCACATTCTTCTGGTTCCAGAGCCCCGATTTTAGGATGATTTCATTTTTTTTTTTGATCATTGGTGGTCTCAGTGAACTGACCCCAGTATATGGAGGGGGATAGACAGCATCTTGAGATCATAATGTGGGAACATTTTCCCTACAATAATCGCTACTGACAACATTTGGAAAGTTGCTAAGAAATAGGAAACAAATTGATAGAATGTGACTGCAGCAACAGACTACGCAGGATTTGTTTGTAGTCTGTTACCATGGAGATACATAATCCGAGATTTCACTTTTTCTATTTTAGAGCTATTAATAATGGCTGCTGTGCAGAAATGGACTTTACTGTCCCATTATATATTTTTTTACATGAAGCCTATTAATTTGGGTGATCATAAAATACATGATTTCAATTACTACATAACGTGGATCTCATGGATCCTCTGGCCAAATCTATGCCCCAAACCTACCATGTGCAACTAAGTATTTTGACATCTTTTTGGCAAATCCAGGCACCTTCAAAAACCATGTGATAAGTTGAAGGTCGGCATTTCTGACTTTGACTATTCCCTCCAGTAGAAAGCAAAGTTACATTGTGACACAACTATCCGCTAAGTTATGTGACGACTTTTATCTATGTATTTAGCTCTCCAATGTTTTTTTTAATTTTTTTTACAATTTTGCTTATTTTTTGTTTGTTGTATTTTCTATTACCTTTTTTTTTTTTTTTTAATTTTCCTCACATTTTTGTTTGTGTATATCTCGCCCCCGCTTATGCTTTGGGTGCAGATTGTCTGAGTGCCTGTGTTGCTGCTTCACTACCTCATTTTCCAGGTCATTTAGGTAATTGGTTATTTATTGAGCATTTTATGCAAAACAGCCGTTCATTATTGACTGAAACAACAAAGCTCAATCCTGTGGCTCCTCTTTATAAGCAGCCATGTAAGGAAAGAAATCAATAACCGTAAGGCTGTTACATTTACCTTTGCTCTTCTTCCAAACAATTAAATTAACCCTCAATAAATCGAAGTACTTAAAGGCATTGTTTAGGAGTTGAAAAACATGGCTGCTTCCTTCCAAAAACAACAAAAACCAGCAAAAAGTAAAGATGAATGGTGAAAAAAGAGTATGCAAATTGGCTCTCCTCCAGAAGGACAAGAACTGTCTCCTTGGCTTTAGTCCTTGGTCTTCTTTACTTGCAGAGTAGATGTCTCCAGTAAGAGGCAAAAAAAATGGTCTTGGGGCCACAAGTTTACTTGTTACACCCCACTCCAGCCACTTTTCTTGTCTAGATCTGTGGCCAGCTTTAATCTACCCTGAAACATAGTCCTCCTCTCATTACCTGTGGCAGTAGTCCCTGAGGACTAGTTCCAAAATATCAGCTATCGGATCATTTCAACTACATGAATTTATGGACCCACTCAGGACCCCCTTACAGCACCCATATATTTTTTTTTAAAAACACAAGGAAGTGACTTTTTTTTGCATTTATAGGGGTATTCCCAACTCAAAGATCCTATCCCAATATGTAGTAGGTATAATAATAATAATAATAATAATATTATTATTAGCAAATACCTTCAATTAGAAATGTATAGTTTTTCTGATTTGCTATGTCTCTTTCCTCATGTGCAGGCAATGCAGGACCTTAGGTATCCATGGCTACGATCACTGATATAGTGACAGTTAGATTGCTAGTGGTTGTAACCATAGATACCTAAGGTCCTGCGATCCCTGCACATAAGCAAAGAGATGTAGCGAATCAGAAGAACTATACTACATTTCTAATTGGAGGTATTTTGGTAATAATATTATTACTTGTAGATTGTGAGCCCTCGCGGGCAGGGTCCTCTCTCCTCTTGTACCAGTTGTGACCTGTATTGTTTAAGATTTGTACTCGTTTTTATTATGTATACCCCTCCTCACATGTAAAGCGCCATGGAATAAATGGTGCTATAATGATAAATAATAATACTAATTACACCTACTACATATTAGGATAGGATTATGGAGGTGGGAGTACCCCTTATTAAATGCATTCATTTTGGGTTAAAAATAAATTTTGACTTCTAAAAATAATGAACTTTCTCTTTCAGGGCTCATATGAAGTGAAGACGTTGGACTCTGTACTTGATTCTTCTTAAAAGATAATTGAAGAAATGTATCCGGTACGTGATGGAATTTATCATAAGAAATTGTAGAGATTTTCCACCCCCAAAAAATACAATTAACGAAAATTTATATGGATTTCAAGTTTGTGATATCCATAATGCTAAAATTCTAAATTTACAGAAGACCCTTTATTTCAAGACTCTTCTTGCTCTGGAAATCCCTCTAGTTCATTGATTAAAATGGAGAACGTGTAATACCTCATTTCTCCTGCGGAGGTGCTGTAGGGAATTAATCTATAAGGGAACATGACTGCAATTGTTTATTATTGGGGTTACATTCCATGAACCACTTATTATTGGGAGTTGGGACTCTTCCTACCGGGGTGAAAAAGAAGTATGGTGAAAAAAAAGTGCCAGAGCATTGTAGAACTGTCCAGCTTTATTTCGTGAAGTGGTAATTCCTTTTTAAGTAGTCGGTGTTTGCGGTGTGTAAAATGTGCACCTCAGGCAAGGCAAAGGCCATTATATCTTAATCCCTCGCTCACGTCCGGCTAATTATTTCTCTTTCCGTTTATTTTGTGATTAATGAGTAATCTCCTGGAATGAAGGGCGAACAAATCACAGCGTCGGCAAACATGAAACTGAGCGTTAAAGTAACAGGCAGATCTGGTGACCGAGCCCGAAAATGTGTCTGGAGGTTTATTGGAGACGTCCTGTGCAGATCCTCATGGATCCACATCGGGGCCAAATTATATTAACTGGTGTAGGGTGACAAAAGGGGCGAGAAATGCCGGATGGAGGATCCCTGATCGTGTCGTGTAGCGTTCTATAGAACCATAATTGTCGCCATCCACAAGACTGACGTAAAAGCTTCTCTGTTTCTTATAGAATCGGCCCCCCTATTATGACAATAACGGGTACCAGCCGGAACATAACATCTACGATAGCCAAAGTCCATACAATATATATCAACCGTATCCTATTCCTCCACCTAATGTCTCCCCGGTGCCACAGTACTTACCTCAAGTGACTCCTCATCAGTCTGTGGCAGCAAATCAGCAGGCAAAATCCGAAACATGGTGCTCGCCAAGTAAGTGATCGACCGGCAAACATACATGTGGTTCTCCTAAGAGGCTGAATAATATATACGTGTTTCTACACTGTCTCCTATGTACAAAAATATAACTACTATAATACTGCCCCCTATGTACAAGAATATAACTACTATAATACTGCACCTATGTACAAGAATATAACTACTATAATACTGCCCCTATATACAAGAATATAACTACTATAATACTGCCCCCTATGTACAAGAATATAACTACTATAATACTGCCCCTATATACAAGAATATAACTACTATAATACTGCCCCTATGTACAAGAATATAACTACTATAATACTGCCCCTATATACAAGAATATAACTACTATAATACTGCCCCTATGTACAAGAATATAACTACTATAATACTGCTCCTATATACAAGAATATAGCTACTATAATACTGCCCCTATGTACAAGAATATAACTACTATAATACTGTCCCTATGTACAAGAATATAACTACTATAATACTGCTCCTATGTACAAGAATATAACTACTATAATACTGCCCCTATGTACAAGAATATAACTACTATAATACTGCCCCTATGTACAAGAATATAACTACTATAATACTGCTCCTATGTACAAGAATATAACTACTATAATACTGCCCCTATGTACAAGAATATAACTACTATAATACTGCCCCTATATACAAGAATATAACTACTATAATACTGCCCCTATGTACAAGAATATAACTACTATAATACTGCTCCTATGTACAAGAATATAACTACTACAACACTGCCCCTATGTACAAGAATATAACTACTATAATACTGCTCCTATGTACAAGAATATAACTACTATAATACTGCTCCTATGTACAAGAATATAACTACTATAATACTGCCCCTATGTACAAGAATATAACTACTATAATACTGCCCCTATGTACAAGAATATAACTACTATAATGCTGCCCCTATGTACAAGAATATAACTACTATAATACTGCCCCTATGTGCAAGAATATAACTACTATAATACTGCTCCTATGTACAAGAATATAACTACTATAATACTGCTCCTATGTACAAGAATATAACTATTGAATTAACGTATTTTGCTCTGTGCTTTTATCTTTCAGGTAGGCAAAAGATTATCTTCATAGTTGCAGCAATCATCATCCTGGTCATTATTGCTGCAGTTCTCTGCTGGTATTTTTGTAAGTTTTTATTTATAGCTAAACTTTTTACATTTTATGGGGGCAAAAACCTCCCCAACCGTGTTTATTGCTGATGGCCACTAGAGGCAGCAATATTTCGAGTTACAAAAATCCATCTCGGTGAGCTCCCTCTATTGGTGACTGCAGAGCACCAGGTGTTTTTTTTTTCATTTGTTTAAGATATTTAAAAAAAATAAATCTAACAAATCTTACACCAAATAACATATTAATCCCCTTTCCTACATTGAGCGTAATAATATGCCCACGTCGGGCTCTCCATGTTTGGTGCGGGCTCCGGCGCTAAGCCTGCTTCTTTCCAGGGACATGACAGCTGATATGTGCCCGCAACAGCTGCGGGTGGATTAGCGATCCACCCTCGGCTGTTAACTAGTTAAATGCCGATGTCAATTTCTGATAGCAGCATTTAACTCGCGCTAACCGGAGGTGCGTCACTAATCCTGCCCATCGGTGACCCCGTCACATAATCGCAGGTCACCCGTGGGTCGGCATGACAACCAGAGGTCTCCAGCAGACCTCTGTGGTTGTCATAGCCAGATATGAGCGTCGCCCAGTGGTCGCCTATTGAAGCATGCAAAAAGTAAAGATTTAAAAAAAAAAAAAAAAAATTAATAAAATAAAAAGTTCAAATCATCCCCTCCCCTTTTCGCCCCATTCAAAATAAAACAATTAAAAATCAAACCTACACATATTTGGTATCGCCACATTCAGAGTCGTCCGATCTATCAATATAAAAAAAGAATTCACCTGATCGCTAAACTGCATAATGAGAAAAAAAAGTACAAACGCCAGAAATACGTTTTTTTGGTCGTCATAACATTGCATTAAAATTCGATAGCGGGCGATCAAAAGATCGTATCGGCACCAAAATGGTATAATTAAAAGCATCAGCTCGGCGCGCAAAAAATAAGACCTCACCCGACCCGAGATCACGAAAATTGGAGACGCTAAAGGCATCAGAATAAAGCTTGATTTTTTATTTATTTTTATTTTTTAACAAACTTTGGAATTTTTTTTCACCACTTACGGTAGATTAAAAAAAAACAAAAAAAAAAAAAAAAACCTAGACATGTTTGGTGTCTATGAACTCATTATCACCTGGAGAATCATAATGTCAGGTCAGCTTTAGAATTTAGTGAACGTAGTAAAAAGGCCAAACAAAAAACCGGTGTGGGATTGCACTTTTTTTTTTTTGCAATTTCACCGCACTTGGAATTTTTTCCCCATTTTCCAGTACACGACATGTTAAAACCAATGGTGTTGTTGAAAAGTACAACTCGTCCCGCAAAAAACGAGCCCTCACACGGCCATATTGGCAGAAAAATAAAACAAAAGTTATGGCTCTGGGAAGAAGGTGGAGCAAAAAAAAACGAAAACGCAAAAACTGAAATACCCCAGGTCGTTAAGGGGTTAACGAATGCAAAAATGTAAAATCGTATGATTTTATTCTTCCTCGTATTTTCTTTGTGTAGTGACTTCAAGGTGTGAAAAGAAATGTGGCGCCTCGTCGACGTGTGTCCGCTCCTCTCAGTGGTGTGATGGTGCAGATGACTGCCCCAATGGGGAGGATGAGACATATTGTGGTATGTAGGGAGAAAACTACCAGTTATGGGCTGTAATACCATCTACCACCACAGGGGGGAGTATGCATCACTGCTGTCAGCAGTAGTAAAACTCCCATGTAGTGATCGCCCTCTAGTGGCTGCTGTAAGAATACAGCCTGCATCTGATGTTATTCTTATGGTTTGTGGTTTTCGACTCCAAATTTTCATCGATAAGAAAAAAATAAAACCTGTCATAAGGGTAAAATAAATGTAAAAAATGTTTTTGCTCACCAATAAAAAGAAATAAATAATAACAATGTGATATAGCTCCCACATAATAGTTATGTGAGAAGTTCTGTATATGATCGTAGTATTTAGGAACTGTATGCTTGTATTATGTGGGAACCATATGGCAGTATTACGTGGGGACTGTAATGCAGTAATATGTGGGAAGCATATGGCAGTATTATTTTGTAAGTACGTGGCCATATTATATGATTATTGTATGCGGTAGTATGTGGAAACTATATAACAGTATTATGTAGAAAGTACAGTGCAGTATTATATGGGGAATGTATGAAAGTTATATGATGGAAGTATTATGTCATAACTACTTGGTAGTATTATTTAAGAACTATATGCTCATATTATGTCAGAACATAATCCTCCCCTCCTCCTTCAAACACTCTATCATTACTCCATTACTAAAGAAACCCACCCTGGACCCATCCTGCACAAACAACTACAGACCGGTCTCCAATCTCCCCTTCATCTCTAAACTCTTGGAGCGCCTGATATACTCCCGCCTTACCCGTTACCTCTCCACTCACTCCCTCCTAGACCCTTCACAGTCCGGTTTCCGCCCCCTACATTCGACAGAAACTGCCCTCATCAAGGTGACCAATGACCTTCTGACAGCAAAACGTAATGGTGACCACTCTCTGCTCATTCTTCTCGACCTTTCTGCAGCTTTCGACACTGTTGACCACACTCTCCTACTCTCTAGGCTCCAGTCACTAGGCATTAAGGACACTGCTCTCTCCTGGTTCTCCTCCTATCTTTCCGACCGTTCCTTCAGTGTTCTGTCCTCTGGCTCCACTTCATCTCCTCTTCCTCTCACTGTTGGGGTACCTCAGGGCTCAGTCCTTGGCCCCCTTCTCTTCTCCCTCTACACGGCCCCAATTGGACAGACCATCAGCAGATTTGGCTTTCAGTACCATCTTTATGCCGACGACACACAACTATATACGTCATCCCCTGACCTTACCCCCGCTGTACTACAGAATGCCACTGACTGTCTGTCCGCAGTCTCCAACATCATGTCTGCTCTCTATCTGAAACTCAACCTCTCCAAAACTGAACTTCTTCTGCTCTCGCCATCTACTACCCTCCCTAAATCTGACATTTCCCTCTCCGTGGGTGGCACCATAATAACACCCCGGCAGCAGGCGCGCTGTCTGGGTGTTATGTTTGACTCCGATCTCTCCTTCACCTCCCACATACAATCTCTTGCCCGCTCGTGCCGCTTACACCTAAAGAACATCTCTAGAATCCGCCCTTTTCTCACCATGGAGACAGCTAAAACCCTCACTGTCGCCCTGATCCACTCCCGCCTGGACTACTGTAACGCTCTATTAATTGGCCTCCCCCTCACTCGACTTTCCCCTCTCCAGTCCATCCTTAATGCAGCAGCTAGGGTCGTCCATCTGGCTAATCGTTACTCGGACGCGTCCGCTCTTCGCCAGTCCTTACACTGGCTGCCCATTCATTACAGGATACAATTCAAAGTACTTGTTCTCACCCACAAAGCTCTCCACAGTGCGGCACCCCCTTACATCTCCTCCCTCATTTCTGTCTATCAGCCTAACAGACCGATGCGCACTGCAAATTACTTTCAATTAACCTCTGCACTAATCCGTACCTCCCACTCCCGACTCCAAGACTTCTCCCGTGCTGCGCCAATCCTCTGGAATGCTCTACCCCAAGATATTAGGACCATCCATAATTTGCATAGTTTTAGGCGCTCGCTCAAAACACTTTTGTTCAGAGCGGCCTATCACGTTCACTAATCAAAGTTATGTTTGTGTGTAGCCCATTCACTATCCCCATCTATCCCCCGCCCCCTGAAGATGGCTGGACCATGATTGTAAATACATCATTGTAAATACACACCTGTACTTTGTATCTCCCCCACCTCATTGTAGATTGTAAGCTCTCACCGGCAGGGTCGTCTTATTTTGCTTTAATTATTGTATTGTTAACGTTGTTACTTATGACTTTTGTGTTTGAAACTGTTAAACTGTAAAGCGCTGCGGAATATGTTGGCGCTATATAAATAAAGATTATTATTAGAACAATTGTTTATGGTTGTAGTATGTGGAAACTATATGGCAGTATTACATAGGAAGTACATGCAGTAATATGTAGGAAACATATGGTTAGTATTGGAAGTACATGGCCATATTATATAACTATTGTATACGGTAGTACAGTAATACATGGAAACTATAACACCGTATTATGTAGGAAGTAATGTTAGTATAAGCTAATTATATGGCAGTATTATGTGGAGACCATATGGCAGTATAATATGGGGACTGTATGGCAGTAATATGAGGGAAATATATGAAAGTATTACTACTTGGTAGTATTTGAAACTACATGGTCATATCATGTCAGAACTATTGTATATGGCAGTAGTATGTGGAAAATATATGGTAGCATTATGTAGGAAGTAAATGACCATTTTATCCAAGTGAGATATGGTGACAATATGTGGGTACTCTATAGCAGTATTACATAGGAAGTACATGGCAGTTTATATGTAGGGACTAAATTGGAGTATTACGTGAGAACTATGTGGCAGTATTTTGGAACTCTATGGCATATTATTTGATACATATTGTATGTGAAAACTATATTTAGGAGGAATATGACAGTTTTATCTAGGTGCTATATGGCAGTATTATGTGGCAGCTATAAGACCGTATTATGTGAGATGTTTAAAGCAAGTTTTATAAGGATACAACTTTTTAGTGTGTGGGCGCTGTATCAATGTATTATTTAGCCATCGTATGGCAGTATTTGGACACTAGCAGTTTTCTTTGGATATTATATGGCAGTGTTGTGTGTGAAATACATAACTGTAATCTGGGCACTGGCAGTGTATAGTAGTATTATGTGCTTACTTTATGGAAGTATTATTTAGGCATTGGTTAGCGGTATTGTTTGGCTTTGGGCTTCTTTGTGTAGTATTTTGTGGAAAGTATAAGGCAGTATTAAATGGGCTCTAACACAATATTCCCTGGATAGTGCTTCTTATTTAGTCATTATCTGGCGGTATTATTTGTGCTGTATGGCGGTATTATTAGACACAATCTGACCACTAGGAGCTCTCTTTGGATATTAAATGGCCGTACTGTGTGGGAAGATGTCACCGTGTTATGTGGGAATATTGGGATGCTGTGTGGAGGTATTATTTAAGGCATTGTATGGTGGTATTAATTGGGCTTTGGCTGCATTGTACGGATGTTTTATGCACATGGAGCTTTTGACATTTAGTAACAGCAAGCGGAGATTTTGAAAATGGTAAATTTTATTTACAGGAGACGAGATGACCTTAATTTTACCATATTGTAAAGTTTATCTATGACCCGTCTTATTCATCATTGATGTTGTTCCTTCTTTCCAGTGCGGCTGTACGGCAAATCCTTTGTGTTACAAGCCTATTCTCCGGCAAGGTCCGAGTGGCTGAGTGTTTGCTTCGATGACTGGAATCAGGTCTATGGACCGATGGTCTGCCAGTCTATGGGCTACAAGAGGTAAGTGGCGCCACGGATCCGTGCCGTGCTGGGGATCGGGTCTGTGTCACTGGAGGAAACCTGCTAAATCCAACACCTGCACCCCAAATAATGCCAGGTGTCATGGTGCCACTGGGGGGTCCGGCTGTGACCCCAGTCCAACAGCGCCGGCTCTGGAGCTCCGATCACGGACACCGCGACTCGCCAATCATTGACGCTGTCCTCCTGCCTGACGCTTCACCCCTACAACCCTGACAGACAGCTACTGACACCACAACAGGGGGACATGACCCCCCATAAATATTGTCCTCCGTGTCCCATGTGGAGAACTACAGCGCCCCGATCAGTAGCAGCCAGCGTCCGTCCGCCGGGCCCATCGCTCCATGAGGAGCCGGAATATCCGGCCCGGTCCCTACATAATACCAGAGATCTAACCGGATCATCTCTCCCAGGTCCAGCTACAATGGAAGCCTCCTGGAACCCGTCACAGCGGATTTAGATGGTTTTGCCAGTGTGAATACCAGCGTGTCCTTCACCAAGTTATATACAAGTATTAGGACAAGGTACGGTCTGTCTGTTATCTGTCTGTTTGGCTACGTTCACATTTGCGTCGTTGGGCGCAGCGTCGGCGACGCAACCAACAACGTGTGTACACAGCGCAGCGTTTTGCGACGCATGCATTGTCATAAGGTCGTACAGAGCAGGAATTTTGGCGCAGGGAAAACGCTACAAGTAGCGTCCTCTGCGCCCTGTCTGTGCGTCAATATGACGCATGCGTCGTAAAACGCAATACAGCGCATACCGGCGCATGTTAAAGATAGGGGCACATGATGCATGCGTCGGTATCCGTCGACGACGCTGCGCCCAACAACGCAAATGTGAATGTAGCCTTATCTGTCATCCATCTATTATCTATCTATTATCTAGCATCTATCTATCTATCTGTTATGTCTATTATTTATCTATCTATTATTTATTATCTATCTATTATCTATTATCTATTATCTATCATCTATCCATTATCTATCTATAGATCTATCTGTTATCTGTCTATTATTTATTATCTATCTATCTATTATCTATCTATTATCTGTCTGTTATCTATCTATTATTTAGCTATCCATCTATTTATTATCTATTATATATCTATTATGTCTATCTATCTATTATTTAATTATCTATTATCTGTCTATTATCTATTATCTATCTTCTGTCTATTTATCTATAGATCTATTATCTATCTATTATCTATCCCCACATTTATCATTTTATCGATCGTCATATCCACCTGATGCAAAAAAAGATATCCTCTTCCGTTTTGTGTACACAGCTCTCATGCAGACCTTTGTGCCCCATGGTTACATACTACAAATACGCCCTGCATTTAGTCTGACCATGCAATCATTTGTTACTTTCTTGCAGCTACTGTGTAGAAACATATCGATCTGCCTAGGAGCTGTAAACCTAAATCCGGTTGTAGGGAATTTTTCTTTTTCTTGCATTATGGATTTTCTTTTTGCTTTGCAGGGATTACTGCCCTTCTAGGAAGGTGATCTCACTGAGGTGCATAGGTGAGCCCAGCTATTACCCCCCTCTGTGGACATCTCCCTTGACTTTCCTTCTCCTTTATCCCTTTCTGATGATCTTGTTGCTGTACATAGTAACATAGTAACATAGTAACATAGTTAGTAAGGCCGAAAAAAGACATTTGTCCATCCAGTTCAGCCTATATTCCATCATAATAAATCCCCAGATCTACGTCCTTCTACAGAACCTAATAATTGTATGATACAATATTGTTCTGCTCCAGGAAGACATCCAGGCCTCTCTTGAACCCCTCGACTGAGTTCGCCATCACCACCTCCTCAATAGTAACATAGTTAGTATTGTACGTCACTCCTATCATCTTCCTTCCTTGGCTTTTACACTTGGTTGGATTATTATTCTAAGCCCATGAGTTGGCAGCTCCAATCCCTCCATTTGTTTTTTTGTTTTTTGTGAATTTTGCATTAAATATTAAAACTCTACAACTGTTGGTTTTATATTAATTATTGGTTTTCCTTCACCTACAGATTGCGGTCAATCAACCAAGCAGGCAACGTCTGGCAGGATAGTGGGGGGAACGGCAGCTAAAAGTGGAGATTGGCCATGGCAAGTGAGCCTGCAGATCGGGCAGTCTCATGTCTGCGGAGGGTCTATCATCACTCCTGAATGGATAGTCACAGCAGCGCATTGTGTCGAGGGGTAAGTCCTTTAAAACAGATCTGTCACTTCACATAAATACGTCATTTTTGTACCTGATGTGAAAGCCGCAGTTCTCCTGAATCCGGCGATGTTTTTCTTGTTTTCCTGCGCCTCTCCGTTCCCGAGATACGGCCCTTTCTTCCCAGCTTGCAAATTTAGTCCCCTTAAGCAAGTGGGCGTGGTCATCAGAATCACACCCAGTTGTATAACAACACTAGATTTCCATGCAGGGAAGATGGAGTCATATCTCAGGTACGGAGAGGCGCAGGAAAAAAAAAAAAACATCGCCGGATTCAGGAGAACAGCGGCTTTCACACCAGGTGCAAAAATTGCATGTTTATGGCAAGTGACGAATCCTCCTTTAAATAAATGAAATGGGTATAAAATAGTAAATAAATGGTGTGGGCATAAAACACAAGAAAAGGGAATTACTGGAATTTTTTTTTTTTCTTACAAATTGGTATTTTCGTTATGTTCCTGCAGCCCTTGTTACTCCTAAATGTCAATATGACCATCAAAAATTGTGTCCTATCCTGTAGTTCAGACTACGTAGCGCTAATAAAAGTATTAATCCAGGCATCAAATGGTGCAAGGACACAAATATATATTGAGATCCGTCAACAGCAACAAAACAATTAGCCCAAAGTTTCCACTGAGAAAAAGATATAAAGAAGGTGGATGTTGCAAGTGCTGGTCCCTTTAAGATCTTCCATTGCTCTTTTTTGCGCTTTAGGAATTACGCTTCCGCTCGGGTGTGGACGGTCTATGCTGGATCCATCCTAAAATCTGGAGGTGTCCCTTATTCTGTGGAGAGGGTCATTTCTCACCCCAATTACGACTCTGAAACAAAGAATAATGACATTGCCCTCATGAAACTAAAGACAAGCTTATCATTTACTAGTAAGTGGCTGAGGAGGTCGGGGGGCACATACTTTTTTTTCAATAAATGTTCCTACAGACCTATTAAGAATCCCCACACCTTCAAACTTAGGCAATTTTAGTAAAGCAATAACAGAAGAACACCGACTATATATGTCTTAAGCTTCTAGGCAGATCTGTGTTTCCATGGCAACAGACTACAAGCAAACCCTGTGTAGTCTGATCCCGCAGTTCTAATCCCTCCCATTTGTCACCTTCTTCTTGCTGATGTACATTCGGGTGGTTACAATAAATTGGTAACAGATGAATAAGAGTAGGACTGCAGAGTCAGACTACACACGGTTCGTTTGTAGTCTGTTGCCATGGAGACGACTAAATGTTTAGATACAAATTCACAGGATACTTTTAAATTTTTCTTTTTTTGGGGGGGAGGTGGGGGGGGGGACACAATGTTTAAATATGGCCAGCCCCTTAAAGTGTAAAAATCCTTCTTTTCCTTGCAGGTAGTAATATAAAGCCTGTATGTTTACCCAATGCTGGAATGCCATGGACCCAAACTCAGCCCTGCTGGATCTCGGGATGGGGCTACACCTACCAAGGGGGTAAGAGACCTAAATGTGTATAATGATGGTGCGACATTAATGCCTCGTTCACAGCATGCAACAGTCATGGTATGTGTGTGTATATGTGTGTGTATATGTATATATATATATATATATATATATATATATATATATATATATATATATATATGTATATATGTATATATATATATATATATATATATATATATATATATATATATATATATATATATATATATATATATATATATATATATATATATATATATAAAAAAATTATTATTTTTTTTTGCAACAATTTTGCAAACATTTTACAAATAAAAGATGAATTCTATGGATATAAATATATCATGCAGAGCAGTGATTCCTCCAAGCTGCACAGAGAAAACATATCAGATGAGGGGATATTGGTGATGAGTGTGGTCAATCATAGCAAAAATTACATATAGTAAGCGGAATGGAAATGGCTAAAGCAAGCTCTAGACATCTTGATCAAGCTGAAAGATTTCAGCTCTGGAGTATAATGAGGATGTCATTCAGGATCACTAATGTAATGTATGTACACAGTGACTGCACCAGCAGAATAGTGAGTGCAGCTCTGGGGTATAATACAGGATGTAACTCAGGATCAGTAATGTAATGTATGTACACAGTGACTGCACCAGCAGAATGGTGAGCGCAGCTCTGGGGTATAATACAGGATGTAACTCAGGATCAGTAATGTAATGTATGTACACAGTGACTGCACCAGCAGAATAGTGAGTGCAGCTCTGGGATATAATACAGGATGTAACTCAGGATCAGTAATGTAATGTATGTACACAGTGACTGCACCAGCAGAATAGTGAGTGCAGCTCTGGAGTATAATACAGGATGTAACTCAGGATCAGTAATGTAATGTATGTACACAATGACTGCACCAGCAGAATAGTGAGTGCAGCTCTGGGATATAATACAGGAGGTAACTCAGGATCAGTAATGTAATGTATGTACACAGTGACTGCACCAGCAGAATAGTGAGTGCAGCTCTGGGATAATATACAGGATGTAACTCAGGATCAGTAATGTAATGTATGTACACAGTGACTGCACCAGCAGAATAGTGAGTGCAGCTCTGGAGTATAATACAGGATGTAACTCAGGATCAGTAATGTATGTACACAGTGACTGCACCAGCAGAATAGTGAGTGCAGCTCTGGAGTATAATACAGGATGTAACTCCGGATCAGTAATGTAATGTATGTACACAGTGACTGCACCAGCAGAATAGTGAGTGCAGCTCTGGAGTATAATACAGGATGTAACTCAGGATCAGTAATGTAATGTATGTACACAGTGACTGCACCAGCAGAATAGTGCGTGCAGCTCTGGGGTATAATACAGGATGTAACTCAGGATCAGTAATGTAATGTATGTACACAGTGACTGCACCAGCAGAATAGTGAGCGCAGCTCTGGAGTATAATACAGGATGTAACTCAGGATCAGTAATGTAATGTATGTACACAGTGACTGCACCAGCAGAATAGTGAGTGCAGCTCTGGGGTATAATACAGGATGTAACTCAGGATCAGTAATGTAATGTATGTACACAGTGACTGCACCAGCAGAATAGTGAGTGCAGCTCTGGGGTATAATACAGGATGTAACTTTTTTGCTGTTTGCACCAGTTCAGTCTGCTGTGTCGCTCATGATAAGATTCATGTGTATGAGCTGCGGCTTGTTCTGTGTTTAACTCCACAGGGTCGACATCCAGTGTCCTGATGGCAGCTGATATCTCACTAATCAGCTCTTCTGTCTGTAATGCCCCTTCTGTTTACAATGGAGTCATCACTTCCACCATGATCTGCGCCGGTGTCCTCACTGGAGGCGTCGATACTTGTCAGGTAAGATCTCGTTGAGAACCAGAGAATAAAGATTCGGGTGAGATTCAAAGAATTTTAGAAGAACCTTTTGCAATCCATTATTGTTGTTACTCCAATGCGTCTAAAGTAATAATAATAAAAATACAACAACTTTGTGCAGAGTCCTCTTCTGAGTCTGCAGCTCCTACAGGGACCTATATGTTTCCATGGATACAGCCTATAAACAAACCCTGTGTTGTCTGATCCAGCGATCGTGTATCTCATTCTTTTAGCAGGGCCGGACTGGCCATCGGGCACTTCTGGCAAATGCCAGAAGGGCCGGTGCCAGTAGTGAGCTGCTGCACGCCGACTCACCCCCCCACCAGCGCCGCCGCCGAATTCAACTATACCAACGTCATAGACGCCGGTACCGTTGAGTGCAATGATGGAGGAGAGAGCGTCACCTGACGCTCCCTCTCCCATCATTCCCCGCTCTGCCTCTGACACTGCGGGTGTGCGCGCACTCACTGTGTCCCAGGCAGTGGAGTGGCAGCCTGTGTCCCAGGCAGTGGGCTGTGCTGTATACTGCTACGTGGGCTGTGCTGTATACTGCTACGTGGGCTGTGCTGTATACTGCTACGTGGGCTGTGCTGTATACTGCTACGTGGGCTGTGCTGTATACTGCTACGTGGGCTGTGCTGTATACTACTATGTGGGCTGTGTTATCTGCTATGCGTGTTGCGCTATATACTATGCGGGCTTTGCTATATACTATGGGGGGTATATTATATTCTATGGTGGAGGCTGTGTTATGTACTATGGGGGTATATTATATTCTATGGTGGAGGCTGTGTTATGTACTATGGGGGTATATTATATTCTATGGGGGAGGCTGTGTTATATACTATGGGGGGCTCCATTATATTCTATGGGGGCTACATTATATATTATGGGGAGGTGGGCTGTATTATATTCTTAGGGGGGCTGTATTAGATTTTATGAGGGATGATTGCATCATACTCTTTGATAGGGCTGCATTATATTCTGTGGGGAGTTGGGCTGTATTATATTCTATTTAGGGCTACATTATATTCTATGGGGGGCTGTATTATATTTATATTCTTTGAGGGGTGATTGCATCATACTCTGAGGGGGCTGCATTAAACTATGAGGGTGGCTGCATTATATTCTCTGGGGTGGCTGCATTATACTCTGGGGTGGCTGCATTATATTCTATGGGGTGGCTGCATTATACTCTGTGGGGTGGTGGCTGCATTATACTATATGTGGGCTGCATTATACTGTATCGAGGACTATGGGGAATACTTTATACTATATGAAGAACTATGGGGTACATTATTCTATGGGAAGTGAATTGTACTACATGGATGACTATGGCGGAGCATTATGCTATATGGAGCACTATGAGGAGTGTATTATGCTATATGGAGGACTGAGCAGTATATTTTAATATATGGAGGACTTGGAGGACTATGAGGAGTGTATTATACTATATGGAGGAGTGTGGTGCACATTATAATATATGGAGGACTATGGGGTGTATTTTACTAAACAAGTAAAATGCTGTACATTCAGATTGTTTTTGCTGGAACAAAAATCCTTGTTCTCAGCAGCACATCGCCGGTGTAAACTGTAGATGTGCTGCTGATAACATGATACTGTATGGGGATCTGTTAGTGATCTATTAGTGATCGTTCTGTCCCATCATTATTCCTCAGCTGGTGGAAAGAGGCCGGGAAACAAGTGTTGAACAACTTCAGTATTGTCGATCAAACTCATTTAGCGGCCTGAGATCAGCGCTTTTGTGTGATGTGCAATATGTTAGCATTTGGGGCCCAATTTTGCCTAAAACCGTCCCTGCCTACAAGTGTACACAGATATTATACAGTCACCATGTGACAAGTGGGCCTGAATTTCAGTCCCAGTCCGGCCCTGACTGTCGGTCATCAGGAGCAGGATGTGACTGCAGGGTCAGACTGTGCAGGGTTTGCTGGTTGTTGACATAGGGATATACGAGTCTGCAGCGGAGCTGTGTACACAAAACGGGTTTGTTGTTTTTAGCAATATCGTCCACTTTAGGGCGGAATTTATTAAAACTTTGGAAGAATAAGTCTGTAATTTTTTTCTGAAATTTAGTACAGTCCTAGCAAATCTGAAATTCAATGCAGATTTGCCACCCAATTGCTGTTCGCTTAGGGGTTCTCCCCGCATTCGGGAAACTGTTGTCCATAGTCTAAGTTCCATGTGAATAAACAAACCTCACTTTACTTACCTCTCCCGGGTCCTGAGTTGCTTTTCCACCACTGCTCTGGTTTCTGTTTGGCTGCAGCGGTGACAACGCTGCAGCCAATCCCTGACCTGACTAAATAGATGGCAGGAGCTGCTGAGCTCAGGAGGGCCGTGCTGGACCAGGGGAGATTGGTTTTATGCACAAACTGTGCTTTATTTAGACACATGGGAAAGAAAAAAATGTGTATTTGAAAGGATGGAAACCTATTAACCCTTTGCAAGGAGTGGAATCTGCAGCTTTTTCCATAGCAAAGTTTGCTTCTAAATGGACATAATGTATCACTGTCCATAGGATTCCACCTGTATTCAGCACTGTATACATCCATATGCCTTTAGCTCCCCCTAGTGGTGACTCTATGGAACCACAATTGTCATCTTTACAGATACATTAGAACTTTCAGAGTTTTGCTTTATTATTACTTTCCTGTGTTTGATTCTTACCCCTTTTTTGTGCCTCTGCAGGGAGACAGCGGCGGCCCCCTAGTCACAAAGACAAACAATTTTTGGTGGCTTGTCGGGGACACGAGCTGGGGGGCTGGTTGTGCCCAGCGTAACAGGCCGGGAGTGTATGGGAATGTGACCGTGTTCCTGGAGTGGATCTACCATCAGATGCAGGTGAGCCGGTTGTTTTTTCGGAGTCTGAGCACAGTCCGGATATGACGTGCGGATGGAATGAAAAGCTTTATAAAAACGTCCAGAAACAGCGCCACCCAGGTCCATGGGTCGTGTCTGGTATTGCAGCTACACTACAAGTTAATAAAACTGAGCTGCAATATCAGACACGACCTGTAACCTGGGGTGGCGCTCTTTATAGGAGAAGGCAGCCATGTTATCTAATTCTTCTAATCGTTGTGCAGTAAGTTCTACAACTGTTTCCAAGATCTCTGTTTGCTGACAGCAAGGTATCGAAGGAGTTTCTGATCCAGTCCTGCTCACAGCTGAGGGTTTGTTACCCTGCAGAAGTTTATCGAGTGCTTTCTAAACCAAACGCATATGAGTAATATTAACCTGTCCCTTGTGCTGAAGGATCGGTCTGATATCTCTGAAAGACTCATTAGTAACATAGTAACATAGTAACATAGTAACATTAGAACATTTACACAATGCAAATCGCCAGAACAAATGCTAATTTCAGCTCTGGAGGAGGCAGAATAGTGAGTGCAGCTCTGGAGTATAATACAGGGTGTAACTCAGGATCAGTAATGTAATGTGTGTACACAGTGACTGCACCAGCAGAATAGTGAGTGCAGCTCTGGGGTATAATACAAGATGTAACTCAGGATCAGTAATGTAATGTATGTACACAGTGACTGCACCAGCAGAATAGTGAGTGCAGCTCTGGAGTATAATACAGGATGTAACTCAGGATCAGTAATGTAATGTATGTACACAGTGACTGCACCAGCAGAATAGTGAGTGCAGCTCTGGAGTATAATACAGGGTGTAACTCAGGATCAGTAATGTAATGTATGTGCACAGTGACTGCACCAGCAGACAGGGCTGCCACTATAAATTTCAGGGCCCCATACTGGCAAAATTTTCGGCGCCCCCTTGAAACTCCGCCCAGGCTCCACCCCAGCCCCGCCTCCAGGCTCCACCCACGAACTGCCCACAGTCCCACCGCTCTCTCTTGGAAAATCTCCACTTCTCACCTATCACACATTGACAGTTCCCATCACCAGATCACACATATAGCCGGCAGCTTTTGTTTTGGCCAAAAGATTTTTTAAGCCACCACCATAACACGGTAGACACTTTTGGCCGGGCCCTACTCTACTGTAACCTACTAAATATTTGTTAAAATATGCAATACAATTTAGGTATATTTTTATTTATTTTTCAATTTTTAAAATGACCTATAATACTACATACAAGGAACAAATACCACCACACCTGTTGTGAATTCTGTTGTCAAGCTCCCTCCTGTGGTCATGAATGGTACTTCGGCTGGTTCTGTCCATGGGGCTGCGGCTTCTGAGTTTCCTTCCACAGGTGACGAGGTTAATTCGTTAGCTGGCTGCTCTATTTAACTCCACTTAGATCATTGCTCCATGCCACCTGTCAATGTTCCAGTATTGGTCTAGTTCGCTCCTGGATCGTTCTTGTGACCTGTCTTCCCAGCAGAAGCTAAGTTCCTGCTTGTTTTTCTTTAGTTTGCTATTTTTCTGTCCAGCTTGCGATTTTGATTTTTGTCTTGCTTGCTGGAAGCTCTGGGACACAGAGGGAGCGCCTCCGCACCGTGAGTCGGTGCGGATGGTCTTTTGCGCCCTCTGCGTGGTCTTTTTGTAGTTTTTGTGCTGACCGCAAAGTGACCTTTCCTATCCTCGGTCTGTTCAGTAAGTCGGGCCTCACTTTGCTAAATCTATTTCATCTCTGTGTTTGTATTTTCATCTTTACTCAGTCATATGTGGGGGGCTGCCTTTTCCTTTGGGGAATTTCTCTTATGCAAGGTAGGCTTTATTTTTCTCTCTTAAGGGCTAGCTTGTTCCTTAGGCTGTGTCGAGTTGCATAGGGAGCGTTAGGAGCAATCCACGGCTATTTCTAGTGTGTGTGATAGGATTAGGGATTGCGGTCAGCAGAGTTCCCACGTCTCAGAGCTCGTCCTATATTATTTGTAACTATCAGGTCATTCCGTGTGCTCTTAACCACCAGGTCCATTATTGTCCTTACCACCAGGTCATAACACACACCATGACCAGACACCATATTACCACAGTGATCGAATAATATAAAATACAAGGAACAAATACCGCTACATCATGACCAGACCACATATTACCACAAATGACTGAATACTACAATACTGATCAGTAATAAAAAAAAAAAAAAAACCCACAATACTATCACCATCAGTGCCATTATGCACAGGAGATCTGTAATTAGTAAGCAGTGTCTGTGTACAGGTAATACAGTGATCACTGGTGACATTGTACACAGGACCTCTGTATATAGTATACAGTGTATAGTGTCAGTGTATAGGTAACACTGACTCACCAGTGACGTCTCTAGGTGAAGTCCTTCATCTTTCATCCAGCACAGACCGCCATCACTTCATCCAGCCAGGACTCGTCTCTGCAGGAAATAAAACAGTTATCTCGAGTTCCGCTTGTAGAACACATTACTTAATTTTCCCAACTTCTACATTACACCACATGAAGAAGGCAACATAGTATCACTCTACACAGTAACAGGACTGCCCCCCCATTTAAAACAGTATTCTCAAAAAATAAAATAAATACATCACTGCAATAATAATATCCCTTAATTAGCCCCTATGGTAATATTCGCCATCCTAGCCCCAGTGTGTCTCATTCCAGGCTCCAGCCATATGTTCTCCCATCCTGCCCTCATGAGTATCCATTCTGCCCCATATGATCTCCCCATCTGTCTCCATCGTATCCATGCTGCCCCATCTGTGTCCAATCCTGCCCCATCTGTGTCCAGCACTCTGCCCCATCTGTGTCCAGCACTCTGCCCCATCTGTGTCCCGCACTCTGCCCCATCTGTGTCCCGCACTCTGCCCCATCTGTGTCCCGCACTCTGCCCCCATCTGTGTCCCGCACTCTGCCCCCATCTGTGTCCAGCACTCTGCCCCATCTGTGTCCAGCACTCTGCCCCATCTGTGTCCAGCACTCTGCCCCATCTGTGTCCAGCACTCTGCCCCATCTGTGTCCAGCACTCTGCCCCATCTGTGTCCAGCACTCTGCCCCATCTGTGTCCAGCTTTACTGCCCCCCCCCCTGTGTCCAGCTTTACTGCCCCGATGCGGGCCCCCTCTGCTCTCCGGGCCCCATACGCCAGTCACGGCTGTAATGCCCTGATGGCGGCCCTGCTCACAGTCATTATATGTGGGGGGCTGCCTTTTCCTTTGGGGAATTTCTCTGAGGCAAGGTAGGCTTTATTTTTCTATCTTAAGGGCTAGCTAGTTCCTTAGGCTGTGTCGAGTTGCATAGGGAGCGTTAGGAGCAATCCACGGCTATTTCTAGTGTGTGTGATAGGATTAGGGATTGCGGTCAGCAGAGTTCCCACGTCTCAGAGCTCGTCCTATATTATTTGTAACTATCAGGTCATTCCGTGTGCTCTTAACCACCAGGTCCATTATTGTCCTTACCACCAGGTCATAACACACGCCATAACCAGACACCATATTACCACAGTGATCGAATAATATAAAATACAAGGAACAAATACCGCTACATCATGACCAGACCACATATTACCACAAATGACTGAATACTACAATACTGATCAGTAATAAAAAAAAAAAAAAAAAAACACAATACTATCACCATCAGTGCCATTATGCACAGGAGATCTGTAATTAGTAAGCAGTGTCTGTGTACAGGTAATACAGTGATCACTGGTGACATTGTACACAGGACCTCTGTATATAGTATACAGTGTATAGTGTCAGTGTATAGGTAACACTGACTCACCAGTGACGTCTCTAGGTGAAGTCCTTCATCTTTCATCCAGCACAGACCGCCATCACTTCATCCAGCCAGGACTCGTCTCTGCAGGAAATAAAACAGTTATCTCGAGTTCCGCTTGTAGAACACATTACTTAATTTTCCCAACTTCTACATTACACCACATGAAGAAGGCAACATAGTATCACTCTACACAGTAACAGGACTGCCCCCCCATTTAAAACAGTATTCTCAAAAAATAAAATAAATACATCACTGCAATAATAATATCCCTTAATTAGCCCCTATGGTAATATTCGCCATCCTAGCCCCACTGTGTCTCATTCCAGGCTCCAGCCATATGTTCTCCCATCCTGCCCTCATGAGTATCCATTCTGCCCCATATGATTCCCCCATCCTGCCCCATCTGTCTCCATCGTATCCATCCTGCCCCACCTGTGTCCAATCCTGCCCCACCTGTGTCCAGCACTCTGCCCCATCTGTGTCCAGCACTCTGCCCCATCTGTGTCCAGCACTCTGCCCCATCTGTGTCCAGCACTCTGCCCCATCTGTGTCCAGCACTCTGCCCCATCTGTGTCCAGCACTCTGCCCCATCTGTGTCCAGCACTCTGCCCCATCTGTGTCCAGCACTCTGCCCCATCTGTGTCCAGCACTCTGCCCCATCTGTGTCCAGCACTCTGCCCCATCTGTGTCCAGCACTCTGCCCCATCTGTGTCCAGCACTCTGCCCCATCTGTGTCCAGCACTCTGCCCCATCTGTGTCCAGCACTCTGCCCCATCTGTGTCCAGCACTCTGCCCCATCTGTGTCCAGCACTCTGCCCCATCTGTGTCCAGCACTCTGCCCCATCTGTGTCCAGCACTCTGCCCCATCTGTGTCCAGCACTCTGCCCCATCTGTGTCCAGCACTCTGCCCCATCTGTGTCCAGCACTCTGCCCCATCTGTGTCCAGCACTCTGCCCCATCTGTGTCCAGCACTCTGCCCCATCTGTGTCCAGCACTCTGCCCCATCTGTGTCCAGCACTCTGCCCCATCTGTGTCCAGCACTCTGCCCCATCTGTGTCCAGCACTCTGCCCCATCTGTGTCCAGCACTCTGCCCCATCTGTGTCCAGCACTCTGCCCCATCTGTGTCCAGCACTCTGCCCCGCACTCTGTCCAGCACTCTGCCCCGCACTCTGTCCAGCACTCTGTCCCAGCACTCTGTCCCAGCACTCTGTCCCAGCACTCTGCCCCATCTCTGTCCAGCACTCTGTCCCAGCACTCTGCCCCATCTCTGTCCAGCACTCTGTCCCAGCACTCTGCCCCATCTCTGTCCAGCACTCTGCCCCCCCTGTGTCCAGCTTTACTGCCCCCTCCCCTGTGTCCAGCTTTACTGCCCCGATGCGGGCCACCTCTGCTCACCGGGCCCCATACGCCAGTCACGGCTGTAATGCCCTGATGGCGGCCCTGCCAGCAGAATAGTGAGTGCAGCTCTGGAGTATAATACAGGATGTAACTCAGGATCAGTAATGTAATGTATGTACACAGTGATTGCACCAGCAGAATAGTGAATGCAGCTCTGGAGTATAATACAGGATGTAACTCAGGATCAGTAATGTAATATATGTAAACAGTGACAGTACCAGCAGAATAGTGAGTGCAGCTCTGGGGTATAACACAGGATGTAACTCAGGATCAGTAATGTAATGTATGTACACGGTGACAGCACCAGCAGAATAGTGAGTGCAGCTCTGGAGTATAATACAGGATGTAACTCAGGATCAGTAATGTAATGTATGTACACAGTTACTGCACCAGCAGAATAGTGAGTGCAGCTCTGGAGTATAATACAGGATGTAACTCAGGATCAGTAATGTAATGTATGTACACAGTGACTGCACCAGCAGAATAGTGAGTGCAGCTCTGGAGTATACATTTCAGATCCTCATCTCATAAGAGGGAGCAGTAGGAAAGTAAATTGTTTTTTTCTTACTAATAATGGGGTATTGGCAAACTGTGATTTGCTATAAAGTGAATATACTGAATGTTTCCTAAAATGGTGACATCTTCTCCTTCCCTTGCAGACGTACACATGACGGAGCAGGACGCCCTGATTGTATGTTTTGTACTATGAGGGCGGTCAGGACGTGTGACCTCTTCTGTGTCTCTTACGGGTATTGGAGTGTTATCTGCACACTGTGACTGACGGCCACCACAACCCTCTGCTGTACGACTGATTAATGTCACATCGGCGCCATCTCGTGGCCAATCCAGACTTTTCTTCCTCCTGGTTGTAGTGCGCCATCTACAAGCTGACATGTACAGACTCTGCGCTGGCCTAGTGTGTACACTCCTTGTATTCAATTGTTTTACAATATTTGTGTGTTTTTTTTTTTTGTTATCTCTATGTTCCAATGTTTGCAAATCCAGGCGGGAACACCAAGACGTGGTTACACCTACATTTCTTTATTGGTAGCAAAGTCACCTTGTGTCTCAAATCAGAGGGAAAAAAATTGATTCTATTGAAACAGACCGCCATCTACAGGACATGAGCGGCATTGCAACACACCACCAGTCACTTCAATAAACGAGTTGCAATACCGGACTCCACCTGCAGATAGAGGTGGCGCTGTTTTTTTTTTTTTTGTTTTTTTATTTGTTTATCCTGAGCTGACACTAACGATGACTTACGGTTGTGGCAAGTCTGAGACTTTTCCATTTATATGTATTTTATTTCTTTGCGCTCTTAATTTTTACTGTGATGGCGGTTACAGTGTAAAGTTACGGTCATTAGCCCGACTGCTGGACAGATGGGCCAGGTAATTTCATGTAGCATAGAAGGTCCGCACACAACATCCCCCTCCCAATCCAGTGCTTTGGAGTCAGATACCCCTGGAGCCGCCATATAGTGCCATATTCCTTTAATAGTCACACTGTATATAGCTTTCTCACAAGAGAATTCTTAGAACATATTTTATCACTTTAAAAAAAAAAAGTCAGAATGAACAAAGAACAGCAATTCTATAGGAGTTTTTTTATTTTATTTCTGTGTTTACTATGAATTTTAAAGTACGGGTCATTACAAGTTACTTTTAAGTGTGTTTTTTTTTTGCAAAAATCAGACTTTTCTATTTTTTTTTTTATAACTTCCTATTGATTAATTCCAGAAGTAAAGAAAAAAAAAAAGTAAAGCAAATTTTCACAACCACTGCCTCATTACTTCTATCACTAAGGCGCAAAATTAGATCCTACATTGTATTTTTCCTCTATGAATGGGCAGACGTAGACATGGAATATCCCTTGAAACCTGTAGATTTTAGTTGCAGTACCGGAGTGTGACCACCTGGTGCGCTGTTACAGGGAAACAGAGTTTTCTACTTAATGTATCAAATCCTAAGCTATTTCTCCACAGCTCCACCTAGTGGTAAATATTGTAGTGAACATCTTGCCATACTTATAGACTTGATCCCATTGACTATAATGGAGCCTGTCAGGCCTCTGTTAGTTTTGGATGCTTTCAATAAAGCCATCACAAGTTGTTTTTTTTTTACGGTTAAGTATACTTTTACATTCTCTTCTATAATGCTTATGACCTGGAAAAAAAAAAATTAAACTCCTTCTATCCAACTGATTGGGGAAAGATGGAGGAGCACAATAACACTTGACTACAGGATCTGACTACAAGGAGTTTTTGTAGTCTGTAACTATGGAAACCCCTAAGTCTGCCCAGGTGCTGTATGCACAAGACGATTGGTCTATGTATAATGCAGAAGGCGGACTAGCCAATGGGGATAAGAATGTGAAGTATTGATCACCGTGTGCAGGGCCTTCAAGTAATAATGTATAATAAACTTCTGCCAAATTCATCCTTTTTATTTTTGCATTTCATGAAAAAAAAATCATTTCTACATAGACATGCTGAAAAATGCAATTTATGCAAAAAAAAAAAAAAAAAAATCGGTGTCTAATTTTGGGACTCTGCAGTTAATGTGATGGAACGGATACATTTACCATGTAACACATCAATGTTCCGATGAGACCAGATAAATGGTGTTCTGCCCAAATGGGTCTGGTGACTCCCTATAACCCTCCCCCTGAGCGGGACCCACAAGGATTGTGTATTACCAGATACAGTAAGATCATGGGGAGGCGGCTCTTTGTATCAGCGTGTCCCCCCCCAACACAGAAAAAAAAAAAAACTATCAAAAGGTGTAAGGATCACACAAGGCTCATGTATGGTGGGAGCACTTTTATTTCACAATACATAACACTTTTCATGAGGGTCTGTTCATTCATACAGTATTTATTATTCCTTCTGAAAAAGTTTATTAAAAAAAAACAAACCATCTACCAGGTCACTATTGCAGAGTGTCTTTAGGTCCTTATCTAGCAGAGATCTGCAAAAATGTAACATCCGTAAGGGGTCCTGCAGCTGTGTCTAACACAGAGGGAAGAACAGTGAAGGGGGGGGGGGGTGCACCTCGGGGGAAACAAGTGAAGATAGCACAGCACTGTGTGTACACAAACCTCGCATTCAACCTACTTTACTAGGCAGGGACACAGCCTACATTACCGGAAGAGACACAGACCTCACATCCAGCCTATATTACTGAGATACACACAGACCTCACATCCAGCCTATATTACTGGGAGAGACACAGACCTCACATCCAGCCTATATTACTGGGAGAGACACACAGAGATCACATCCAGCCTATATTACTGGGAGAGACACAGACCTCACATCCAGCCTATATTACTGGGAGAGACACAGACCTCACATCCAGCCTATATTACTGGGAGAGACACAGACCTCACATCCAGCCTATATTACTGGGAGAGACACACAGACCTCACATCCAGCCTATATTACTGGGAGAGACACAGACCTCACATCCAGTCTATATTACTGGGAGGCACACAGACCTCACATCCAGCCTATATTACTGGGAGAGACACACAGACCTCACATCCAGCCTATATTACTGGGAGAGACACACAGACCTCACATCCAGCCTATATTACTGGGAGACACACAGACCTCACATCCAGCCTATATTACTGGGAGAGACACACAGACCTCACATCCAGCCTATATTACTGGGAGAGACACAGACCTCACATCCAGCCTATATTACTGGGAGAGACACACAGACCTCACATCCAGCCTATATTACTGGGAGAGACACACAGAGCTCACATCCAGCCTATATTACTGGGAGAGACACACAGACCTCACATCCAGCCTATATTACTGGGAGAGACACACAGACCTCACATCCAGTCTATATTAGGCCGGTTTCACACGTCAGTGGCTCCGGTACGTGAGGTGACCGTTTCCTCATGTACCGGAGACACTGACTCACGTACACACATTGAAATCAATGTGTCTCTGCACATGTCAGCGTCTTTTCACGGACCGTGTGTCCGTGTGCAAAACACGGAGACATGTCAGTGTTCGTGGGAGCGCACGGATTACACGGACCCATTAAAGTCAATGGGTCCATGTAAAACACGTACCGCACATGGACGTTGTCCGTGTGCAGTCCGTGTACCGTGCAGGAGACAGCGCTACAGTAAGCACTGTCCCCCCCATATGGTGCTGAAGCCGCGATTCATATCTTCACTGCAGCAGCGTTTGCTGTAGAGAAGATATGAAAAATCCTTTTTTTTTTGTTTCTCGTGTTTAAAATAAAGATCCCTGTCACCTCCCACCCTCTGTGCGCCCGCCCGCTGTTATTAAAATACTCACTCGGCTCCCTCCCAGTGTCCTGTCCTGGCCGCAGCTTCTCTTGTGCGGCCCCACGTGACCGCATACATTACAGAAATGAATATGCGGCTCCACCTCTATGGGTGGACCTCACATCCAGCCTATATTACTGGGAGAGACACACAGACCTCACATCCAGTCTATATTACTGGGAGAGACACACAGACCTCACATCCAGTCTATATTACTGGGAGAGACAAACAATTCCCATCCAGCCTATATTACTGGGAGAGACACACAAAGCTCACATCCAGCCTATATTACTGGGAGAATCCCACAACTCCCATCCAGCCTGGAGCCTAGATGTAATACTAGTGATATTCTATGGTTCGGAGTGTAACAGTCACGTGCATGATCAGAAGATATCACGCACTTTTTCGTTGTGGAAGTGAGCAGAGCCAGAATACTCTACGGACCTGGTCAGATGGCCATATAACATGGACTGGCCGTTGGCTCTTCTGACCAAAGCTTGATGGCTGCGTAGACATACATGCCATCACGCTCAGGTCAGGAGAGCCGACGGCCATTCTGAGCATTGCTATGCGCTTGTTGTGTATACGGCCATCTGACTGCGCCCTTAGGCCGACCTTGACCGCCTCTGATACAGACTTCCGAGGTGTAAATCTGGTATAGAAGGCAAGAGCTGACTATATTGGAGCCACTGAACCATTCCCATTTTTAGGGGTATCAGACACTCCCTCCCCCTACCTCCGGCCATGGGCCACATCAATTCCAACTGTTAAAAGTATCCGAGTGGTCAGGAAGCCGGTATTGTTAACAGCTGAAGTGGAGAACAGTCGCTGGATCCATGCTCCATCGCTTACTCCGGCAGGCCGTTTCCAGCCCGCAGTCTTCTGTAGGCCCAGAGCCTTGTAGATGACCTTGTGGAGCATGAAGATGTCACTGCAAGACTGGATTGAAGAGGAGAAAGCAGCTGTGGTGGACACGAAGGCTGGATTTTTGTTTTGTGGCTCCGATAATGGAGGAACCATCATACTATATGGAAGGTTGTAGGGAACCCTAATACTATATAGGGGCCAGTGGGGGACCCTCATACTGTAGGGGGATGAGATGTTATTACTGCTTTACCCTTCTTCCCTCTTCAGTCCCGATGCTGTCCGTTATTGTTATAATGCAAGTTATCGTGTATTTACAGTTATGTTGTGGTACGACTACATGGTACATGTATTACCTTTCACAAATCATGGTATTGCCACACTATACAGGTGTGTTACCATGTTCTATAACTTTACTTTTTAACACCTTATTAAGTACATGTTCACAGCTGGCCACTAGATGGGGAGCATCATAGTTCGTGGGCCTCCAGCTAGTGTATGGTAGAATAAACTGGTAGGAAGGGCTGCTGTGAGAAAAGTTAGGAATGTTTTCCTGTAGAGAGGCAGAGAGGGAGGGACGCCCAAAGAGTCCACATGGGCTTTAAGCCCAGGATGCTACACCAGCCAGCAAGTATAAGGAACCTCAGCCATCCACAAATATAATACAGTAGCAGTACAGATTGAAGGGCAACTCATTGTATGGGCAGAAACCCTTAGGACCGGGGCGAAGCGGTCTCGGAAACCCCTAGATGCAGTCAGTACAGAAAGTAGAAGCACGGTGCAGTTGCAGAGCAGAGGACAGAAGGACAGTACCCCCTTGCAGCGACCGATCGCTACGATAATTTATGATCTTGAGTCTGGGGCGAAACAGATCGAGGGATGTGTAGCTGTAGCGGGAAGGTGTGGAGAATGTGTCGGGGAATTGTCCGACCCGTGTGTGCGCGTGGTTACAGAAGAGTACCGCAAGGAATGAACATGAACAATGTATCTAGAAGTCAGTTGTAAAGCTTGTGGAACCCATGGAGGAGCTATGTAATTTTACAAGTAAAGGTAATGATGTTGAAGTTGACAAAGACTGTGTCTGTTTCTCACATCCCTCAGCGCAGGGAAGCACCGGAAGGAACAGAACCTGAGGGCACAGGTATGCTGACTAAGATACACCATTTCCCTGTAAGGGGAGGCCGGTACCTAAAGGCTCAACCGTCCCCGGCCGTGACTACAGCCCGGTCTGACCCTTGCAATACTATGTAGGGGGGGGGAAATCATCATACTATGTGGGGAGGCTACAGGGCACATTCTAGGTAGGGTTTTGGTGTGTGTGACCATCAGATTGTAGGAGACTGTGGTGTATACTATACTGTGTGTGGGGGGCTGGGGTGATAATCATACTGTGTAGGTGGAGGAATGGGAGATTATTCCGTATTGGGGCATCTAACTCCATGGGGGCCATGGAAGGGTATCACAGCGGGTGAGAACACTAAGGGGCTTCGGTGGGGGGGGAAATAAGTGCTACATTACATATCCCGCTTGGTGTCTTAAAGTTGGGAATTCTGTCCTGTGCCTGAGCCTATCTGCCGTGCTAGGACTGCTGGAAAGGGGTCCTGTGATTTCTGTTATAGAGGGGGGCATTATAATAAAGAGACATTGGTGAATCATTATCCTTATAATAAGATAAATAAGAGTGCAGGAGGCATAAATTATAACGAGAAAGCATGGTGGGGGGGTTGTATTGGAACTAGGTTCAGGAAATTGAGGACCGACAAATAAAATAAAATTAAAAAAAAAAAAAGTACAAAAGTGGCCAAAAAGTAAGGGGATCATGTAGAGACCCACCAATGGTACCACTTTTAGTGAGAATTCCTAGCAGGGAAATTTGGCCAATCTCTGTTGTGCGGCTCGGAGCCGCTTCATCTTCTCATGTAAATCCTTCCGCTCCCGCGCCAGAGTGTCGTTCTCCATCAGTAACACAGCGAGGTTCTCCTTGTCCTGGAGCAGAGACAACATTTGTGATTGCAGCTTGTCAGCAAATTCATGGAGCATGTAGTGCAGAATGATCAGGGGGATCTGGTTTGACAAACGGGCGGTCGTGTTCTAGACGAAATATAAGAAGCCGAATATTAATTGATCTATCTCCATATCATACTGTGGTACATAATTATACAGTATTATAGTAGTTATATTCTTGTACATGGGGCAGTATTATAGTAGTTATATTCTTGTATATAGGAGCAGTATTATAGTAGTTATATTCTTGTATATAGGAGCAGTATTATAGTAGTGATATTCTTGTACATATGAGCAGTATTATAGTAGTTATATTCTTGTACATAGAAGCAGTATTATAATAGTGATATTCTTGTACATAGGAGCAGTATTATAGTAGTTATATTCTTGCACATAGGAGCAGTATTATAGTAGTTATATTCTTGTACATAGGGGCAGTATTATAGTAGTTATATTCTTGTACATAGGGGCAGTATTATAGTAGTTATATTCTTGTACATAGGAGCAGTATTATAGTAGTTATATTCTTGCACATAGGAGCAGTATTATAGTAGTTATATTCTTGTACATAGGAGTTGTATTATAGTAGTTATATTCTTGTACATAGTGGCAGTATTATAGTAGCTGTATTCTTGTACACGGGCGAAACACGCGTCGGGGCGTTACTGGGCAGCGGTGCACAAACTATGGGTAAGCATTGATCTATTTATAAATCTGATTTTCACATTATACATTGAATTCTCATCATCCGGGTACAATAGATGTTGAAATTGCCTTAAAGGATGTCTTTGGGAATTTTATGTTTAAATGAGAGCAATATTGATTATAGTGTATCTGTGTATCTCAATGCTTGACACGACATGGTTGGTTGCGGTATTTCCGCGGCTCATGGAATTTTGATTAATTCTCTTTGATAAATCTCACATGGTGTTATGTACAATTTTCAAATTTGTTTTCAATAAACTTTATTGATTTTATAATAGTGTGATATAGTGGTCTGTGGGTACTTGGTACTCATTTTGTGATAGCTATATGGACTTGTCCACTAATCGATATTAGGTTGGTTATTATTGATAGAGAAGCAAGTACAAGAATGCTTCTGGCTAAGATTAGCTATTTCTGCTTTTTGAATCTGTATTTTGATTCTTGTACATAGCGGCAGTATTATAGTAGTTATATTCTTGTACATAGGGGCAGTATTATAGTAGTTATATTCTTGTACATAGGGGCAGTATTATAGTAGTTATATTCTTGTACATAGGAGCAGTATTATAGTAGTTATATTCTTGTACATAGCGGCAGTATTATAGTAGTTATATTCTTGTACATAGGGGCAGTATTATTGTAGTTATATTCCTGTACATAGGAGCAGTATTATAGTAGTTATATTCTTGTACATAGGAGCAGTATTATAGCAATTATATTCTTGCACATAGAGGCAGTATTATAGTAGTTATATTCTTGTACATAGGAGCAGTATTATAGTAGTTATATTCTTGCACGTAGAGGCAGTATTATAGTAGTTATATTCTTGTACATAGGGGCAGTATTATAGTAGTTATATTCCTGTACATAGCAGCAGTATTATAGTAGTTATATTCTTGTACACAGGAGCAGTATTATAGTAGTTATATTCTTGTACATAGGAGCAGTATTATAGTAGTTATATTCTTGTACATAGGAGCAGTATTATAGTAGTTATATTCTTGTACATAGGGGGCAGTATTATAGTAGTTATATTCTTGTACATAGGGGCAGTATTATAGTAGTTATATTCTTGTACATAGGGGCAGTATTATAGTAGTTATAGTCTTGTACATAGGGGCAGTATTATAGTAGTTATATTGTTGTACATAGGGGCAGTATTATAGTAGTTATATTCTTGTACATAGGTGCAGTATTATAGTAGTTATATTCTTGTATATAGGGGGCAGTATTATAGTAGTTATATTCTTGTACATAGGTGCAGTATTATAGTAGTTATAATCTTGTACATAGGAGCAGTATTATAGTAGTTATATTCTTGTATATAGGGGGCAGTATTATAGCAGTTATATTCTTGTACATAGGTGCAGTATTATAGTAGTTATATTCTTGTACATAGGGGGCAGTATTATAGTAGTTATATTCTTGTACATAGGGGCAGTATTATAGTAGTTATATTCTTGTACATAGGAGCAGTATTATAGTAGTTATATTCTTGTACATAGGAGCAGTATTATAGTAATATTCTTGCATGCGGGGGCAGTTTAACCATCGTTTCTCTAGGTTTGAGCACATTATACAGAACTAACCTTGAAATACGCCTGGATGTGTTGGGACATCTCCTGGACAGATAGTTGTATCTGTGACGGTGTGGATAAAGAATTGGTTTCCTTAGTTGCCTCTGCCCGGACGTCCTTCAGAGATCCACCATAAATCGTGTCCTGGCAGTAGATGATCTGTTCCATCTTAAATTGTGTACGGATCGCTTTCTCAGCTGCCTTTTGTTGCTTAATGCAAATATCTTCTAGCTTTCCCTTGACAAATATAAGAAATAGACTAATAAATGGGTTTGTTCCACCCGAGACATTTATGGTGTACAGATAGGAGATGCCATATATCTACTGCATGCCAGGGGCCTGTTCTAGTGAGGGGGACTTCCATCCATTAAACATTTATGGTGTATTCCATCAGCATGCCACATAATTTCTCAGGATTGTGCAGATTAACAAAGTGGAGAAAAAAAAAGTATATATAGAATTATAAAATTCATTTAAATGGTAGAATTATTGGTTCCTGTAGCTTCCACTAGGGGGAGCTCGCTGCATACAGAGTTTTACAAGTTGCCATTAGTTCAGTACTAGTTGTAAAGTGTATTCACAGCAACAGACAGGTTCATGGAGAACAGACTCCTTTATAGAGAGCCCGGTTGGTTGGTTTTAGCCTTCAGTTTTTTCGTGACTTCTACTCCAGGACACTGACGACACGTAGTATCCGAGAGCATCATTAGGGTTAGACAAAGAACAGATGAGTCCAGATAAAATGTGCAACACTACATCAATCTGGTTGGATGGAATCTGGGAATTTAAGATGCAACAGGGACCAGATGAAATCATAGAGGCCAAGTGTAATTCATTTGATTCAATGGATACCAAAATAATGGAATTTTACCACATTAGTTTACATGATTTTTGCAAATTATAAAACCGCAATTCTAATCCTACCTTTGCATTTCTGTAAAGATTGAGGTAATGGCTGAAGTGCTTCTTCGCCATCTCATTGAATGTCGATCTGACGAGTTCTGAAAAATGAAGATTTGCAGTCAGCACATATTCTGAGCTTCTTTCAGAAAGGAAAAATGGCTCGTATACCATCTTGTTTGCACAGGAGCTTTACTACCTGTAGAGATGGGGTGGAGGGGGAAAAGGACAGACGGAGGAAGGGGGATCTGTCAAAAAAGAAAGAAGGAAAGGAGGAAGGGAGGGGAAAGGAAAAGGGGAAAGATGTAGGAAGGCAGGAAGGGGAAAGTGGAAGAAGGGCAGGCAGGAAGAAAGGCAGGCAGGAAGAAAGGCAGGGCAAAGGAGAAGGGAAAAGAGGAAGGAAGGGAGGGGAAAGAGGAAGAAGAGCAGGCAGGAAGAAAGGCAGGGCAAAGGAGAAGGGGAAGGCAGGAAGTAAGGAAGGAAGGGAGGGAGGGGAAAGAGGGAGGAAGGGAGGGAAGGAGTAAGGAAGGGCAGGCAGAAAGAAAGGCAGGTGAAAGGAGAAGGGAAAAGAGGAAGGACAGAAGGGAGGAAGGGGAAAGAGGAAGAAGGGCAGGCAGGAAGAAAGGCAGGGTAAAGGAGAAGGGGAAGGCAGGAAGTAAGGAAGGGGAAAGAGGAAGGAAGGGAGGGGAAGGTGGAAGGGCGGGCAGGCAGGAAGAAAGGCAGGGGAAAGGAGAAGGAAGGCAGGGAGGTGAAAATGGAAGAAGGGCAGGCAGGCAGAAAGGTAGGAAATGAAAGGAAGACAGGCAGGAAAGGGAAAGAAGAAGGAGAAAGAGAAAATAAGGGGAAAAGGGAAAGGAGAAGGAAGAAAGGCAGGTAGAAATCAAGACTGAGGGAAAGAGAGAGAGAGAAAAAAGAAAGATGGAAGGAAGAAGGGTAGTTGACAGGAGGTGCAAGACTGGGAAGGAAAAAAATAAAAAAAAATAGAGACATTTTCCGAGCACAGTAACATAGTAACATAGTAACATAGTTAGTAAGGCCGAAAAAAGACATTTGTGCATCCAGTTCAGCCTATATTCCATCATAATAAATACCCAGATCTACGTCCTTCTACAGAACCTAATTGTATGATACAATATTGTTCTGCTCCAGGAAGACATCCAGGCCTCTCTTGAACCCCTCGACTGAGTTCGCCATCACCACCTCCTCAGGCAAGCAATTCCAGATTCTCACTGCCCTAACAGTAAAGAATCCTCTTCTATGTTGGTGGAAAAACCTTCTCTCCTCCAGACGCAAAGAATGCCCCCTTGTGCCCGTCACCTTCCTTGGTATAAACAGATCCTCAGCGAGATATTTGTATTGTCCCCTTATATACTTATACATGGTTATTAGATCGCCCCTCAGTCGTCTTTTCTAGACTAAATAATCCTAATTTCGCTAATCTATCTGGGTATTGTAGTTCTCCCATCCCCTTTATTAATTTTGTTGCCCTCCTTTGTACTCTCTGTAGTTCCATTATATCCTTCCTGAGCACCGGTGCCCAAAACTGGACACAGTACTCCATGTGCGGTCTAACTAGGGATTTGTACAGAGGCAGTATAATGCTCTCATCATGTGTATCCAGACCTCTTTTAATGCACCCCATGATCCTGTTTGCCTTGGCAGCTGCTGCCTGGCACTGGCTGCTCCAGGTAAGTTTATCATTAACTAGGATCCCCAAGTCCTTCTCCCTGTCAGATTTACCCAGTGGTTTCCTATTCAGTGTGTAATGGTGACATTGATTCCTTCTTCCCATGTGTATAACCTTACATTTATCATTGTTAAACCTCATCTGCCACCTTTCAGCCCAAGTTTCCAACTTATCCAGATCCATCTGTAGCAGAATACTATCTTCTCTTGTATTAACTGCTTTACATAGTTTTGTATCATCTGCAAATATCGATATTTTACTGTGTAAACCTTCTACCAGATCATTAATGAATATGTTGAAGAGAACAGGTCCCAATACTGACCCCTGCGGTACCCCACTGGTCACAGCGACCCAGTTAGAGACTATACCATTTATAACCACCCTCTGCTTTCTATCACTAAGCCAGTTACTAACCCATTTACACCCATTTTCCCCCAGACCAAGCATTCTCATTTTGTGTACCAACCTCTTGTGCGGCACGGTATCAAACGCTTTGGAAAAATCGAGATATACCACGTCCAATGACTCACCGTGGTCCAGCCTATAGCTTACCTCTTCATAAAAACTGATTAGATTGGTTTGACAGGAGCGATTTCTCATAAACCCATGCTGATATGGAGTTAAACAGTTATTCTCATTGAGATAATCCAGAATAACATCCCTCAGAAACCCTTCAAATATTTTACCAACAATAGAGGTTAGACTTACTGGCCTATAATTTCCAGGTTCACTTTTAGAGCCCTTTTTGAATATTGGCACCACATTTGCTATGCGCCAATCCTGCGGAACAGACCCTGTCGCTATAGAGTCCCTAAAAATAAGAAATAATGGTTTATCTATTACATTACTTAGTTCTCTTAGCACTCGTGGGTGTATGCCATCCGGACCCGGAGATTTATCTATTTTAATCTTATTTAGCCGGTTTCGCACCTCTTCTTGGGTTAGATTGGTGACCCTTAATATAGGGTTTTCATTGTTTCTTGGGATTTCACCTAGCATTTCATTTTCCACCGTGAATACCGTGGAGAAGAAGGTGTTTAATATGTTAGCTTTTTCCTCGTCATCTACAACCATTCTTTCCTCACTATTTTTTAAGGGGCCTACATTTTCAGTTTTTATTCTTTTACTATTGATATAGTTGAAGAACAGTTTGGGATTAGTTTTACTCTCCTTAGCAATGTGCTTCTCTGTTTCCTTTTTGGCAGCTTTAATTAGTTTTTTAGATAAAGTATTTTTCTCCCTATAGTTTTTTAGAGCTTCAATGTGAAAGCAGGTTGAGACCCCTAGAAAAAGAAGTAATGAATTTTTATCCCCAACTACCAACAATCCAATGTGTCTATTGAGGCAGACAGATCAGACATTTTAAATGTAAAGGTTTATTCTTTTGATCCAGCCCCACATCCTACATATAAGCTTTTTCGTTGCAGAAGCAGACAGGTCATTTTTTCCTGAGAGAAGTAAAAGACACTCTGTCCCTACAGCACACACTTATCACAATATAAAAACCTTCAAATTTTGTAGTTCAAGGTCAATTGAGCAGATCAACAATTAGAGGGCGATGGTCATCCCTCTCGGTTTTCTTGTCCACTGTTGTCCGGACAATTTTGTCTGTGACCTACCTGTGACGTCGTTCAGATTGTCCACGGCCGGCTCCTCGAATGTCTGGATTTGATTCTTTGCAATGTTTTCAAATGTTTTGTAGTTGACGAACCCTGTAAGTTCCCGGCCACGATGTTTCTGCTCATACACAGTAATGTCCTTTCTTAATTCCTGGGGGACTGGAAGGCAATGGGTCGTTTATCAATTTAAAAAAGAAAAAAAAAAAAAAAAGTTATCGAGAAGGTAAAAATCTAGTTTTTACATATGAAAAATGGATTGATGGTGGCTCTCTGTTTTGCCTCATTAAAGGTGGTCAAAAGGCTTGGGATCCCGCTTGTATAAGCCAAAGTAGAGATCAGCAGACCAATCTTTATGGTTACCATGGATGGTTGGATCCAGTTTGTTGAAGACCCCCAACCCACCCTTAGGATCCTTTAAGGGATAGTTGGGTGGGGTGGTGTCCCCCTCTACATTAAATATACAGTACGGTGTAAAAGCCCATGATGGTTGAGCGTTTCTAATCTAAGGGATAGCAATAAGAAAGCAGATATGTACAGATAGAACTTCCCATGATTTTAGTGACAGGAGAGGCGACGTGCTTGGTGGTTTCAACGGTCTACAGTTGCCTTCCACTTCCATACTTTAGCAATAGTCGTCACAATTCCCCCAAATATCAAGGAATTCGGGTGGGGCATGTTAAATTCTGCATTTTGTGATCTATACCTACATTCATTGGCGGATCGCTTCAGATCTTTTTCCCATTTGTAGAATTTTATTCGGATGTAGGTGAAAGCTTTCAACTGTTTGTCTGCGACTTCCTCTTCCCCTTGTAGGACTTGAGTGATGCCGTCGGCAAAATGCTTGAGTTTCTACGGAGACGATAGAAATTGAACAAAAAGGTGAATCTGCAGTGAGATCCGGAGTATATAGGATATATAACTGTATGGGCACGTGGACGACCGATACAGTACAGTGATGGGAGTTTATAAACTCCGCTCAAACGGATCTTACCTCTATGAGAAATAACAACTTCTCCGTCTCCGTTTCCGGGACGCCGGCACCGATCATCTTCACTTTCTTCTCTACCTCCTGTAGTTTGGTCTTGATTTGACTCTCCAGGCTGGGTATAGTCCTCTAAAACATACAAAGAAATGAATATTATTACAAATACCCCCCTAATATCCACTTGGCCAACCTTCTAAGACAGGAAAATGTCATTTTCTCACTAAGGGGCACAGAGCTTGGTGGTTACAGTCACTCATAGTGGAGCAAACTTCATGGTTACAGTCTCTGAAGAGGAACATGATAGGACCCCCATCTATTAGACCTAAAATGGCTTATTTTCAAGAAGACTTACAGAAATATGTGCCACGAGCTCAACAGTCAGTTTTTCTGCCAGCAAAGGAATTGTGGCACGTCCCTCTTCTTGAAGAACCCTGAAAAGCGAACACGGACGACATTAAAAGTGGTTCCAGGGTTTGTACAAAATACATTTCATCTCAGACGTTAAGATTAGGGAGGAACATAAAGAGAATACAAAGCACAAAATAAATCCCCCAAAATAAATATAAAAAAAAAAATATATATTATATATATAATGATGTTCGTCCTTCGTTTTCGAAGATGACCATGACTTCAGGGTTAGAAGAGAATTAATAGATATATATATATATCCCGACTCATCCTCAGTCACTGAGGTCAGCGGCACGTGCCATCAGCTGAAGTGCTATCAATGTCATGTCAGTGTGCTGCCGACAATAACAGGCACCTGTGGCAGTGGAGTTGGCTCAGAGTTGGACCCGGGGAGGGCGAGTAAAGTGCTTTTTTTTTTTTAAGCAAACAGCAGCCTAGGTCAGAGGTTTTATGAAAAAAAAAAAAGCTTTAAAACATGTCCTGCTGTTGGACAATGGTAAGAATTGCAGAGGGATCATACAGCCAATTTTTTACTAGTAGAGCCGGACCCTCATCCATCATTATAGGTGCAGATGTTTTTATTTATTTTATTTTTTTGCATTTACCTGAAATGTTCATGATCCTCAAAGAACATTTGCTCATTTAGTAGGGCGGTCTCCAGGCAGGTGTTGTTCTGGATCTCACTCTGCCCCCGACACTTGACTATCATGAAGCCTTTCTTAAGAGTGTACACCAGATTCCGGACGACACTTACGACATCTGGTTCAGATCCTTTGTCAACTAAATCCGGCTTAGTCAGGATCCCTGGGAAAGACAGTGACGGGTCATCTATATAGGGATTTATGGAACTGAGCAATGGAGAATCATCATCATCCACACCGATATCTACATCCTGCCTGCGGTATATGTGATCATTGATGTAATTCGTGATTTACACCAACATGAGGTCTCAGTGATAACATCGCCTTGCTGCAGCCGCAAGCAAAGTCTTAGATTTGGACGTATACTTAGTCCAAGTCTTGTTTTTTTGACTCTTATTCAAACTATTTAATTACCCTAACCATAGCTCTCTTACCAGATCATGGTCTCTCCTCTCAGAAAAGTTGCAAAAGTAGTGCACAGGATTCAAGGATGTTGCCAGCCGAAATGAATGCGACATTGGCAGCTACGCTCTGCATAGGCAGTGACCGAAATGATAACTGTTACTTCTTTATACTGAGAGCTTTTCATATTCCCAGGCAGACAATCACTTTTCCCCTAGTGCCTGTCCAATATACAGATACAGGTGCTTCTCACTAAATTAGAATATCATGAAAATTTATTAATTTCAGTTCTTCAATAGAAAAAGTGAAATATTATATTGAGTCTTTACAAACAGAGTGATCTATTCCAAGTGCTTATTTCTGTTAATCTTGATGATTATGGCTTACAGCCAATGAAAATCCCAAAGTCATTATTTCAGTAGATTAAAATAATTAACACACACATGTAAAGGCTTCCTAAGTGTTTTTAAAAGGTCCCTTAGTCTGTTTCAGTAGCTCCACAATCATGGGGAAGACTGCTGACCTGACAGATGTCCAGAAAGCAGTCATTGACACACTCCACAAGGAGGGTAAGCCACAAGAGGTCATTGGTAAAGAAGCCGGCTGTTCACAGAGCGCTGTATCCAAGCATATTAATGGAAAGTTGAGTGGAAGGAAAAAGTGTGGTAGAAAAAGGGGCACAAGCAACCGGGATAACCGCAGCCTGGAAAGGATTGTTAAGAAAAGGCCATTCAAAAATTTGGGGGAGATTCACAAGGAGCAGACTGCTGCTGGAGTCATTGCTTCAAGAGCCTCCACACACAGACGTCTCCAGGACATGATCTACAAGTGTCACTGTTGTGAATTCTGTTGTCAAGCTCCCTCCTGTGGTCATGAATGGTACTTCGGCTGGTTCTGTCCATGGGCTTCCTCTGTTGGTTGTGAGTGGGGCTGCGGCTTCTGAGTTTCCTTCCACAGGTGACAAGGTTAATTCGTTAGCTGGCTGCTCTATTTAACTCCACTTAGATCATTGCTCCTTGCCACCTGTCAATGTTCCAGTATTGGTCTGTTCACTCCTGGATCGTTCTTGTGACCTGTCTTCCCAGCAGAAGCTAAGTTCCTGCTTGTTTTTCTTTTGTTTGCTATTTTTTCTGTCCAGCTTGCTATTTTGATTTTTGTCTTGCTTGCTGGAAGCTCTGGGACGTAGAGGGAGCGCCTCCGCACCGTGAGTCGGTGCGAAGGGTCTTTTGCGCCCTCTGCGTGGTCTTTTTGAGTTTTTTTGTGCTGACCGCAAAGTTACCTTTCCTATCCTCAGTCTGTTCAGTAAGTCGGGCCTCACTTTGCTAAATCTATTTCATCTCTGTGTTTGTATTTTCATCTTTACTCACAGTCATTATATGTGGGGGGCTGCCTTTTCTTTTGGGGAATTTCTCTGAGGCAAGGTAGGCTTTATTTTTCTATCTTCAGGGCTAGCTAGTTCCTTAGGCTGTGACGAGTTTCATAGGGAGCGTTAGGAGCAATCCACGGCTATTTCTAGTGTGTGTGATAGGATTAGGGATTGCGGTCAGCAGAGTTCCCACGTCTCAGAGCTCGTCCTATATTATTTGTAACTATCAGGTCATTCCGTGTGCTCTTAACCACCAGGTCCATTATTGTCCTAACCACCAGGTCATAACATGTCACATTCCTTGTGTCCGGCCACTCATGACCAATAGACAACGCCAGAAGCGTCTTACCTGGGCCAAGGAGAAAAAGAACTGGACTGTTGTCAGTGGTCCAAGGTGTTGTTTTCCGATGAAAGTAAATTTTTGCATTTCATTTGGAAAATCAAGGTCCCAGAGTCTGGAGGAAGAGTGGAGAGGCCACAATCCAAGCTGCTGGAGGTCTAGTGTGAAGTGTCCACAATCAGTGATGGTTTGGGGAGCCATGTCATCTGCTGGTAGAGGTCCACAGGGTTTTGTCAAGACCAAAGTCAGCGCAGCCGTCTACAAGGATATTTTAGCGCACTTCATGCTTCCCGACAAGCTTTTTGGAGATGGAAATTTCATTCTCCAGCAGGACTTGGCACCTGTCCACACTGCCAAAAGTACCAATACCTGGTTTACAAACAGTATCACTGGGATTGATTGGCAGCAAACTCGCCTGATCTTAACCCCATAGAGAATCTATGGGATATTGTCAAGAGGAAGATGAGACACCAGACCCAACAATGCAGACGAGCTGAAGACTGCTATCAAAGCAACCTGGGCTTCCATAACCCCTCAGCAGTGCCACAGGCTGATCGCCTCCATGCCACACAGAATTGATGCAGTAATTGATGCAAAAGGAGCCGCGACCAAGTATTGAGTGCATTTACTGAACGTACTTTTCAGTAGGCCAACATGTCGGATTTTAAAATCATTTTTCAAGCTGGTGTTATAAAGTATTCTAATTTACTGAGATAATGACTTTGGGTTTTCATTGGCTGTAAACCATAATCGTCAACATTAACAGAAATAAACACTTGAAATAGATCACGGTTTGTAATGACTCTACTGTATATAATATATGAGTTTCACTTTTTGCATTGAAGAACTAAAATAAATTAACTTTTTGAGGATATTCTAATTTTGTGAGAAGCACCTGTAGTTCCTTTAAACCCTTCAGGATGCAGCGTTATTCAATTTTTTTTTACAATTTTTATTACTGTTAGTAGAAGCATAGCGTTTAGTTTTTTTTCATTGAAATAATAAGACCATTTTACACTTTTTGGCTCAAAATAGAGTTAACCAAATAGCCTATACTATTTAAGTATATTATTACCATTTGCTTACTAAAGGTACAGGGTATATGCTCATTTTTTTTAATTTTTTTTTCTCCTTGGGTTTTGTCAAAGAAAAGTGGTTGCGTCATGGAAGACCCATCTAAAAGGTCACCAACTAAAGCAATTTTCTTCACGATTGCCAATGAATTTTGCCCTCTATGGCCATGCATTTCTGTCCCAAAAGAGTCTTGTAAGTATCATCATGAGCCACTTTACTGTCCTAGTCATAAGAAAAATGGTGGGCAACACTAATAGGAGCTCTGCCGCTTATACTGTAATTACCCAGTGTCCGCTCTCCGCTAGGATCCACTTCTCGAGCCATTTCTAGAGCTTCAGTGGTGGCAATGTCCACATTGCTAGGAACCACAGCCAAATTGATTGTCTCCTGTCTTTCTATGTACTTCCTGATCATCCTTTTGATCTATGAAAATGTAGAAATGATAAGAATGTTAGAAGAGTTAGGAGACACATGTATATATCAAATTTACTAAAGTCAAGGCTAGGCCAGTGTGCCATTTTTCTCCTCCCATCATTAACGTGACCCAAATACACTAGTTACATAGACACCCTCTTAGGTCATGCATTGTAATAAAGGGTGGCCCTATGGTTTGGACTAGCCTCAATTTTTAAGTAATGTTTTCCATTTTCGTCTTACTTGAACACAATTAGAGCTTCCCCTAGGGTCGAAAAAACTTTTTGCATTTAGCTATGGCTGTGCGTGAAGAAGCAGGACGAATGATTTTTGTGTGGGACCTATAATGAAAGGTAAAATAGGACCTCACTTAAAAGACCCAGTCATGATGATTATGGACTCAATTCTTACCCCATGCAACTATACCCACTGTGGTCTCCCAATTCATCTGAACCACTAACTTGGGGTTTATCAGGGGGATCTATCCACTACAGGCCCCATAGTGCTTAAAAAGGTGGAAATTGTTTAACTCTGATTGCAAAAGATGTATTTAGTACATTATGACTAGTGCCGCAGCTAGAATATTCGGTTTAGTGCTTTTCTTTTGGTGTCAACATAAAGCCCAGATCATCCATTGGGCTTATGGAGCTTAAGATCTCTTTTAAGCCCGACTTTCCAAGTCTCCTGGAAATAGAGATGGCCTTCTGAGGAGTTGACAAGTCTATCAACTAAGACAGCACTTACAACAGGACGCAATGATGACAAAAGCATCATAAAAACTTGCGTGACTGTACTCTCCAAAGTTGGCAAGTCTTATAAATACATGCTCAGTGTACCTGCTGTCCAATATCTGGAGGTTGGTTGGGTAAAGCAACTCTTGTTATTCCGGGAAGATCGAGCAGTGTCAGGTCTGGCACGTTTGGAGACTCCACTTGAAGGGTAATTAGCTCTTGGCTGACTCCATTCCCGGCACCTGCCATATAGTCTTGGGCTACAAGAAGATATGATCTTTGTAAATCACCAAAAATGGATACAACCATAAAACATTTCCCCCATATCATGAACATTATTGAACACTTATAGTGTGGTTGGTTTACTTGTGGAGTCAAAGTAGATGGAAGGAGTTGTATGGTGGGGAAGATCAGTACTGGACAGGACATCGGGATCGGTGGCGATTTGTGGGCTGGAGTGCTATGACTGCTGAGGATTGGTGGATGGCTGGAGATTGGGAAATGTGCTGCTGGCCTGAAGGAGGTAAGGACATTCCTGCCGTGTATTTGGGTCTTACTCGCAAAGATTAGGAGCTCATTATGAATACGCATAATTATTGGGGATTAAGGAGGTTTGCCAAAGAGAAAAGTGGTCTGCAAGTGTCCTGTACAGGCCACCTCTGAATTGGGATTGGTTGAGTATTTTGTCAGTCTGGGTTTGGCTAACTTTGGACGGAGTGTGTTGTGGCGGAAATGTCCCTTATAGGGTACAAGTGAGGAATGAGTTCAGTCCTGGGTGAGACTCTAGCTGGATTCAGTCAGGACTGTGATAAGTAGCAGTTCTGTAGCAAGTACACAAGTTATAGTGGAGGTCTGGTTTCATGGAGACATCCTTGATAAGGGAGCGATAGTGTGCTGGGATTCTTAACAGTCTTCATCCCAACTCTAACCCATCTCTTCAACCTATGAACAACTGGTGTTTTCCTCTCATGCTTCAAACATGCCTCAATCACACCTATCCTCAAAAAGTCCTCTCTTGACCCATCCTCTGTATCTAGCTATCACCCAATATCACTTCTTCCATTTGCCTCAAAACTACTGGAAAAACATGTCCATTTCGAACTGTTCTCCCACCGCTCTTCCTGCTCCCTCTTCGATTGCTTACAATCTGGCTTTCTACCGCATCACTCTACTGAAGCTGCCCTAACTAAAGTCACCAATGACCTGCTGACTGCCAAAGCGACACTACTCTGTCCTTCTTCTCCTGGACCCGTCTTCTGCCTTTGATACAGTGGACCATTCCCTATTACTACAGACCCTGTCATCTCTTGGCATGACAGACTTAGCCCGATCTTGGATCCCATCATACCTAAAAGACCGGACATTCAGTGTCTCTCACTCATACACCACCTCCTCACCTCGCCCCCTATCTGTCGGAGTCCCGCAAGGTTCAGTCCTTGGGCCCCTGCTCTTTTCTATTTACACCTTGGACTGAGACAGCTCATAGAATCTCATGGCTTGCAGTATCACCTCTATAGCTGATGACACACAGATCTACCTCTCTGGACCAGATATCACCTCCCTACTGACCAGAATCCCACAATGTCTGTCCACTATTTCATCCTTCTCTGCTAGATTCCTAAAACTTAACAAGGACAAAACAGAATTCATCATCTTTCCCCCATCTCACTCAACTCTCCCAACAAACTCATCCATTACAGTAAACGGCTGCCCACTCTCCCCAGTCCCACAAACTCGCTGCCTCGGTGTAATCCTTGACACTGATCTCTCCTTCTAAACCACATATCCAAGCCCTTTCCACCTCCTGCCGACTTCAACTCAAAAACATCTCCCAGATCCGTACATTCCTCAACCTAGAATCTGCAAAAACTCTAGTGCATGCCCTCACCATCTCCTGTCTTGACTACTGCTGTGTGACCTCCCCCCTAACACTCTCGCACCCCTCCAATCTATCTTAAACTCTGCTGCCTGACTAATCCACCTATCGCCCCCCAAGATTCCACCGGCCTCTCCCCTCTGTCAATCCCTTCATTGGCTCCCCATTACCCAGAGACTTCAGTTCAAAACCCTAACCATGACGTACAAAGCCATCCACAACCTGTCTCCTCCATACATCTGTGACCTCGTCTCCCGGTACCTACCAGCACGCAACCTCCGATCCTCACAAGATCTCCTTCTCTACTCCCCTCTTATCTCTTTTTCCCCACAATCGCATGCAAGATTTCTCCCACGCATCACCCCTACTCTGGAACTCTCTACCACAACACATCAGACTCTCGCCTACCATCGAAACCTTCAAAGAGAACATGAAGACCCACCTCTCCCGACAAGCCTGCAACCTGCAGTAACCACCGATCCACCAAACCGCTACACGACCAACTCCGCCCTCACCTACTGTATCCTCACCCATCCCTTGGAGATTGTGAGCCCTCGCAGTCAGGGTCCTCTACTCCTGTACCATTCGTGAGTTGTATTGATTAAGATTATTGTACCTGTTTTTTTATTATGTATACCCCTCCTCACATGTAAAGTGCCATGAAATAAATGGCGCTATAATAATTAATAATAATAATAATTCTTGAGGGTTAGAAGAAGGTGTAGAAAAGGAGACAGTGCTCACCCGAAAATGAAAAGTACCTTGAGGTATGGGATTTAAGAGGGTGACATGGCAGGTAGGCCTCTTGAGATTAAGGCTTAGGGCACAGGGTCATGGTGTAACAATAGGGCCTTACAGAATTATACCAAAGAAAAGAAGAAGTCTTTTGAGGGTAGGGCTCAGGAGGCCAGAGATATAATCACTTGGTACTCATTAGTAAATAACAGACAGATTTAGGTCTGTGTGAAGTCACAGCCCAGTTTTCTTTAAAATGACCTTTGGCTCGATCACGAACCATGGTGACTTAATGGATGAACATTCGCTCAGTAGGAAGATCAATCTTGTGCAAGCCTAGATAGATCCACCAGGGTCTTCTCTGCCATAATCTTGATAGTATCAAGCCATCGGACTGCTGGTCTTACTCTGCCTTGTTTCTTCTATTCTTCCGACCATGATGTCCTTCTCCAGTGATTGCCCCTTTTCGGATGAGGTGTCCAAAGTAGGCAAGTCGTAACTTGGTGATCCTTGCTTCGAGGGACATGTCTGGCTTGATTTCTTAAATAAAAATGTATTTGTTTGTTCTTCTTGCCATCCATGGTATTGAGAATATCCTTTTCCTGCAACTCATTTCGAAGGCATCAATTATTTTTCTGTTTTGTGCTTTATCGTCCAGGTTTCACAACTGTATGTTTCCACAGAAAAGACCGAACTATGTACGAGTTCTGGGTTTGGCCCCTGGGAAGAGCATTTCCCTTAGGTAGAAGGATATAAAGTTGTTTTTAAGCAATTTATTTTTCATTCTGCTTTGTTACTAAAACTGCCAAGATTCTGTGCCTCACCTGAGATGTGAAACCATCAAGCATTTTGTGCCTCCTAAAATGAGCCATCAAACTCGTTTTTTGTTCTACTACATCTGTAGTTGTGATCTGTAAACATGAACTGTTTGAACTCCCTAAAGATATACACCATCAAAACAAGATGATACTCCATAAAAAGGGATGCGTGGAGAGGTAAAATAAATGGAAGATTTCCCAGCAGATTTTTTATTAAAATATATCAAAAACTTTTGTTCCATATCGCAATAATTGACGCTCACAATATATCCAAGAATGATGGAGTGTCCTATGCGTTTCAGACTAAAATAAGTCCTTTTTTGGAGAGGTGTGTCAGTTTTCACTCCCGATTCCATAAAATCAAAAGGAGTGACCTAATATTTTGGTGTCCGAATTCAAAATGTATAACAGCTCTAACACTTGCCTGAGGCTCCAGGGCCCTCTTATGATAAAGGGGAAGGGGTGACTATCAGATATACATTTACACATTTCATGGCTGTCTCCAATTCATTACCTTTCCGGATCTCCTTTTCCACTTCCCCTGGATTTTTTGGCTCCACTTCCTGGTCTCGATAGCTTATTTTGGCTTTCCAAGGGGAATCCTTTTTGGATTTTTTCAACTTGAGTACAAGAGGACATCTTGTTACAATGCCTGTATGAAAGATCAGAAATTTTATAAATACTAGCAGATACATTTATTGTAATTTGTTCTTACAAAATACGCTTTCCGGGTAAGACAATAGTTTTCGAATTTAGAAAAAGCTTCGTGAATTCCTTTTCTGGGCAGCGAAACTTCTCTAGGACCCCCAGTAACTCCATCCATATAATTACTATAGGATATTGAGGGAAATTACAGTTATTGACATTGTTGATGCTGAATGAGGTCACCTCTTGCTCCCTTTTGGTAATCAAAAGGTCCTGGCAGTAAACTCAAATCTGCTCAATTAATTTTTTGTCAATTGTTAGTTTGAGAAAATGAGCAAAATAGAAGAACTACAAGTTTGGTTTTGTAAAAGGCCCTTACAGCCTCTTTTCTCATGTGGCTGTAAGAGTATTATACAAACACGCCTACTGAAATATTTTGTCAACAAATGGAGGCACATCTTGAAGACCTATTTTTATAGTTTGGGCAAAGTCCAAAATAAACTCATTTTCAAAGTGAAGTCACTGAGCTGAACTCAATGACTTTTTTTTTTTTACAGTGCTGAGGTCACCGCAGTTCAGGGGCTCAGCTGGAAATACAGCCTCAGTCACTGGCAGTAACCTTGATGACATCACCGCCGGTCACTGATGCTGCGCTCGCAGCAGCTCATTCCTCAGTGGTTCTCAGCCTGGACAGTCGCATCTTGGCACCGTCCAGGTTCAAAACGGTTTACCCCCAGACATGGATTACAGCGTCGGACAGAACGACGGACAGTTGAGGGATATTGTTGTTTTTTATTTTTGTTTTATTACAGGAGACGAGGGATTCAGTGTAATTAGGTGTTAGGTCAGTATAACTGTTTGTTATTTTTAAATAAAAATGGAAAAGTGTGTTTTGTTTTATTTCTAATAAAGGATTGTATTCTGGCTTTTGTGTTTATTTAGAATATAACTTTAGGCTATAGTAATGGATACGCGTCTTATAGATGCCTCTCCATTACTAAGCCGTGGGCTTGAGGTCACCAGACAATACAAAGGCGACATCAACCCCATAAATATGAACCCCACTTGCCACCTCCACAGGGCAAGTGGGAAGAGCCGGCAAAGTACCAGAATTGGTACATCTAACAGATGTGCCTTTTCTGGGCAGCTGCGGGCCTATATCCATGGCCTATTACCAGCCTGAAAACACCAGCCCCCAGCTGTCTGCTTTATCTCTTTAGCTTGGCTGCTTGTCAAAAATGGGAGGGACCCCAGGCTTTTTTTTAAATTATACATTAATAAAGGAAAAAAAAATTAGAGTGATAGTTACGAGTTATAGTTTTTGGGCCCCAACGCAAAATTTATAAAAACTTCCACCTATCATGTGACATTTATAATATTGGTTTACGGGTGCTAAGTCCCAGTAGCGACTGCAACCTTTGCACCTGGTATAAGATCGTTCCTTCTACCAGCAATGTACATATATTTATTATAAAGCCACATCCATGCAATTCTGTGATCCGCTTCTCACCGCTGCCTCTGGGAAGATTGACTCCTGACAAAGCCTCCAGAACTGAACTTTTCCCAGAGCTCTGATCACCGATCACAGCGATCGCTGGTAATCCCAAATCCTTCTCCACCCCCAAGGACCTCAGGGAGTCAATCAGGTCAATGCACGGACGGATCTTGTATTCATATTGTTGTCCCAGGACGTTGTCAGGTTGGGTCTTTAGCGTAAAACAAAAAGGAAAATTGTGAAATTCACGAGTATCACATTCCTATACGAGACCTCCCGGATTTCTGACGGATCGCATTTACATTCGGCCCTTAAAGGGTTTTTTTCCCCCCCTCGAAGCCTCTAACGGCCCTTAAATCACAACACTGGAAAATATCTTTATAGGACTTTAAGTCCCATCCCAGTCCTCCAGGAACTACTCAAAACCAAAAAACGTCTCACGCCACCCTTATTTATAGATCTGGTTGCAGATTTCAGTATGGCACTGAGACGACTTTATACTGAAATCATAACATACCCCCCGGGTACAGTGCGATCACAGGATCCCAAATACATTGCCAAAATTTCTACTTAGTGTCAACCATTAATAGCACTCATATGCCCATCAAGGGGATGTCCACTAATTTGCAACACCTAATTGTTGGCCCAAGAGTGGTGGAAAAATTAAAAAAAAAAAAAATACACCCCTCAAGATTGAAATTGCAACACCAAGAAGGAAAAGTTGTGATGTGATATTCAAATCCTGAACCAGTGGAACATTTGCATATCATTAACATGTCTATCAATCCTGCGATTGCCATACATTTTCCTTCTTTCTATTACAACTTCACAATTGAAAAGTGTAATAAAAAAAAAAAATATTAATACTTCCAGGACTAATGTGGCTCCTCCGCTCCGGTCTCCTGGCTTCTTCTGGCAGGGGACATCATGTGACTGCTGGAGGTAATTAGAAGCCGCTTATCCACTGTGGCGTTTAGATTCTGAGTGGAAGAAACAGTCACATGACATCACCTGCTGGAAGAGGAAACCCAGAGACCAGTGACTGACATAGAGATGAATAATCGGGAGGAGTTGCGCCGGTCTTGGAGTCCACCCCACCATTCTGGTGAAAAAAAAGGAGAGAAAAAGAAAGACCACAATGTTTTCTCATCCAATGAAATGTTAATCTCCTCCCATGAGGAGTCCCTGGACATCTGAAGCATTGTGTAAGCTTTCCCCAAAGAAAAATATTACGTTTTTTGCCCTTAGTCGAAGTATCCTGGCCCTATGCCCCACTAGCCACTCACCCCAGTTCTTGAATAAGCCTGCCTCCTGTTGGCAGTACCGATTGTATCTCTTCTACAACAGAACAGATGTAAGAATATTTAGATTTGAGGAGTGAATTTTGGGGGTAAATTTTTCCAAAGTCAAGACATCTGTAACTATAATTTTGGTGCAGCTTCTGCAATATTGAAAACTTGAGGCGAGACTCTGGTTTGATTCTACACTCTATTTCCATATTGGAAGAGCTCCCCTACTTACCATGCCTTGAAATACAAATACCCCAGTAGAGGAACCTAAAACAGCAGGAAAAAATGCAAAAAAATCCATTAAAATGTAACGTATAAGTAACAAAAACAATACATAGAGATGACCTGTGATGAAATCTACCTCCATTAGCCATCTGCTCCAGAGATGACGTCCCGGTAGCCGGTAATAACGCCTCCATCGCTGGTGTAGCTGTTGGGAGCGGAGCGTTTAAGTCTTTGAATGCACTAAAGACATTTAGCGCCGGCTGGGCCAATACTGAGCCAGTTGCTGACGGATTTGCAGGTGATGCGCCAAAGATGTTTGACGAACCGAAAGGCAAGACGGGTGTTGGGCCATTAGTCTGCATTTTGCGGTCTAGTAAGAACATGAAAAATGTAATAAAATAAATTTAATAAGATCACAAATAAATCTAAGTAGTGGCAGTCTGCACTCCGCATGTTGGGTGCAGATGAATACCAAAAAGTAAGGGAGGAGTGGCACTCGCTGTTACCAATAATCAATGGCTTTTATCTAAAATAATCTCTTACAATCTTGTGTGACGCGTTTCGGCTGGAGCATCGCCTTCCTCGTATTTCCATACACTGCTCTGACCGGCACAAAGATCATTTTATGTTGTTACACTATTGGGTCCTCGATACCGAGAACGGGGGTCACGTGTCCCAATTTGTATGGGAAGGTAGTTGCGCATGCGTCCTACAAGGGTCAAAAGGACTGTGAGAACCCACGAATCAATATAGCTTGATGGAAAAATAGAAAAGTTATAGGATATTGAAATCCTGAGCAGAGGTGTTTCAGGAATAGGACCCAATCAGTCGTACTTCCACAAAAAAAGCGTTGTTTTGTTTTTTTAGGCCAGAAACAGCGCCATCCCCCATCTACTGGTGGTATTCAGTATTGGTCATGAACACCACCTGGAATGTGGTTACATAAAATGGTTTAGTACTTATACTACGAATAATTGACGAACATGAAAGAAAAAAAAAAAACACGCTAAGAGAGGTAGTAATCATCCTACTCTGAGAATAGTAAGAAAAACTATTTGTTACTCAACGGTTGTGGTTCTCACGCAATGTTCTATTTTAGCAATATTTTTCCTCTTTTACGTATGCATTTATTGTTTTATTCTGCGTTTCCTTATTTAATATATGGGTTTTACATTTGTAGTTCTTGTATAGATTTATTTTAGTATATACGGATTATATAGAAGATGCATTTATTTGCTGTAGAGAATATGCACTGTTTTTGATTTCTTTATGCATTCACTTTGAAAATTCCCATACCTTTATTTTTTTAGTGTCATATATGTATGATTTTTCTTATTATTTCAATATAATAAATTTGAGATTTTTATTTTACAAAATCTTTTTTTTCTTCATTATTTATGCATTGCTGTAAGCAGGGATGTAATGACAATACCCAATGAATACCCAATTAATTGCATAGAAGCAACAATGATACCTAGTGGACAGTTGGGCCTACAGTAACAAAGAAAAAAAAATGGATTTCTGCTGTGTGGACTCATTATACTCACCAGTGGTGTTCATAGAAGTCATCAGGCCCCGTATCACAAGTTCAAATTCACCCCCCCCCCCCTCCCACACACACACACACAAGTGTCCCCCCAAACACTGCATCCTCCAGAGTGGATTCCTCCACACGCACAGTATGATGAACCAACTGTAGCCCCGCTCAACTACCCTAGCAAAGTATGGTGTCCCCAACTGTGACCCACACACAGCCCTCCATACAGTATAATGGCCCCCACACCTATCTGTATGGGTGTAGTGAGCTGGCCGGCTGTGACTGTTCTATTATCATTGACATAGAATCTGTGACAGACACTGCCCCCGTGTAGCCAGAAGTTATACCTATGCCGAATGTGATTACAGAGAAACAAACTGTATTGGCAGAACTTCCCCCTGTGATGTCATGTGAACAGGGAGGGGAGGGAAAGAGAAAGCCCGGGAAACTGGTGTGTGCAGAGAGAGGTCGGTGTGTGCTGGCGTCCTCCTGTAGATGCGATATAGAAGATTGCCTGGATGACCGCTATCTCTTGGAAGCGGACATCCAGATTGTTCCCAGCTCCCACACTGCGGAGCACCCAACGGTGACATCTTCACAGACCCTGGAGCCCATGAACTGTAAGCGGGTCCTCTGTTGAGAGGCCGAACATTCCACCCTTACCTGTCGAACCCCAAGGGCTACAGCCTGGACCTGAGGGACGGAGTCTTGTTCAATCCCTGTTGTTTTTCTCTTCGGCTGGAGTGTCCCCCTGCAGTGACAGACAGGCCTGCGACGTGGGAAGATAACCTCTTGGAACAAAGGAACTGGTAACGTGTGGATAGGGAAAGTGAGGGACAGTTTGTTATTACACGTTATCTCTGTGAATAGGCATATTTTCTACTGTCTATTATTGTGTTCCGCTGTGTTCAGGAAAATGTATAACAGTAAAGATACGGTTGTTAAAATAGAATCTGAGTGTGGAAGTTTTGCTGGGCCAGATCATGGATATACATGGGCGACCTTGCCCTCGGTCACTTCATGGGTGTGACAGGGACTATCATATGCCTCTTCTCCATTAAACAGCCTTTATACAAATTGTGGATTTTATTGCATTTTTGTGATGGATATGTGGCACCCCAGGAGTCCAGTTGCCACAGTGGCATTGCCTCCCTTACAGGAAGCAAGGAGGGGTCCCCTTACCAGGTGTCAGTAGGAGAGAAGTAGAGCAGAACCTGGGGAGTGGAGCTGTGATTAAACTCGCCCCAGAGCTGAGCGCTGGGAACCGAATACCGGAGTGTTTGCGTGGGTACTGATGTTCCGGCAGCTAAATCCGGAGGGCAGGGGACTGCAGGTCCCTGGCCCGATCTAATACCCAGCGGCACAGCAGCATACCAGAGCCTGGAGCCGACACAAAGGAATGGCACCTGTGATAGGCTCGAGCTGCCTGCCATGGGGGGAAATGGTTAGTTTTTAAAAACAGAGAGAGCACTTAGTAGCAGGGGGGTGAGCTGTGAGGCAGCAAGGAAAAAGGGAGGACAGTGCAGAAGGAAGGCCTCCGTACCTACCTGGCCAGCTGTATCCAAAAATTGCTTCCAAGCTGCCCGGCTCTCCATTACAATCTGTTAACAGTACCCCGGTCTGTACTATCAACCATCAAGTAAAGGAAAAGAAAACTACAGCCCTTGTGTCATTCAGTGATCTCTTGTGCCCAGAGTCCTGCACCACAAGGTACACGAAGCCTGACATAAATGGGACCGGTAGCCCTGGGGCCCCACTCCATCTGTGGAGAGCAGTACCATTCCAACTGCATCACCATCAGCCCCAGTGGTCTCCTTTAGCAGCGTCGGCCGTCCATTCCCGAACACCACAGGTGGCGTCACATTAAATCCCATATACATATTTGCCATTTTACGGCACAGCCAGGGCCACGGAGTCGGGTCACGGCCCTGTGACTTCCCCAAAGGACTGTCTGTCCCGGTTCCGAGTATCCCACGGCCCTGGTGGGTGTGTCAGATATATGATGTGAAACTGCATAGAGTTTTATAGGCACTAATGTACTCAGTTAACAATGTTTAGTGATTAATGTGTAATCCAATTTATGTGTAGTATATAGGGAATGTACAGGATTAGGCTTAGGGCATCAGGTAAAGGATAGGGCTCAGTTTAGATTAGGAGTGGGAAAGATTCAGTTATAGGCATTTTAGATATAGGAAGTGGGATTGCAAGAAAGCAAACAGTTAACAGTCAGAAACAGTCCCAACATGGGAGGGGGAAGGGTTAGCTAATAAGAAGGAGAGCTGTTGTGAATTCTGTTATCGAACTCCCTTCTGTGGTCATGAATGGTACTTCGGCGAGTTCTGTCCATGGACTCCCTCTGGTGGCTGTGAGTGGGGCTGCTGCTTCTGAGGTTCCTTCCACAGGTGACTTAAGTTTTTCTTCAGCTGGCGGCTCTATTTAACTCCACTCAGATCGTTACTCCATGCCAGCTGTCAATGTCCTTGTACTGGTTCAGTTCGCTCCTGGACCTTTCTGGTTACCTGTCTACTCCAGCAGAAGCTAAGTCCCTGCTAGTTAATTATTTGTTCATTATTTTCTTGTCCAGCTTGCTTTTATGATTTTGCCTTGCTAGCTGGTAGCTCTGGGATGCAGAGTGGCACCTCCGCACCGTGAGTCGTTGCGGAGGTCTTTTTGCACACACTGCGTGGTTTTTTGTAGTTTTTTGTGCTGACCGCAAAAATGCCTTTCCTATCCTCTGTCTGTTTAGTAAGTCTGGCCTCCCTTTGCTGAAACCTATTTCATTTCTGTGTTTGTGACTTTCATCTTAACTCACAGTCAATATATGTGGGGGGCTGCCTTTTCCTTTGGGGAATTTCTCTGAGGCAAGGTAGGCTTTATTTTCTATCTTTAGGGCTAGTTAGCTCTTAGGCTGTGACGAGTTGCATAGGGAGCGTTAGGAGCAATCCACTGCTATTTCTAGTGTGTGTGATAGGATTAGGGGTTGCGGTCAGCAGAGCTCCCACTTCCCAGAGCTTGTCCTGTGCAGTTTAACCATCAGGTCGTTCCGGGTGCTGCTAACCACCAGGTCCATAACAGAGAGCGTTTCCTGGTTTTGGTCAAACAGATAAAGTTAGAGTTTAGATTGAAGGATCTAACATAGATAAATTGTTAGCAGGAGTTCAAGGCCAGAGGGCCTCAGGGGTGTACTAGAAGTATGAACTGTTTGGCTGTATGAGAACGTTGTCAAGTGTCTTCAGCGGACATTTCTGTAACGCCCAGGGCCTACGGCCCACACTAGGCACTGGGAAGTGTGCCTTATTCCCTTCCAACAAGTGAAAGCCGGACGGAAAAACGCATGAGGGAAACAGGATGGGAGTCATGGAAACTGAAGACGGACACAGTATCCCAGGGCCGAGGGAGCCATTAAGAGATGGGATAGTTCAGGCGGAACAAACAAGATAACGTGGAAACGTACTGTGCTGTAACATCAGTTGAACTGAAGATGCTAAATAAATCTGAATTGTTTGTTATGAAGAGAGTGTCCCCTGATCCCGGAGACAGAGACAGAGGAGGCTTGTGTCCGTAACGTGAGTGTTCTGCACCACACATAGCACATGGGATTTGAGACACTATTTGTGGGGTGTCAGGGTGATGTGCAGCAGCCCCTCAACCATGACTACTACTCTGCACATTTTACATATCCACACTCTATACTGTCCCCCCACTAGCCCTCCAAACAGCATTATGACCCCCATACAGCATGATATATCCCGCACAATCCTTGACACTGTATAACAGCTTGTATACTATATAATGGCCCTCAAACATCCATAAAGTATAAAAGGGTCCCTCATAGCCCACCACATAGTACAATGGCTCCCACATAGCATTCCATATAGTATAATGCATACCTCATAGTCTTCCATATAGCATGATGCACAGCCCATAGTCATCCATATAGTATAATGCACAGCCAATAGTTATCCATGCAGTAGTATGGCCACCATATACTCACCGATGAAAAAAAAAAACCAAAAAAAAAAAATATAATACTCACCTCCCATCCACTCTCCTGCCGCGAGGAGTCCTCTTCTGGAGCAAGAAGCCGACTTCAGCAGCATGCAAATGACAGAAGCGCATGATGTCATTGCCATGTGCCCCCAGTCACATGCACGCCAACATCAACTGGTGGACTCCGATTGGCTGGCAGCGTGTATTGAAGCTTATGGACCCAAGGGGTTGGTGCTCCGCAATACACTTCAACTGAATGTGCGTCTGAGAACGCACATCCATCTTAAGTATTTGCGGTCACCGGCAGGCACCTCACCCACTGGGTGTCCTCTGTGACCGCGTAAGTTATGCCCCCAACAGTTAGTACGTGGTTGAAGCATTTTTCTGACTTTGCTCTAGCGCTCTCCTGATTACACCCGGGTTAAGATATACCGTAAGTAGTACTATATCTGTAGGTTTGGATTATACACATGTATAACAACATGAATTTGAAAAGCTGCCGAACAAGCAACAGACATTTATGAGGAGGAGAAATCCTGGTTAACTGCAGTAGTGCTTAAGAATTGTGCTTGTTGTTAGTGAATGAAACAATGAACCCAAGCATAGTATATAAATACAGAACCAGTACCAAGCCCAACACATATAGTGCCAGTAAGAAGATCAGTATACAAATACAGAACCAGCATGAAGATCATTACATAGAAATAGCAACCGGCTTATAGTAACAAACCCCCCAAAGTTAGCACATAAACACAGCACCAGTGCAGGATCAGTACACACATACAGCACCAGTGCCAAGGCTCAGTACATAGCAACAGTACCAAGCTTAGAACATAAATAAAATACCAATAATAAGATCAGTACATAAATGTATAACTACAGGTTATATGTTCATAATGGCCTGAAAAATCATCAAGTATCATCACTGCAGACCATACAGCAAATCCCATACTGATGCATTGTAGTCACAGGGACAATAAACATTCACATCAAGTCACTTACAAGAAGCTTTTTCTCTGATCGAAGCAATTTTCCTTCCTCTTCTGTTAGGCCTCCATGACATAAGTACTGGTGATCACTACCAGTCTTTCCAGTTTACTGCCCAGACGTCATCGGCTCTTTGCTTTTGCAGCTTATATTCATATGAACGGGGAACGCCTGGCGCGGCTCCTCATTTAGGATCACTCGCCCTTGTGGCTGAGGGGGTCGGGTTCCCTCTACAAGATGTCTTCACACCATGCAACTTAAAAATAAGTTAACTTTATTTACAATAGTTATCTTTCAATATGGCGGCCTTATTCTTAGTAACAATGCAATACTATAACTATCAACAGGAATTTTTCCGGGCAGAACCTGCCATCATACGAGGCACCTTGCGGCCGGGAAGCATGGCCTAACTTTTACCAGCAAGGAACAATGCTTGTCCGGTTCACCTTCCCAACAGACTCTGGGCCATATGCTTCATAGCCAACCACTGAGCTTGTCTCGATCCGAGTCCGTCCCATGCGGTTCTCTTTCTAACAGTTACGGCTACCAACCAAGATCCAGCATTCTAGAATACTTCCACACTTGTGTCAGTCTTCGGTCACATTCCATCCGTCACACAACGTTCTTACACTAAAATCCAACCAAAATCTACACACTTCACCCAAGAAGTGAACACCCGGCATATATCAGTGTATCACTTTTTATTGTCTTTTTCGTGTAAAACAGCACAAAGAATGACATGGACGCCTCTCCAACATTGCCACCCCCCTTAAATCCTTATCTTCCATATGAAGAAAAGAAAATTCTCATAAATATATATATATATATATATATATATATATATATATATATATATATATATATATATATATATATATATCTCCGTACCCCCCCCACTGCACCCCGTACACAGCAGTGCAACACACACATACACACACTACACCCCGTACACAGCAGTGCAACCATGAGTCGCCTGCCAGGGCCATGGTGTACTCGGTACCAGGTCCGGTTGCACTTAAACGGGATGTCACGGTGGCTGCAACCCGGTCCGTGGCCCTGGGCACCCAATTAAAGGGAAAGGTCTTTTAAGGGTTAAATAAAGTTTGTTCGTGATGCCACCTGTGGTATTCGGTCAGTAGGGACCGACGCTGCTTAAAGGTGTCCTCTGGGGTGATGTTATGGCAGCTAGATGGTATAACTTCCCACAGGTGAAGTGTATCCCCAGGGCTCCCAGGTGTAGATGGAGATGGTGCATTAAAGGACGAGGACACAGGTTTGCAGTCTCTTTACCTGGTTTACTGCAGCTTCAGGCAACCATAGTCCAGGGCACCAGATCACAGGTACAGGCAGGGTCCGGCCGGCTTGGAAGCAAATCCAGAGTCCCCTTTACCAGGTGGAGATGAAAGCCTTCCTCAAAGAGCAGTGGTGTTGTAGTCCCTTACTGCCTATGGCTTCTGTTAAGGTCCTCACAGTTTCTCTCTGTCCTCCATGTAGGTTAGGACACAAACCTGTATGACAGGTGACTCGAGCCTTTTTATAGGGTCTCTATCACGACCCGGGCTCTATGCGCCACTGTGCCTCCTGATTATCAAGATGGACAGGTAACTTAAAGTTCAGCTGTCCTTCCGGTTTCAGCTGTCCCTTAGAGTCCAGCATGGCCTCGGTTGTTATGACCTGGTGGTCAGGACAATAATGGACCTGGTGGATAAGAGCACACGGAATGACCTGATAGTTACTGATAATAAAGGACGAGCTCTGGGACGTGGGAACTCTGCTGACCGCAATCCCTAATCCTATCAACCACACTAGAAATAGCCGTGGATTGCGCCTAACGCTCCCTATGCAACTCGGCACAGCCTAAGGAACTAGCTAGCCCTGAAGATAGAAAAATAAAGCCCACCTTGCCTTAGAGAAATTCCCCAAAGGAAAAGGCAGCCCCCCCACATATAATGACTGTGAGTAAAGATGAAAATACAAACACAGAGATGAAATAGGTTAAGCAAAGTGAGGCCCGACTTACTGAACAGACTGAGGATAGGAAAGGTAGCTTTGCGGTCAGCACAAAAACCTACAAAAAGACCACGCAGAGGGCGCAAAAAGACCCTCCGCACCGACTCACGGTGCGGAGGCGCTCCCTCTGCGTCCCAGAGCTTCCAGCAAGCAAGAACAATCAAAATAGCAAGCTGGACAGAAAAATAGCAAACCAGAGAAAAACAAGCAGTCACTTAGCTTCTGCTGGGAAGACAGGTCACAAGAACGATCCAGGAGAGAACTAGACCAATACTGGAACATTGACAGGTGGCATGGAGCAAAGATCTAAGTGGAGTTAAATAGAGCAGCCAGCTAACGAATTAACCTCGTCACCTGTGGAAGGAAACAAACACCCACAGCCACAAGAGAAAGTCCATGGACAGAACCAGCCGAAGTACCATTCATGACCACAGGAGGGAGCCCGACAACAGAATTCACAACACTCAGTCTTCCGGCTACCGAAATCTGCGCTTGCCAGGGAGGTAGCCAAATCACTGCTCTGCTCCCCTGGTGTCACTCTCCTGTGTCTTTTCTCTCCTGCACACTTTCCACAAGTTGTTCTTTCCTTCTAAGTTTCCTCTCTCCAGGAGCTGTAGTACCTCTGACTACACGGCCCCTCCAGACCTTCTGACACTCTATGTCCGTCTGCCTTCGTCTCTATCCTCTGACTGAATCCTTCTTCCTCCACTGTCTGCTTCAGACTGCTGTCTGGCACTCACTGACTCTTCCTTCCAGGCCAGAATGTATTTATAGGGGAGTTCACCTTAACCAGGTTCAGAGCTCCCCCTTCTGGCCTGGAGTATGAACGTGTTGTGTGTATGTGATTACCTGGTGAAAGATCCTTCATCGCTTCCAAGCGTGACATCACTCTCCCTGTGGGGAAAGCAATGCCACTGTGACGCCCAAGACCCCGGGGTGTCTCACACTCACACACACACACATACACACACACACACACACTGCCCCTCGTAAATAACAGTGCCCCTTGAATATTACATGCTGTGCCCTCAAATCATAGTGCTGCAAGTTGAGCTCCTAATAATCAGAACACCCCCCATAAGAGTATTCCGCTGCTGCCTGCACTGTAAGCAGGTTGCTGGATGCAGTGACAGACCAGAGGCAGAGCAAGGGTTAACAAGTTTACTTAACAGGGGAATACTCCAAGAAGGAAGGCAAACAGTGTAAGGAAGAACAAAAACAGTTCAGATGCAAAAAGATGTGCAGCGTCAATGAAAACAAGGGAAAAGATAGTGGCAGTTTATGTTAGATCAACTTAGCCTGTCAGTCCTCTTCCAGGCTGTGGCAATTACGGAGCAGACGATGACAGCAACAATGGCTGGCACGGTGCTGTTCCAGTGGGGTCCTGCAAACACCGGTCAGTCTTCTGTCGGCAGTGGTCGGTGTCCGGTACGTTGCGCTGAGCCCCTAGTCCATGAAAATATGCGGCCAGAGCTAACATGGCCGAAGCACAATCAGGGTCTCTCATGGGCGGGAAAGTATATGCTGGTGAGGTGGGTTACAAAAGTCTATCCGCTCACCAAGAAGAGCCGGCTCTTTTGGATCCTAAATGGATCCCTATTAAATAGGTATTCGCACATTTAACCCCTTTCTGCCATCAGACGTACTATTCCTTCCATGTGGGGTGGGCCTAAATTCCCAAGGACGGAATAGTACGTCCAGGGCGATCGGCCGCGCTCACGGGGGGAGCGTGGCCGATCACGGCCGGGTGTCAGCTGCCTATTGCAGCTGACATCCGGCGCTATGTGCCAGGAGCGGTCACGGACCGCCCCCGGCACATTAACCCCCGGCACACCGCGATCAAACATAATCGCGGTGTGCCGATGGTATAGGGAAGCATCGCGCAGGGAGGGGACTCCCTGCGGGCTTCCCTGAGACCCCCGCAGCAACGCAATGTGATCGCGCTGCTGCGAGGGTCTCCTTACCTCCCTCCCTGTAGCAGGCCCGGATCCAAGATGGCCACGGCATCCGAGTCCTGCAGAGAGGGAGGTGGCTTCACAGAGCCTGCTCAGAGCAGGCACTGTGAAGCCTGCAGCGCTGCATGTCAGATCAGTGATCTGACAGAGTGCTGTGCAAACTGTCAGATCAGCGATCTGTGATGTCCCCCATGGGACAAAGTAAAAAAGTAATTAAAAAAATTTCCACATGTGTAAAAAAAAAAAAAAAAATTTCCTAAATAAAGAAAAAAAATATATATATTATTCCCATAAATACATTTCTTTAGCTAAATAAAAAAATAAACAATAAAAGTACACATATTTAGTATCGCCGCATCTGTAACGACCCGACCTATAAAACTGTCCCACTAGTTAACCCCTTCAGTAAACACCGTAGGGGGGAAAAAAAAAAAACCACGAGGCAAAAAACAACGCTTTATTATCATACCGCCGAACAAAAAGTGGAATAACACGCGATCAAAAAGACAGATATAAATAACCATGGTACCGCTGAAAGCGTCATCTTGTCCTGCAAAAAACGAGCATCATCAGCAAAAAAATAAAAAAGTTATAGTCCTGAGAATAAAGCGATGCAAAAATAATTATTTTTTCTATCAAATAGTTTTTATCGTATAAAAGCGCCAAAACACAAAAAAAATGATATAAATGAGGTATCGCTGTAATCGTACTGACCCGAAGAATAAAACTGCTTTATCAATTTTACCAAACGCGGAACGGTATAAACGCCTCCCCCAAAAGAAATTAATGAATAGCTGTTTTTTGGTCATTCTGCCTCACAAAAATCGGAATAAAAAGCGATCAAAAAAATGTCACGTGCCCGAAAATGTTACCAATAAAAACGTCAGCTCGTCCCGCAAAAAACAAGACCTCACATGACTGTAGACTCAAATATGGAAAAATTATAGCTCTCAAAATGTGGTAACGCAAAAAATATTTTTTGCAATAAAAAGCGTCTTTCAGTGTGTGACGGCTGCCAATCATAAAAATCAGCGAAGAACCCCGCTATAAAAGTAAAACAAACCCCCCCTTCATCACCCCCTTAGTTAGGGAAAAATTAAAAAAAAAAAAAAATGGGCTAGAGTCAGGGTTTCCACTGTTTAGACACATCAGGGGCTCTCCAAACGCGACATGGCGTCCAATCTCAATTCCAGCCAATTCTGCGTTGAAAAAGTAAAACAGTGCTCCTTCCCTTCCGAGCTCTCCTGTGTGCCCAAACAGTGGTTTACCCCAACATATGGGGTATCAGCGTACTCAGGACAAATAGGACAACAACTTTTGGGGTCCAATTTCTCCTGTTACCCTTGGGAAAATACAAAACTGGGGGCTAAAAAATAATTTTTGTGGGAAAAAAAAAGATTTTTTATTTTCACGGCTCTGCGTTATAAACTGTAGTGAAACACTTGGGGGTTCAAAGTTCTCACAACACATCTAGATAAGTTCCTTGGGGGGTCTAGTTTCCAATATGGGGGTCACTTGTGGGGGGTTTCTACTGTTTAGGTACATTAGGGGCTCTGCAAATGCAATGTGGCGCCTGCAGACCATTCCATCTAAGTCTGCATTCCAAATGGCGCTCCTTCCCTTCCGAGCCCTCCCATGCACCCCACATATGGGGTATCAGCGCACTCAGGACAAATTGTACAACAACGTTTGGGGTCCAATTTCTCCTGTTACCCTCAGGAAAATACAAAACTGGGGGCTAAAATATAATTTTTGTGGGAAAAACTGTGTTTTATTTTTATGGCTCTGCATTATAAACTTCTGTGAAGCACTTGGTGGGTCAGAGTGCTCACCACACCTCTAGATAAGTTCCTTAGGGGTCTACTTTCCAAAATGGTGTCACTTGTGGGGGGTTTAAATGTTTAGGCACATCAGTGGCTCTCCAAACGCAACATGGCGTCCCATCTCAATTCCTGTCAATTTTGCATTGAAAAGTCAAACTGCGCTCCTTCCCATCCGAGCTCTCCCATGCGCCCAAACAGTGGTTTACTCCCACATATGGGGTATCAGCGTACTCATGACAAATTGTACAACAACTTTTGTGGTCCAATTTCTTCTCTTACCATTGGGAAAATAAAAAATTGGGGGCGAAAATATAATTTTTGTGAAAAAAAAAAATATGATTTTTTTATTTTTACGGTTCTGCATTATAAACTTCTGTGAAGCACTTGGTGGGTCAAAGTGCTCACCACACATCTAGATAAGTTCCTTAGGGGGTCTACTTTCCAAAATGGTGTCACTTGTGGGGGGGTTTCAATGTTTAGGCACATCAGTGGCTCTCCAAACGCAACATGGCGTCCCATCTCAATTCCTGTCAATTTTGCACTGAAAAGTCAAACGGCGCTCCTTCGCTTCCAAGCTCTGTCATGCGCTTAAACAGTGGTTTACCTCCACTTATGGGGTATCAGCGTACTCGGGACAAATTGTACAACAACGTTTGGGGTCCATTTTCTCCTATTACCCTTGGGAAAATTAAACAAATTGGAGCTGAAGTAATTTTTTTTGTGAAAAAAAGTTAAATGTTCATTTTTATTTAAACATTCCAAAAATTCCTGTGAAACACCCGAAGGGTTAATAAACTTCTTGAATATGGTTTTGAGCACCTTGAGGGGTGCAGTTTTTAGAATGGTGTCACACTTGGGTATTTTCTATCATATAGACCCTTCAAAATGACTTCAAATGAGATGTGGTCCCTAAAATAAAATGGTGTTGTAGAAATGAGAAATTGCTGGTCAACTTTTAACCCTTATAACTCCCTAACAAAAAAAAATTTGGGTTCCAAAATTGTGCTGATGTAAAGTAGACATGTGGGAAATGTTACTTATTAAGTATTTTGTGTGACATATCTCTGTGATTTAATTGTATAAAAAGTCAAAGTTGGAAAATTGCGAAATTTTCAAAATTTGCCAAATTTCCGTTTTTTTTCACAAATAAACGCAGGTAATATCAAAGAAATTTTACCACTATCATGAAGTACAATATGTCACGAGAAAACAATGTCAGAATCACTAGGATCCGTTGAAGCGTTCCAGAGTTATAACCTCATAAAGGGACAGTGGTCAGAATTGTAAAAATTGGCCCGGTCCATAACGTGCAAACCACCCTTGGGGGTAAAGGGGTTAAAAAAAAGTGAATGTGGCCAAAACTCCACCCACCCATGGCCAAAACCCCACCAACTTGCAGGTAGCCAATCTATATACATAATTATCTAAGGGGTACTTCCGTCTGTCTGTCTGTCACGGATATTCATTGGTCGTGGCCTCTGTCTATCATGGAAATCCAAGTCGCTGATTGGTCGCCGCAAAACAGCCACGACCAATCAGCGACGGGCACAGTCCGGAAGAAAATGGCCGCTCCGCTCCCCGCAGTCAGTGTCCCCGGCGCTCCGCTCCATACTCCCCTCCGGTCACCGCTAACACAGGGTTAATGCCGGCGGTAACGGACCGCGGCATGGGTAACGCATTCCGTTACCGCTGCTATTAACCATGTGTGTCCACAACCTTTTACTATTGATGCTGCCTATGCGGCATCAATAGTAAAAGAAAGTAATGTTAAAAATAGTAAAAAAAACCTGCTATACTCACCCTCCGTTGTCTGCTGAGCCGCTCGCGCCTGCCGCCATCTTCCTTTCCCAGCGATGCTTTGCAAAATTACCCAAAATACCTAGCCATAGACCTAGTCATATAGGTAATTTCGCAAAGCATCCGGGGAACGCAAGATGGCGGCAGCCGCGCGCCAATCTGCACAGCGCCGTTGGATCCCAGGAAGTGGAGAGACGGGACGCTGAGGAGCAGCGACGGGAATGGTGAGTATGTTCAACTACAAGGGGCCCTCAGATCGTTAGGTGAGTAGGTTTATTATTTTAACCTGTGATATACTTGGCTCGGCAATATGCTACGTCACTGTGCAATATGCTACGTGACTGGGCAATATACTACGTGACTGGGCAATATACTACGTGGCCGGGCAATATACTATGTGACTGTGCAATATGCTACGTGACTGGGCAATATACTACGTGGCTGGGCAATATACTACGTGGCTGGGCAATATACTACGTCGCTGGGCAATATACTACGTCGCTGGGCAATATGCTACGTGACTGGGCAATATGCTACGTGACTGGGCAATATGCTACGTGACTGGGCAATATGCTACGTGACTGGGCAATATGCTACGTGACTGGGCAATATACTACGTGACTGGGCAATATGCTACGTGACTGGGCAATATGCTACGTGACTGGGCAATATACTACGTGGCTGGGCAATATACTACGTGGCTGGGCAATATACTACGTGACTGGGCAATATACTACGTGGCTGGGCAATATACTACGTGGCTGGGCAATATACTACGTGGCTGGGCAATATACTACGTGGCTGGACAATATACTACGTCGCTGGGCAATATACTACGTGGCTGGGCAATATACTACGTGGACATGCATATTCTAGAATACCCGATGCGTTAGAATCGGGCCACCATCTAGCTACATTGATGAATGAGCGGAGTTTGGGACAGGTGAGCAGAGTTACATCCGCAAAACACCGGAATTTTACGCCCAGTGAGGGCCAATTAGAGATTTCAGTGGCTGTCACTGGGGTGCGGGCTCCAATTGTTCACAGCAGGGAGCCGGCTCTTTGTACCGGATCAGTCACAAACAACCCATCATTATTCCGGACCCAGCTCAATACAGGTACTTGCAGCCTGGTCCTCCTCCTCACAGCACATCACAACTTTCACGAGGCTGAAGTTGGCTTCTTATTTGTCAGTTTCTTATTCAGTAATTTTTTCTTTTATAGGTTTAACAACAAAAAATAATCATCACAATAATAATACACAATGCAGCGAGGTGCCCTGATGTGAACACACTTAACAGCTGCAAAAATTATAAAACTGGCACAAAAATGGGCACCGAAGGGCCACTGATCTCACACCATAATCTGTGAAAATTGGCTGGTTGCCCACTTTGATGCCCAGAACCCATTTGGGCCAGGCTGGAGGGACCTGGGTTTGATGCGGGGAACAATATCTGAGTGAGATCAGTGACCCAAAGTCATTTAACCCTTTCATTAATGCCCTCCGGTGCCCACTTTGATGCGGGGTCCAGGCTGTTTAATGACGAACCCTCAGCTGTGAGAAGTTCTTAGATTTCTTCATGTTCAGGTGTTCGGCCTGTGAATGAACACTGGTACTTTCCTATTCACTAACACATGAATCTGCAACGTGTGCACATAGCCTAAGAGTTGTTTTGTTTTATGTCTTTAATTAACTTGGAAAATCCCTCTGAATGTGCAGCGGTCAATGCATTTCTATGGCTTAGGATTAGTCATTTTAGGATAGTTTGTTGTACATTATATTTCAGTTTCTTACTAAAGTGCATATATGAAGTCTCCATCACTGTTATAATGTAAAAATGTCACCCATAATCTGTACGGATCTATTGAGAAACAAACGGAAATCATGTTCAAGGACAAAAGAAAAAAAAAACTAAACGTCGTTGCATAAGTGTAAACACCCGCTTATGATTGAGGATGTGATTGGGTTCAGAATTAGCCAATTGCATTGAAACTCATGGTAACTAGTAGTCAGTGCACAGCTGCCATCATTTACAGTGATTCTGATTAACCCCATGCAAAGTTTAGCTGTTCTAGTTGACTTTTCTTCTCATTTTCTTGGTTGCATTTTACAGAAAAAAAGCCTTTGTCCATTAACCCCTTACCGGCATCGGACATACTATACCGTCCGATGCCGGCTCCCCTGCTTTGATGCAGGGCTCCGCGGTGAGCCCGCACCAAAGCCGGGACATGTCAGCTGTTTTGAACAGCTGACATGTGCCCGTAATAGGCGCGGGCAGAATCGCGATCTGCCCGCACCTATTAACTAGTTAAATGTCGCTGTCAAACGCAGACAGCGGCATTTAACTACCGCTTCCGGCCGGGCGGCCGGAAATGACGTCATCGCCGACCCCCGTCACATGATCTTGCGCCGCTGAGAGCCGCGGGCCGTCAGAGGGTAAGTATATCCCATATTTTTTATTTTTATTCTTTTTTTTTACATGAATATGGATCCCAGGGCCTGAAGGAGAGTCTACTCTCCTTTAGATCCTGGGAACCATACAGGACCGCTCCCTGCACATGCCGTACCCGGCATATAAGACGACCCCCGACTTTTGAGATGCTTTGCAGGGGTTAAAAATTCGTCTTATACACCGGAAAATACGGTACATTACAGATTACAAAATAAAAAAGGATTAACGTTGAAGAGAACTTACAGGTTATGTCATGGTATCATCTTGGCTGGCCTGTGGCTTAGGCTACTTTCACATTAGCGTCGGGCTCGGCCCGTCGCAGAGCGTCGGGCCCAGGTACCGACGCATGCTGTGGAAGCGCCGCACAACGGGGGCAGCGGATGCATTTTTTCCACGCATCCGCTGCCCCATTGTGAGTTGCGGCGAGGAGGGGCGTGGCTTCGGCCACGAATGCGCGGCCGAAAATGGCGGACACAACGCACAAAAAAAAAGTTACTTTGAACGGTTTTTTGTGCCGGCGATCCGCCACAACACGGCACAACCGTCGCACGACGGTTGCGACGTGTGGCAATACGTCGGTAATGTTAGTTTATGGGGAAAAAACGCATCCTGCAGACAACTTTGCAGAATGCGTTTTTTCTCCAAAACGACGCTAGTGTGAAAGGAGCCTTAGGAGGATAAATACATCCAGATGCATGGAACAGCTTTGCCAAGCTGTGTTAGATCGCTTCCCGACCAAGACTGATGGCTGGTCTAAGAGTATAGTGACTTATACTTCTGAGCTTGTGACATCACTAAAGGGCTGGTTAATGATATGCACTGATCGGACAGTTCTTTACCTTATTCCAAGGTCTCAGACAAAGGCATTCCTGAGTGAGAGGGGAGGGACAACGGGTGGCTTTGCCGGATTGGTCACCTGCAGTTTAAAGCCACACCCTGCCCACCATTAGTATCAGGTTGCCCAGTCTCTATCATAGGCTTTGTTTCGGGTAGGAGTGAAGCTGAGGGGTGGGGGGAAGAGAAAGGGGTCGCAGCTGCATTGTGAGTGTGTGTGTGTAGTTAGCCATGTCCTTCTGAAACTACACTCACAATAAGACATTTTTTGGCATCATCGTGACAGCAGCACAGGGCCATATAAATTCTTCAATGACGCTGGCAGGCTCGTCGTACATTACGGCTGTATAGCGGGGGGAGGGAGAAAGAGTGGCTTAGAATTCCAGCCTTGTGTGGGCAGGCAGAGGAAATTGCAGCTCAGAGCGCTGTATGTGTAATTGAAGTAATCAGGACTTCTTCCTGTTTCCTGACATATGCACTGTGGTATCAGTGGCTCAAAGGCATTTAACCCCCTTAAAAATATCAGTTACTTATTCAAATCTGTGAAAATGGGCTGTTTGCCCACTTTGATGACAGTTCTGGTGCCCAGAACTCATTTGGGCCAGGCTGAAAGGACCTGGGTTTGATGCAGGGCATCACTATCTGTGTATTTTAAGTGTCGTATCAGTGGCCCAAAGGCATTTAACCCCTTAAAAACATCAGTTACTTATTCAAATCTGTGAAAATGGGCTGTTTGCCCACTTTGATGCCAGTTCTGGTGCCCAGAACCCATTTGTGCCAGACTCGAGTGACATGGATTTCATGTGGGGCATCAATAGGTATGTAAATGTATCAGTGGCACAAAGGCATTTAACCATTCAAAAATAGCTGTTACTTATTCAAATCTATGAAAATGGGCGATTTGCCCCCTTTGATGCCAGTTTTGATGCCCAGAACCCATTTGTGCCAGGCTGGAGTGACATGGATTTCATGTGGGGCATCAGTAGGTATGTAAATCAGGTGTTAGATCAGTGGCACAAAGGCATTTAACCCCTCAAAAATAGCTGTTACTTATTCAAATCTATGAAAATTGGTGATTTGAGTACTTTGATGCCAGTTTTGATGCCCAGAACCCATTTGTGCCAGGCTGAAGTGATTTGACTTTGATGTGGGGCATCACTAGGTATGTAAATCAGGTGTTAGATCAGTGGCACAAAGGCATTTAACCCCTTCAATACCATACCTCAGCGCCCACTTTGATGCCCATTTTTGTGCCAGCCTTCTAAATTTTGTATCTGTTTTTAAGTGTATTCACAAAAGGACACATGACCGCATATTATTATATACTTAGAATGGTTTATTTTTATACCAAAACCTGAAAAAAACAGAAAATAAAAAATAGCCGAATAAGAAACTGAACGAATAAGAAACCAACTTCAGCATCGTTTACTTGCTCATGTTTAATGTATTTGTCTATATTTGACCTGTATTCACATGTAAAGCGCCATGGAATAAATGGCGCTATAAAAATGTATAATAATAATATTCACTAACAGCAATTGGAGATTTTGAAAATGCATAAAATAGAAATTCAAAAGGTCCTGCCTGATTCATTATTGCACTTTTTTTAATCTATTTTTTGTTGTTTTTACTCCTGGTTTTCATTTGTGCCCAATTTATTTTTTTAATTTGTGCATTTTTTTTTAAATAACAAAAATGTTTAATAACCAGAAAAGTAGTATGTTTCTATGTGTTGAGCATCCTCCTCACTCTCTCCATCTTGATCTGTATTAGACACATCTGGACATTCTTCCACATCATCTTCTGAATCAATGTCACTTTCTTCCCCCAAATCTTCTAGCTGTAAGGGGTCTGTCTCATCATCAAGCAGTATATTTTGCACTTGCTCAACATGAAGGGCATTGGACAAGTCAAATATTCTCCTCGCCATTTCAGAAGAAAAGCAGAAGCAAGAGAGAGAATATGTGTTAAGGTACCGTCACATTTAGTGACGCTGCAGCGATATAGACAACGATGCCGATCGCTGCAGCGTCGCTGTTTAGTCGTTGTGTGGTCGCTGGAGAGCTGTCACACAGACAGCACTCCAGCGACCAACGATGCCAAAGTCCCCGGGTAACCAGGGTAAACATCGGGTTACTAAGCGCAGGGCCGCGCTTAGTAACCAGATGTTTACTCTGGTTACCATTGTAAAAGTTAAAAAAAAACCCAGTACATTCTTACATTCCGGTGTCTGTCGCGTCCCCCGCCGTCAGCTTCCCTGCACTGTGTAAGCGCCGGCCATAAAGCAGAGCGGTGACGTCACTGCTGTGCTCTGCTTTACGGCCGGCTGGCGCTGACACAGTGCAGGGAAGCTGACGCCGGGGGGACGCGACAGACACCGGAATGTAAGAATGTACTGGGTTTTTTTTTAACTTTTACAATGGTAACCAGAGTAAACATCTGGTTACTAAGCGCGGCCCTGCACTTAGTAACCCAATATTTACCCTGGTTACCACTGAACACATCGCTGGATCGGCGTCAAACACGCCGATCCAGCGATGTCAGCGGGTGATCAGCGACCAAAAAAAAAGGTCCTGATCATTCCCAGCGACCAACGATCTCCCAGCAGGGGCCTGATCGTTGGTCGCTGTCACGCATAACAATTTTGTTAACGATATCGTTGCTACGTCACAAAAAGCAACGATATCGTTAACGAAATCGTTATGTGTGAAGGTACCTTTAGGGCGCAATGTGCCTGAGAAGCGCACACTTATTTCTAACAAAACCTTCTATGACAAATCCACAAATTTAGCACTAGCTATTCATAAAACAAGCTAAAAAAAAACAATTGGGATGAATAAAAACAGCAAATTCTAATCCTCAAAAGGTGAGATGCATTCAGGGGCAATAAGCCCGAGAAGCCAAAACACTGATATCTGATCTCCTGCAGCACAAGAGGCTTCTCAGGTTTCACAAAGGTCCTGGGAGGATGGTGTTTCCCAGACAAACCACTGAAAATAGAGAAATGAAACTAAGTGAGCTGCGCCTGTCAGATCAGTTGCCCCTTAGGCTACGTTCACATTAGCGTTGCGCGCCGCTGCGTCGGCGACGAAACGCACGACGCACAAAAAAACGCGCGCAAACGCACGCAAAAACGCTGCGTTTTGCGACGCGTGCGTCGTTTTTTGACGAAAATCGGACGCACGAAAAATGCAACTTGTTGCATTTTCTTGCGTCTGACGCTAGCGTCGGAAACGACGCACGTGTCGGAAAACGCAACAAAAAAAACGCACGCGTCCCCCATGTTAAACATAGGGGCGCGTCGCCGCTGCGTCGCCGACGCAACAGCGACGCACATTAGCGGAACGCTAATGTGAACGTAGCCTTACAGAGGGTTAAAAAAAAACAACAATGCAAGTGATGGGATTGGGCCAAAAGTGTGTAAAAAATAAATAAATAAAAAAATACAAAAAAAAAACCTCGTAAAACCTCGAGCAATATCCTCGCCGCATACAGTGCAGGTGCAGTTAGCGCCACATAATATTTTGGAAAGTAATCGCAATTTCTGAATGCAGCTAATTCATCGGTCTAGAAATATAGCGCAGTCATGCTATAGCATAAGTGTGCACGGAGAGCAGTACTGTAGGGTCACTATGAAGGTGCTGTACCGCCCCAGGGGTAATATTCCAGGGAGGTGCGGGCACTTACCAGTGTGACGAGCTCTGCGTCCTCCAGGAGACTGGAGATCTGCACAGTATCTGGGCTTGTATACTCCTCTCCATCTGCAGAGATTCAATTCATAGGAAACGAAACTGAAACTGTGACTAATCCCTCTGTAACCCCTTCTCTGCCTCCTCTGTGCCCTGACCGTTGGGAAGAATTCACACAGTCATTGTTTCCTAATGGCACATTTACATGTGACTTTTTTCTTTTTGTTGCTTCACAGTCAAAACCTCATAACAATAAAACAATGTAGGTTAAGACATCTAATACATAGATAAGCTGATAGAATATATACGGTTTAAACTGCGGGTGTCAAATACCTGCTGTCATCTTACTATGATATTTTTTTTAGCTAATAAAGGACCCCCCTCCTTTATTAGCTAAAAAAATATCATAGTAAGATGACAGCAGGTATCCTCCAAGTCCACAACTTTCATAATGGCCATGAATATCGGATAAGTGTGGCCGACTGCCAGCCCCATGTGCTGCCCTGGTGGAGGATGGATGTACACTGTGAGTGGAACTGGAAAAGCACAATGTCATACACTGTACAGTGGTTTGGCTCTCATTCACTGCAATAGGAGCTGAGCTGCAGTACCGAGAATGGCCACTACACGCTGTAAGGAGCAGAGCTGCAGTACCGAGAATGGCCACTACACGCAGTAAGGAGCCGAAGCTGCAGTATCAGGAACGGCCACTACGCACTGTAAGGAGCCGAGCTGTAGTACCGAGAAAGGCCACTACGCACTGTAAGGAGCCGAGCTGCAGTACCGAGAAAGGCCACTACGCACTGTAAGGAGCCGAGCTGTAGTACCGAGAAAGGCCACTACGCACTGTAAGGAGCCGAGCTGTAGTACCGAGAAAGGCCACTACGCACTGTAAGGAGCCGAGCTGCAGTACCGAGAACGGCCACTACGCACTGTAAGGAGCCGAGCTGCAGTACCGAGAACGGCCACTACGCACTGTAAGGAGCCGAGCTGTAGTACCGAGAAAGGCCACTACGCACTGTAAGGAGCCGAGCTGCAGTACCGAGAAAGGCCACTACGCACTGTAAGGAGCCGAGCTGTAGTACTGAGAATGGCCACTACACACTGTAAGGAGCCGAGCTGCAGTACCGAGAATGGTCACTACACGCAGTAAGGAGCCGAAGCTGCAGTATCAGGAATGGCCACTACACGCTGTAAGGAGCCGAGCTGCAGTACCGAGAACGGCCACTACGCACTGTAAGGAGCCGAGCTGTAGTACCGAGAATGGCCACTACGCGCTGTAAGGAGCTGCGCTGCAGTACCGAGAATGGCCATTACACGCTGTAAGGAGCCGAGCTGCAGTACCGAGAACGGCCACTACGCGCTGTAAGGAGCCAAGATGTCCCAGCGCCATACACTGCCAGAGCTAACAGCAGCTGATTGTTGGTGGTGTCAGATGTCGGACCCCCACCGATACAATATCTATGACTTATCCAAACAATAAACCATCAATATTTAAGACCCTAAAAACCCCTTTAACTATTGAGTTTTCTGAGTTCTGTGCTTTCCTTCTCCAGCCATCCCGGGTGACTCTACCTCTTCGAAATGGTGAAGTGTGGTAAACCTGTGCAACACAGAATCAGTAGGAGGAGAGCACCCACACGTTCATTAACAAATCCCTATACACAGTGCCAGTCAGGATATACTGTGCCAATCATAAATTCCGCCATGGCAGAGCCAAACTGTAGTACTAGTCAGTGACTGCTACCAGGATGTAACACCTCATTACCTGTGCCAGGGCTGAGCCGCCATGTTTCTCCATCATAGTAACTCATCAGAAGCTTGTGCTTACTCTATGTTGGAAAAGGAAATAGCTATTCTCCTTCCTCTTCCTCCTTTTTTTTTTTTCTCCTGTTATTTGGTACCTCCTCATAAAAAGAGCCGCCCTGGGTACTGGACCTCCAAGTCTGGCCCTGGCTGCCCCACCTTCCCATTAGTTGTGTCTGCTATTGCTGCTGGGCTTCACTGCAGCCTGTAATCAGCGTCAGTAACACCTGTATACGGGTGTGGCACTGGTTACTGGGAGAAAGCGGTCCTGTGTTTTCTGATTCTAAGGCCACGTTCACACATTCAGTATTTGGTCAGTATTTTACCTCAGTATTTGTAAGACAAAACCAGGAGTGGGTGATAAATGCAGAAGTGGTGCATATGTTTCTATAAGGGCTTGTTTCCACTTGCGAGAAACACGTCCGTGTCTCGCATGTGAAAACCAAGCTCTGGCGCCGGCACTTTGGAGCGGAGCGTGCGGCTCCATGTGTTGTTATGCGGCCGCACGCTCCGCTCTGGAGTGCCGGCGCCACAGCTTGGTTTTCACATGTGAGACACAGACGTGTTTCTCGCAAGTGGAAACAAGCACTTATACTTTTCATCTGATTTTCCCACTCCTGGTTTTGGCTTACAAATACTGAGGTAAAATACTGACCAAATACCCATAGTGTGAACAAGGCCTAAGTCTTCTAGACGCCAGCATAGCTGTTGAGTTTTCCCAGGCGAAACCACTTTAGGAGAAAACTGGCGGTAGTTTTGATGGGGCGCTTCACTGCCGTTTTTGAGGCTTTTCTTGCTCTATACCATTAAATACAGAGACAGGGCGACTTCCGCCTGAAGAATGAACAGAATGACCATGTGACTTCTTCTAATCCGGTTTTACGAACACCAAAGGTTTAAAATAAGCGACATGAGACGGATTTTATGCAGTGCTTCTTCAGGCAGATTCCGAGCGAAACCTCCCTGATACAAACATCATGGGCACAGCTTCTTTAGGCGGATTCCGAGCAAAACCTCCCTGATACAGACATCATGGGCACAGCTTCTTCAGGCAGATTCCGAGCGAAACCTCCCTGATACAAACATCATGGGCACAGCTTCTTCAGGCAGATTCCGAGCGAAACCTCCCTGATACAAACATCATGGGCACAGCTTCTTTAGGCGGATTCTGGGCTAAACCTCCCTGATACAGACATCATGGGCACATATTTTATGGGGTGCTTCTTCAGGAGGATTCAGAGCGAAATCTGTCTAAAAAAGACATCATGGGCACATACACCAATAACCTTCTTCTCAAAACATGCAAACAGATTTTTATTCAGCTTTTTTTTGCGTTTTTTTCTGCAGCTTAAAAATCTGCTCTTGGCAGTAAAAACACTGCGTTCAAAATGACAGTTTTTCAGCGTTTGACGCTTTTTTTTTTGCAGCGTTTTTTGGCTACAGATTACGTGTGTGCTTTACCAACAGAACATGTGTAATAGTTATTGTTGTTCACTGAAAAAAAAACCCTATGGCGTTTTTTTTCACTTTCTCATTGCTTTCTATGGGTTAAAACAAAAAGCACTGAAAGAATTGACGTGTTGAAAATAAAAAAAAAAAAAAAAAAAACACAGCAGTTTTCCAATTCAGTGAGGGAAAAAAAAAATAAAACAATTGTGTGCGAGAGACTTCTGAAATCTCATCGCTTTTGCTGGTACTGTAAAAAGCAGCTTTTAATTTGCAAAAATGCAACGTGTGATCATAGACCTAGGTTGGGTGCAAGTGAGCATGAATAAAATCATCCATTTGTCGTTTTTTTTTTTTGTTTTTTTGTTTTTTTTTTTACATCTGTGTGGATTTAGTTTTTATACATCAGCAATGAATAAAATAGCCAAGACCAAAAACTGTTTCCTATGTTAATAATGGCGATATATCCGTAAAAACTGACTGCAATTTGATAATCTGTATGTATTTTTTGTGCATCCTTAGACCAAAATTTGGAAGAGAATACTGCATGCTTGTGCCGGTCAGCAAAACACTACTTGTGATTTACACATGCTAATCCTGAGCTTCCTGGTTCACGAACAGAATATCAGATGTAAAATAATAGACTGACACCAGTATTGCTATGTATCAGGGGAGATTCATATTCCATTTATCGTCTGTGGTTACAGTCATGAATTTCATTGTGTAGTGTTTCATCAGTTTATTTGGTGGGGATTTATGGCTTTGTTCATCCTGAGCTTGCAAGTTGATCTCTCCCCTCTGTACAGGCAGTTAGGTGGGAAAGGCAGTACAGCTAATTGAAGGGTTTGCAATGTTAGGCGTTCCGCTAATGTGCGTCGCTGTTGCGTCGGCGACGCAGCGGCGACGCGCCCCTATGTTTAACATGGGGGACGCGTGCGGTTTTTTTGTTGCGTTTTCCGACACGTGCGTCGTTTCCGATGCTAGCGTCGGATGCAAGAAAATGCAACAAGTTGCATTTTTCGTGCGTCCGATTTTCGTCAAAAAACGACGCACGTGTCGCAAAACGCAGCGTTTTTGCGTGCGTTTGCGCGCGTTTTTTGTGCGTCGTGCGTTGCGTCGCCGACGCAGCGGCGCGCAACGCTAATGTGAACGTAGCCTTACACAGCTACACATAGACCTTATCTGAAAGGTGTGAGTCATCTGTGCTCTATGTCCAGCACTGTCTAAGGCCGGTTTCACACGTCCAGATAATTCCAGTACCGTACAAAAACGGTACTGGAGTTATCCGTGTCCGTGTGTCCTTGTCCTCACATGGCACATCAGTGTGGCACACGTGTGCCGCCCGTGTGCCCACTGGGTACCACGCACCGTGCAGGAGACAGCGCTAAAGTTTAGCGCTGTCCCCTGCATCGTGCTGAATCGGCGATTTATATCTTCCCTGCAGCAGCAGGGATGTTTAAAATAAAGATGTATCTACCCCCCACCCTCTGAGCGCCCCCCCACCCTATGGGAGGTGGAGCCGCATATTCATTACTGTAAATGAGTGGCCCCACGTGACCGCATACAGGAGAAGCCGCGGCCAGGAGAAGAAGCAGCGGCGAGGAGCGAGCTGCATGAGTATTTTCAGCACAGCGGGGGGGGGAGCGCACAGGGGGTGAGAGGGCGGGGGGCAGATACATCTTAATTATAGTGCTTTGGAACAAAGCACTATATTGTTATTCCACCGTCGTCAACTTATTATAGTGCTTTGGAACAAAGCACTATATTGTTATTCCACCGTCGTCAACTTATTATAGTGCTTTGGAACAAAGCACTATATTGTTATTCCACCGTCGTCAACTTATTCTTATTATTATAGTGCTTTGTAAAAAGCACTGTATTGTTATTCCACCGTAGACAACTTCTTATTATAGTGCTTTTGTAAAAAGCACTATATTGTTATTCCCCCGTAGACAACTTATTATTATAGTGCTTTGGGACAAAGCACTATATTGTTATTCCACCGTAGTCAACTTATTCTTCTTCTTATTATTATTCAGTCCGCAATTAATGCGGCCCGAACCGCTGCACGCACAGACTCCAGTGAGGTGTCATTTCGAAGCCAGCGTTCCTGGCAGGTGTGCTAAGTATTTTTCGTGTCGATCGGATTTGTAGTTTTGGCGCAATTGGCGTTTGAAAATTTCGTCTCAATGCATTTCAATGGGAAATTGTTCCAACAATAAGGGATAATGGCTGATTTCTGAGGCAATTTCAAAATAACTGCCAACTGCCACCTGGCTGATTAGCTCATTGCGATGTGCAGTCAGACCCAGTTACTATGCCAACGCCTACGAACTCTACATGACCCCACCAGGACACAGTTTTGCCAGATAATATCAGCTCTTAAAGTGACCCGCGCACCAAATTGGCACCTGAGGTGCGCAGCCCACCAAATCGGACCCGAGTGGCCCCGCCCGCCAAATCTGACCCAGAGTGACCCCGCCCGCCAAATCGGACCCAGAGTGACCCCGCCCACCAAATGTGACCCAGAGTGACCCCGCCCACCAAATGTGACCCAGAGTGACCCCGCCCACCAAATGTGACCCAGAGTGACCCCGCCCACCAAATGTGACCCAGAGTGACCCCGCCCACCAAATGTGACCCAGAGTGACCCCGCCCACCAAATGTGACCCAGAGTGACCCCGCCCACCAAATGTGACCCAGAGTGACCCCGCCCACCAAATGTGACCCAGAGTGACCCCGCCCACCAAATGTGACCCAGAGTGACCCCGCCCACCAAATGTGACCCAGAGTGACCCCGCCCACCAAATGTGACCCAGAGTGACCCCGCCCACCAAATGTGACCCAGAGTGACCCCGCCCACCAAATGTGACCCCGCCCACCAAATGTGACCCAGAGTGACCCCGCCCACCAAATGTGACCCAGAGTGAACCCGCCCACCAAATGTGATCCAGAGTGACCCCGCCCACCAAATGTGACCCAGAGTGACCCCGCCCACCAAATGTGACCCAGAGTGACCCCGCCCACCAAATGTGACCCAGAGTGACCCCGCCCACCAAATGTGACCCAGAGTGACCCCGCCCACCAAATGTGACCCAGAGTGACCCCGCCCACCAAATGTGACCCAGAGTGACCCTGCCCACCAAATGTGACCCAGAGTGACCCCGCCCACCAAATGTGACCCAAAGTGACCCCGCCCACCAAATGTGACCCCGCCCACCAAATGTGACCCAGAGTGACCCCGCCCACCAAATGTGACCCAGAGTGACCCCGCCCACCAAATGTGACCCAGAGTGACCCCGCCCACCAAATGTGACCCAGAGTGACCCCGCCCACCAAATGTGACCTAGAGTGACCCCGCCCACCAAATGTGACCCAGAGTGACCCCGCCCACCAAATGTGACCCAGAGTGACCCCGCCCACCAAATGTGACCCAGAGTGACCCCGCCCACCAAATGTGACCCAGAGTGACCCCGCCCACCAAATGTGACCCAGAGTGACCCCGCCCACCAAATGTGACCCAGAGTGACCCCGCTCACCAAATGTGACCCAGAGTGACCCCGCCCACCAAATGTGACCCAGAGTGACCCCGCCCACCAAATGTGACCCAGAGTGACCCCGCCCACCAAATGTGACCCCGCCCACCAAATGTGACCCCGCCCACCAAATGTGACCCCCGAGTGGCCCCGCCCACTAAATCGGACCGCGAGTGGCCCCGCCCACCAAATCGGACCCAGAGGTGCCCCACCCACCAAATCGGACCCAGAGTGACCCCGCCCACCAAATCGGACCCAGAGTGACCCCGCCCACCAAATGTGACCCAGAGTGACCCCGCCCACCAAATGTGACCCAGAGTGACCCCGCCCACCAAATGTGACCCAGAGTGACCCCGCCCACCAAATGTGACCCAGAGTGACCCCGCCCACCAAATGTGACCCAGAGTGACCCCGCCCACCAAATGTGACCCAGAGTGACCCCGCCCACCAAATGTGACCCAGAGTGACCCCGCCCACCAAATGTGACCCAGAGTGACCCCGCCCACCAAATGTGACCCAGAGTGACCCCGCCCACCAAATGTGACCCAGAGTGACCCCGCCCACCAAATCGGACCCAGAGTGACCCCGCCCACCAAATGTGACCCAGAGTGACCCCGCCCACCAAATGTGACCCAGAGTGACCCCGCCCACCAAATGTGACCCAGAGTGACCCCGCCCACCAAATGTGACCTAGAGTGACCCCGCCCACCAAATGTGACCCATTGTGACTCCGCCCACCAAATGTGACTCAGAGTGACCCCGCCCACCAAATGTGACCCAGAGTGACCCCGCCCACCAAATGTGACCCAGAGTGACCCCGCCCACCAAATGTGACCCAGAGTGACCCCGCCCACCAAATGTGACTCAGAGTGACCCCGCCCACCAAATGTGACCCAGAGTGACCCCGCCCACCAAATGTGACCCAGAGTGACCCCGCCCACCTAATGTGACCCAGAGTGACCCCGCCCACCAAATGTGACCCAGAGTGACCCCGCCCACCAAATGTGACCCAAAATGACCCCGCCCACCAAATGTGACCCCGCCCACCAAATGTGACCCCCGAGTGGCCCCGCCCACGAAATCGGACCGCGAGTGGCCCCGCCCACCAAATCGGACCCAGAGGTGCCCCGCCCACCAAATCGGATCCAGAGTGACCCCGCCCACCAAATCGGACCCAGAGTGACCCCGCCCACCAAATCGGACCCAGAGTGACCCCGCCCACCAAATGTGACCCAGAGTGACCCCGCCCACCAAATGTGACTCAGAGTGACCCCGCCCACCAAATGTGAGCCAGAGTGACCCCGCCCACCAAATGTGACCCAGAGTGACCCCGCCCACCAAATGTGACCCAAAGTGACCCCGCCCACCAAATGTGACCCAGAGTGACCCCGCCCACCAAATCGGACCCAGAGTGACCCCGCCCACCAAATGTGACCCAGAGTGACCCCGCCCACCAAATGTGACCCAGAGTGACCCCGCCCACCAAATGTGACCCAGAGTGACCCCGCTCACCAAATGTGACCCAAAATGACCCCGCCCACCAAATGTGACCCAGAGTGACCCCGCCCACCAAATCGGACCCAGAGTGACCCCGCCCACCAAATGTGACCCAGAGTGACCCCGCCCACCAAATGTGACCCAGAGTGACCCCGCCCACCAAATGTGACTCAGAGTGACCCCGCCCACCAAATGTGACTCAGAGTGACCCCGCCCACCAAATGTGACCCAGAGTGACCCCGCCCACCTAATGTGACCCAGAGTGACCCCGCCCACCAAATGTGACCCAGAGTGACCCCGCCCACCAAATGTGACCCAGAGTGACCCCGCTCACCAAATGTGACCCAAAATGACCCCGCCCACCAAATGTGACCCAGAGTGACCCCGCCCACCAAATCGGACCCAGAGTGACCCCGCCCACCAAATGTGACCCAGAGTGACCCCGCCCACCAAATGTGACCCAGAGTGACCCCGCCCACCAAATGTGACCCAGAGTGACCCCGCCCACCAAATGTGACCTAGAGTGACCCCGCCCACCAAATGTGACCCATTGTGACTCCGCCCACCAAATGTGACTCAGAGTGACCCCGCCCACCAAATGTGACCCAGAGTGACCCCGCCCACCAAATGTGACCCAGAGTGACCCCGCCCACCTAATGTGACCCAGAGTGACCCCGCCCACCAAATGTGACCCAGAGTGACCCCGCCCACCAAATGTGACCCAAAATGACCCCGCCCACCAAATGTGACCCCGCCCACCAAATGTGACCCCCGAGTGGCCCCGCCCACGAAATCGGACCGCGAGTGGCCCCGCCCACCAAATCGGACCCAGAGGTGCCCCGCCCACCAAATCGGATCCAGAGTGACCCCGCCCACCAAATCGGACCCAGAGTGACCCCGCCCACCAAATCGGACCCAGAGTGACCCCGCCCACCAAATGTGACCCAGAGTGACCCCGCCCACCAAATGTGACTCAGAGTGACCCCGCCCACCAAATGTGAGCCAGAGTGACCCCGCCCACCAAATGTGACCCAGAGTGACCCCGCCCACCAAATGTGACCCAAAGTGACCCCGCCCACCAAATGTGACCCAGAGTGACCCCGCCCACCAAATGTGACCCAGAGTGACCCCGCCCACCAAATGTGACCCAGAGTGACCCCGCCCACCAAATGTGACCCGGAGTGACCCCGCCCACCAAATGTGACCCGGAGTGACCCCGCCCACCAAATGTGACCCAGAGTGACCCCGCCCACCAAATGTGACCCAGAGTGACCCCGCCCACCAAATGTGACCCAGAGTGACCCCGCCCACCAAATGTGACCCAGAGTGACCCCGCCCACCAAATGTGACCCAGAGTGACCCCGCCCACCAAATGTGACCCAGAGTGACCCCGCCCACCAAATGTGACCCAGAGTGACCCCGCCCACCAAATGTGACCCAGAGTGACCCCGCCCACCAAATGTGACCCCGCCCACCAAATGTGACCCAGAGTGACCCCGCCCACCAAATGTGACCCAGAGTGAACCCGCCCACCAAATGTGATCCAGAGTGACCCCGCCCACCAAATGTGACCCAGAGTGACCCCGCCCACCAAATGTGACCCAGAGTGACCCCGCCCACCAAATGTGACCCAGAGTGACCCCGCCCACCAAATGTGACCCAGAGTGACCCCGCCCACCAAATGTGACCCAGAGTGACCCCGCCCACCAAATGTGACCCAGAGTGACCCTGCCCACCAAATGTGACCCAGAGTGACCCCGCCCACCAAATGTGACCCAAAGTGACCCCGCCCACCAAATGTGACCCCGCCCACCAAATGTGACCCAGAGTGACCCCGCCCACCAAATGTGACCCAGAGTGACCCCGCCCACCAAATGTGACCCAGAGTGACCCCGCCCACCAAATGTGACCCAGAGTGACCCCGCCCACCAAATGTGACCTAGAGTGACCCCGCCCACCAAATGTGACCCAGAGTGACCCCGCCCACCAAATGTGACCCAGAGTGACCCCGCCCACCAAATGTGACCCAGAGTGACCCCGCCCACCAAATGTGACCCAGAGGTGCCCCGCCCACCAAATGTGACCCAGAGGTGCCGCGCCCACCAAATGTGACCCAGAGGTGCCGCGCCCACCAAATCTGACCCAGAGGTGCCCCGCCCACCAAATCTGACCGAGGTGCCCCGCCCACCAAATCTGACCCAGAGGTGCTCTGCCCACCAAATCTGACCCAGAGTGGCCCCGCCCATCAAATCTGACCCAGAGTGGCCCCGCCCACCAAATCAGACCCAGAGTGGTCCCGTCTACCAAATCGGACACAGAGTGGCCCCGCCCACCAAATCATCCCCTGAGGGGCCCCGCCCACCAAACCAGCGCCTGAAGGGCACCCAAGTGTGAAAGTCTTGCAGGGGCAGCCCGGGCACCATTACAAAGCACTATCTGTAGTTCCTTCAGGAAATACCCATCTAGTTATTGTGCTTTGTAAAAAGCACTGTATTGTTATTCCACCGTAGACAACTTCTTATTCTTATTCTTCTTATTATTATTAGGCTTTTTTCCGCAATTAATGCGGCCCGAACCGCTACACGCACAGACTCCATTTCGAAGCCAGCGTCCCCAAGAGGTGTGCTAAGTATTTTTCGTGTCGATCGGATTTGTAGTTTTGGCGCAATTAACGTTTGAAAATTGTTTTTCTCTCATTGGAATGCATTGCCAATGCATTTCAATAGGGAAATTTAGCCATAAGGTATAATGGCTGATTACTGAGGCAATTTAAAAAATAACTGCCAACTGCCACCTGGCGGATCAGCTCATTGATATGTGCAGTCACACCCAGTTACTATGACAACGCCTACGAACTCTACATGACCCCACCAGGACACAGTTTTGCCAGATAATATCAGCTCTTAAAGTGACCAACCCACCAAATTGTTACCTGAGGTGTCCAGCCCACCAAATAGGAGGCCGAGGGGCCCCGACCACCACATCGGAGGCCGAGGGGCCCCGACCTCCAAATCGGAGGCCGAGGGGCCCCGACCTCCATATCGGAGGCCGAGGGGCCCCGACCTCCAAATCGGAGGCCGAGGGGCCCCGACCTCCATATCGGAGGCCGAGGGGCCCCGACTTCCAAATCGGAGGCCGAGGGGCCCCGGCCTCCATATCGGAGGCCGAGGGGCCCCGACCTCCAAATCGAAGGCCGAGGGGCCCAGGCCTCCAAATCGGAGGCCGAGGGGCCCCGGCCTCCAAATCGGAGGCCGAGGGGCCCCGGCCTCCAAATCGGAGGCCGAGGCGCCCCGGCCTCCAAATCGGAGGCCGAGGGGCCCCGGCCTCCAATTCGGAGGCCGAGGCCCCCCGGCCTCCAAATCGGAGGCCGAGGGGCCCCGGCCTCCAAATCGGAGGCCGAGGGGCCCCGGCCTCCAAATCGGAGGCCGAGGGGCCCCGGCCTCCAAATCGGAGGCCGAGGGGCCCCGGCCTCCAAATCGGAGGCCGAGGGGCCCCGGCCTCCAAATCGGAGGCCGAGGGGCCCCGGCCTCCAAATCGGAGGCCGAGGGACCCCGGCCTCCAAATCGGACCCTGAGGGGCCCCGACCTCCAAATCGGACCCTGAGGGGCCCCGACCACCAAATCGGACCCTGAGGGGCCCCGACCTCCAAATCGGACCCTGAGGGGCCCCGACCACCAAATCGGACCCTGAGGGGCCCCGACCACCAAATCGGACCCTGAGGGGCCCCGACCACCAAATCGGACCCTGAGGGGCCCCGACCACCAAATCGGACCCTGAGGGGCCCCGACCACCAAATCGGACCCTGAGGGGCCCCGACCACCAAATCGGACCCTGAGGGGCCCCGACCACCAAATCGGACCCTGAGGGGCCCCGACCTCCAAATCGGACCCTGAGCGGCCCCGACCTCCAAATCGGACCCTGAGGGGCCCCGACCTCCAAATCGGACCCTGAGGGGCCCCGACCTCCAAATCGGACCCTGAGGGGCCCCGACCACCAAATCGGACCCTGAGGTGCCCCGACCTCCAAATCGGACCCTGAGGGGCCCCGACCACCAAATCGGACCCTGAGGGGCCCCGACCTCCAAATCGGACCCTGAGGGGCCCCGACCACCAAATCGGACCCTGAGGGGCCCCGACCACCAAATCGGACCCTGAGGGGCCCCGACCACCAAATCGGACCCTGAGGGGCCCCGACCACCAAATCGGACCCTGAGGGGCCCCGACCACCAAATCGGACCCTGAGGGGCCCCGACCACCAAATCGGACCCTGAGGGGCCCCGACCACCAAATCGGACCCTGAGGGGCCCCACCCACCAAACGGGCACCTGAGGGGCACTCAAGTGTGAAAGCCTTGCAGGGGCAGCCCGGGCACCATTCCAAAGCACTATCTGTAGTTCCTTCAGGAAATACCCATCTAGTTATTATTATAGTGCTTTGTAAAAAGCACTATATTGTTATTCCACCGTCGTCAACTTATTATTCCCCCGTAGACAACTTATTATAGTGCTTTTGTAAAAAGCACTATATTGTTATTCCCCCGTAGACAACTTATTCTTCTTCTTATTATTATTCAGTCCGCAATTAATGCGGCCCGAACCGCTGCACGCACAGACTCCAGTGAGGTGTCATTTCGAAGCCAGCGTTCCTGTGAGGTGTGCTAAGTATTTTTCGTGTCGATCGGATTTGTAGTTTTGGCGCAATTTGCGTTTGAAAATGTTGTCTCAATGCATCTCAATAGGGAAATCTTGCCATAAGCTTATACTGGCAGTTATTTGGAAATTGCCTCAGAAATCAGCCCAACTGCCACCTGGCTGATTAGCTCATTGATATGCGAAGTCAGACCCAGTTACTATGCCAACGCCTACGAACTCTACATGACCCCACCAGGACACAGTTTTGCCAGATAATATCAGCTCTTAAAGTGACCCGCACACCAAATCCGACCCAGAGTGACCCCGGCCACCAAATCGGACCCAGAGTGACCCCGCCCTCCAAATGTGACCCAGAGAGACCCCGCCCATCAAATGTGACCCAGAGTGACCCCGCCCACCAAATGTGACCCAGAGTGACCCCGCCCACCAAATGTGACCCAGAGTGACCCCGCCCACCAAATGTGACCCAGAGTGACCCCGCCCACCAAATGTGACGCAGAGTGACCCCGAACACCAAATGTGACCCAGAGTGACCCCGCCCACCAAATGTGACCCAGAGTGACCCCGCCCACCAAATGTGACCCAGAGTGACCCCGCCCACCAAATGTGACCCAGAGTGACCCCGCCCACCAAATCGGACCCAGAGTGACCACGCCCACCAAATGTGACCCAGAGTGACCCCGCCCACCAAATCGGACCCAGAGTGACCCCGCCCACCAAATGTGACTCAGTGACCCCGCCCACCAAATGTGACTCAGTGACCCCGCCCACCAAATGTGACCCAGAGTGACCCCGCCCACCAAATGTGACCCAGAGTGACCCCGCCCACCAAATGTGACCCAGAGTGACCCCGCCCACCAAATGTGACCCAGAGTGACCCCGCCCACCAAATGTGACCCAGAGTGACCCCGCCCATCAAATCGGACCCAGAGTGACCCCGCCCACCAAATCGGACCCAGACTGACCCCGCCCACCAAATGTGACCCAGACTGACCCCGCCCACCAAATGTGACCCAGACTGACCCCGCCCACCAAATGTGACCCAGAGTGACCCCGCCCACCAAATGTGACCCAGAGTGACCCCGCCCACCAAATGTGACCCAGAGTGACCCCGCCCACCAAATGTGACCCAGAGTGACCCCGCCCACCAAATGTGACCCAGAGTGACCCCGCCCACCAAATGTGACCCAGAGTGACCCCGCCCACCAAATGTGACCCAGAGTGACCCCGCCCACCAAATGTGACCCAGAGTGACCCCGCCCACCAAATGTGACCCAGAGTGACCCCGCCCACCAAATGTGACCCAGAGTGACCCCGCCCACCAAATGTGACCCAGAGTGACCCCGCCCACCAAATGTGACCCAGAGTGACCCCGCCCACCAAATGTGACCCAGAGTGACCCCGCCCACCAAATGTGACCCAGAGTGACCCCGCCCACCAAATGTGACCCAGAGTGACCCCGCCCACCAAATGTGACCCAGAGTGACCCCGCCCACCAAATGTGACCCAGAGTGACCCCGCCCACCAAATGTGACCCAGAGTGACCCCGCCCACCAAATGTGACCCAGAGTGACCCCGCCCACCAAATGTGACCCAGAGTGACCCCGCCCACCAAATGTGACCCAGAGTGACCCCGCCCACCAAATGTGACCCAGAGTGACCCCGCCCACCAAATGTGACCCAGAGTGACCCCGCCCACCAAATGTGACCCAGAGTGACCCCGCCCACCAAATGTGACCCAGAGTGACCCCGCCCACCAAATGTGACCCAGAGTGACCCCGCCCACCAAATGTGACCCAGAGTGACCCCGCCCACCAAATGTGACCCAGAGTGACCCCGCCCACCAAATGTGACCCAGAGTGACCCCACCCACCAAATCGGACCCAGAGTGACTCCGCCCACCAAATGTGACCCAAAGTGACCCCGCCCACCAAATGTGACCCAGAGTGAGACCGCCCAACAAATGTGACCCAGAGGTGCCCCGCCCACCAAATCTGACCCAGAGGTGCCCTGCCCACCAAATCTGACCCAGAGGTGCTCTGCCCACCAAATCTGACCCAGAGTGGCCCCGCCCACCAAATCTGACCCAGAGTGGCCCCGCCCACCAAATCGGACCCAGAGTGGTCCCGTCTACCAAATCGGACACAGAGTGGCCCCGCCCACCAAATCATCCCCTGAGGGGCCCCGCCCACCAAACCAGCGCCTGAGGGGCACCCAAGTGTGAAAGTCTTGCAGGGGCAGCCCGGGCACCATTACAAAGCACTATCTGTAGTTCCTTCAGGAAATACCCATCTAGTTATTATTATTATAGTGCTTTGGGACAAAGCACTATATTGTTATTCCACCGTAGTCAACTTATTCTTCTTCTTATTATTATTCAGTCCGCAATTAATGCGGCCCGAACCGCTGCACGCACAGACTCCAGTGAGGTGTCATTTCGAAGCCAGCGTTCCTGGCAGGTGTGCTAAGTATTTTTCGTGTCGATCGGATTTGTAGTTTTGGCGCAATTGGCGTTTGAAAATTTCGTCTCAATGCATTTCAATGGGAAATTGTTCCAACAATAAGGGATAATGGCTGATTTCTGAGGCAATTTCAAAATAACTGCCAACTGCCACCTGGCTGATTAGCTCATTGCGATGTGCAGTCAGACCCAGTTACTATGCCAACGCCTACGAACTCTACATGACCCCACCAGGACACAGTTTTGCCAGATAATATCAGCTCTTAAAGTGACCCGCGCACCAAATTGGCACCTGAGGTGCGCAGCCCACCAAATCGGACCCGAGTGGCCCCGCCCACCAAATCGGACCCCGAGTGGCCCCGCCCGCCAAATCTGACCCAGAGTGACCCCGCCCGCCAAATCGGACCCAGAGTGACCCCGCCCACCAAATGTGACCCAGAGTGACCCCGCCCACCAAATGTGACCCAGAGTGACCCCGCCCACCAAATGTGACCCAGAGTGACCCCGCCCACCAAATGTGACCCAGAGTGACCCCGCCCACCAAATGTGACCCAGAGTGACCCCGCCCACCAAATGTGACCCAGAGTGACCCCGCCCACCAAATGTGACCCAGAGTGACCCCGCCCACCAAATGTGACCCAGAGTGACCCCGCCCACCAAATGTGACCCAGAGTGACCCCGCCCACCAAATGTGACCCAGAGTGACCCCGCCCACCAAATGTGACCCAGAGTGACCCCGCCCACCAAATGTGACCCAGAGTGACCCCGCCCACCAAATGTGACCCCGCCCACCAAATGTGACCCAGAGTGACCCCGCCCACCAAATGTGACCCAGAGTGAACCCGCCCACCAAATGTGATCCAGAGTGACCCCGCCCACCAAATGTGACCCAGAGTGACCCCGCCCACCAAATGTGACCCAGAGTGACCCCGCCCACCAAATGTGACCCAGAGTGACCCCGCCCACCAAATGTGACCCAGAGTGACCCCGCCCACCAAATGTGACCCAGAGTGACCCCGCCCACCAAATGTGACCCAGAGTGACCCTGCCCACCAAATGTGACCCAGAGTGACCCCGCCCACCAAATGTGACCCAAAGTGACCCCGCCCACCAAATGTGACCCCGCCCACCAAATGTGACCCAGAGTGACCCCGCCCACCAAATGTGACCCAGAGTGACCCCGCCCACCAAATGTGACCCAGAGTGACCCCGCCCACCAAATGTGACCCAGAGTGACCCCGCCCACCAAATGTGACCTAGAGTGACCCCGCCCACCAAATGTGACCCAGAGTGACCCCGCCCACCAAATGTGACCCAGAGTGACCCCGCCCACCAAATGTGACCCAGAGTGACCCCGCCCACCAAATGTGACCCAGAGTGACCCCGCCCACCAAATGTGACCCAGAGTGACCCCGCCCACCAAATGTGACCCAGAGTGACCCCGCTCACCAAATGTGACCCAGAGTGACCCCGCCCACCAAATGTGACCCAGAGTGACCCCGCCCACCAAATGTGACCCAGAGTGACCCCGCCCACCAAATGTGACCCCGCCCACCAAATGTGACCCCGCCCACCAAATGTGACCCCCGAGTGGCCCCGCCCACTAAATCGGACCGCGAGTGGCCCCGCCCACCAAATCGGACCCAGAGGTGCCCCACCCACCAAATCGGACCCAGAGTGACCCCGCCCACCAAATCGGACCCAGAGTGACCCCGCCCACCAAATGTGACCCAGAGTGACCCCGCCCACCAAATGTGACCCAGAGTGACCCCGCCCACCAAATGTGACCCAGAGTGACCCCGCCCACCAAATGTGACCCAGAGTGACCCCGCCCACCAAATGTGACCCAGAGTGACCCCGCCCACCAAATGTGACCCAGAGTGACCCCGCCCACCAAATGTGACCCAGAGTGACCCCGCCCACCAAATGTGACCCAGAGTGACCCCGCCCACCAAATGTGACCCAGAGTGACCCCGCCCACCAAATGTGACCCAGAGTGACCCCGCCCACCAAATCGGACCCAGAGTGACCCCGCCCACCAAATGTGACCCAGAGTGACCCCGCCCACCAAATGTGACCCAGAGTGACCCCGCCCACCAAATGTGACCCAGAGTGACCCCGCCCACCAAATGTGACCTAGAGTGACCCCGCCCACCAAATGTGACCCATTGTGACTCCGCCCACCAAATGTGACTCAGAGTGACCCCGCCCACCAAATGTGACCCAGAGTGACCCCGCCCACCAAATGTGACCCAGAGTGACCCCGCCCACCTAATGTGACCCAGAGTGACCCCGCCCACCAAATGTGACCCAGAGTGACCCCGCCCACCAAATGTGACCCAGAGTGACCCCGCTCACCAAATGTGACCCAGAGTGACCCCGCCCACCAAATGTGACCCAGAGTGACCCCGCCCACCAAATGTGACCCAGAGTGACCCCGCCCACCAAATGTGACCCAGAGTGACCCCGCCCACCAAATGTGACCCAGAGTGACCCCGCCCACCAAATGTGACCCAAAATGACCCCGCCCACCAAATGTGACCCCGCCCACCAAATGTGACCCCCGAGTGGCCCCGCCCACGAAATCGGACCGCGAGTGGCCCCGCCCACCAAATCGGACCCAGAGGTGCCCCGCCCACCAAATCGGATCCAGAGTGACCCCGCCCACCAAATCGGACCCAGAGTGACCCCGCCCACCAAATCGGACCCAGAGTGACCCCGCCCACCAAATGTGACCCAGAGTGACCCCGCCCACCAAATGTGACTCAGAGTGACCCCGCCCACCAAATGTGAGCCAGAGTGACCCCGCCCACCAAATGTGACCCAGAGTGACCCCGCCCACCAAATGTGACCCAAAGTGACCCCGCCCACCAAATGTGACCCAGAGTGACCCCGCCCACCAAATGTGACCCAGAGTGACCCCGCCCACCAAATGTGACCCAGAGTGACCCCGCCCACCAAATGTGACCCGGAGTGACCCCGCCCACCAAATGTGACCCGGAGTGACCCCGCCCACCAAATGTGACCCAGAGTGACCCCGCCCACCAAATGTGACCCAGAGTGACCCCGCCCACCAAATGTGACCCAGAGTGACCCCGCCCACCAAATGTGACCCAGAGTGACCCCGCCCACCAAATGTGACCCAGAGGTGCCCCGCCCACCAAATGTGACCCAGAGGTGCCGCGCCCACCAAATGTGACCCAGAGGTGCCGCGCCCACCAAATCTGACCCAGAGGTGCCCCGCCCACCAAATCTGACCGAGGTGCCCCGCCCACCAAATCTGACCCAGAGGTGCTCTGCCCACCAAATCTGACCCAGAGTGGCCCCGCCCATCAAATCTGACCCAGAGTGGCCCCGCCCACCAAATCAGACCCAGAGTGGTCCCGTCTACCAAATCGGACACAGAGTGGCCCCGCCCACCAAATCATCCCCTGAGGGGCCCCGCCCACCAAACCAGCGCCTGAAGGGCACCCAAGTGTGAAAGTCTTGCAGGGGCAGCCCGGGCACCATTACAAAGCACTATCTGTAGTTCCTTCAGGAAATACCCATCTAGTTATTATTATTATTCAGTCCGCGATTAATGCGGCCCGAACCGCTGCACGCACAGACTCCAGTGAGGTGTCATTTCGAAGCCAGCGTCCCCAAGAGGTGTGCTAAGTATTTTTCGTGTCGATCGGATTTGTAGCTTTGGCGCAATTTGCGTTTTTCCCCTGATTGGAATGCAATTTCTCAATGGGTAAATTTTCCCATAAGGTAAAATGGCTGTTTTCTGAGGCAATTTCAAACTAACTGCCAACTGCCACCTGGCTGATTAGCTCAGTGCTGTGTGCAGTCACACCCAGTTACTATGGCAACGCCTACGAACTCTACATGACCCCACCAGGACACAGTTTTGCCAGATAATATCAGCTCTTAAAGTGACCAACCCACCAAATTGTTAAATTGTTACCTGAGGTGTCCAGCCCACCAAATCGGAGGCCGAGGGGCCCCGACCACCAAATCGGAGGCCGAGGGGCCCCGACCACCAAATCGGACCCTGAGGGGCCCCGACCACCAAATCGGAGGCCGAGGGGCCCCGACCACCAAATCGGACCCTGAGGGGCCCCGACCACCAAATCGGACCCTGAGGGGCCCCGACCACCAAATCGGACCCTGAGGGGCCCCGACCACCAAATCGGACCCTGAGGGGCCCCGACCACCAAATCGGACCCTGATGGGCCCCGACCACCAAATCGGACCCTGAGGGGCCCCGACCACCAAATCGGACCCTGAGGGGCCCCGACCACCAAATCGGACCCTGAGGGGCCCCGACCACCAAATCGGACCCTGATGGGCCCCGACCACCAAATCGGACCCTGAGGGGCCCCGACCACCAAATCGGACCCTGAGGGGCCCCGACCACCAAATCGGACCCTGAGGGGCCCCGACCACCAAATCGGACCCTGAGGGGCCCCGACCACCAAATCGGACCCTGAGGGGCCCCGACCACCAAATCGGACCCTGAGGGGCCCCGACCACCAAATCGGACCCTGAGGGGCCCCGACCTCCAAAACGGACCCTGAGGGGCCCCGACCACCAAATCGGACCCTGAGGGGCCCCGACCACCAAATCGGACCCTGAGGGGCCCCGACCACCAAATCGGACCCTGAGGGGCCCCGACCACCAAATCGGACCCTGAGGGGCCCCGACCACCAAATCGGACCCTGAGGGGCCCCGACCACCAAATCGGACCCTGAGGGGCCCCGACCTCCAAATCGGACCCTGAGGGGCCCCGACCACCAAATCGGACCCTGAGGGGCCCCGACCACCAAATCGGACCCTGAGGGGCCCCGATCACCAAATCGGACCCTGAGGGGCCCCGACCACCAAATCGGACCCTGAGGGGCCCCGACCACCAAATCGGACCCTGAGGGGCCCCGACCACCAAATCGGACCCTGAGGGGCCCCGACCACCAAATCGGACCCTGAGGGGCCCCGTCCACCAAATCGGACCCTGAGGGGCCCCGACCACCAAATCGGACCCTGAGGGGCCCCGACCACCAAATCGGACCCTGAGGGGCCCCGACCCCCAAATCGGACCCTGAGGGTCCCCGACCCCCAAATCGGACCCTGAGGGTCCCCGACCCCCAAATCGGACCCTGAGGGGCCCCGACCCCCAAATCGGACCCTGAGGGGCCCCGACCACCAAATCGGACCCTGAGGGGCCCCGCCCACCAAATCGGACCCAGAGTGGCCCCGCCCACCAAATCGGACCCAGAGTGGCCCCGCCCACCAAATCGGACCCAGAGTGGCCCCGCCCACCAAATCGGACCCAGAGTGGCCCCGCCCACCAAATCGGACCCAGAGTGGCCCCGCCCACCAAATCGGACCCAGAGTGGCCCCGCCCACCAAATCGGACCCAGAGTGGCCCCGCCCACCAAATCGGACCCAGAGTGGCCCCGCCCACCAAATCGGACCCAGAGTGGCCCCGCCCACCAAATCGGACCCAGAGTGGCCCCGCCCACCAAATCGGACCCAGAGTGGCCCCGCCCACAAAACCGGACCCTGAGGGGCTCCACCCACAAAACCAGCGCCTGAGGGACACCCAAGTGTGAGTCTTGCAGGGGCAGCCCGGGCACCATTCCAAAGCACTATCTGTAGTTCCTTCAGGAAATACCCATCTAGTTCTTCTTCTTATTCTTATTATTATTAGGCTTTTTTCCGCAATTAATGCGGCCCGAACCGCTACACGCACAGACTCCAGTGAGGTGTCATTTCGAAGCCAGCGTCCATGAGAGGTGTGCTAAGTATTTTTCGTGTCGATCGGATTTGTAGTTTTGGCGCAATGTGCGTTTAAAAATTGATTCCCCCTCATTGGAAAGCATTGCCGCTATGCATTTCAATAGAGAAATTTTGCTATAAGGTATAATGGCTGATATCTGAGGCAATTTAAAAAATAACTGCCAACTGCCACCTGGCTGATTAGCTCATTGATATGCGAAGTCAGATCCAGTTACTATGCCAACGCGTACGAACTCTACATGACCCCACCAGGACACAGTTTTGCCAGATAATATCAGCTCTTAAAGTGACCTGCGCACCAAATTGGCACCTGAGGTGCGCAGCCCACCAAATCGGACCCCGAGTGGCCCCGCCCACCAAATCGGACCCCGAGTGACCCCGCCCACCAAATCGGACCCCGAGTGACCCCGCCTACCAAATCGGACCCAGAGTGACCCCGCCCACCAAATGTGACCCAGAGTGACCCCGCCCACCAAATGTGACCCAGAGTGACCCCGCCCACCAAATGTGACCCAGAGTGACCCCGCCCACCAAATGTGACCCAGAGTGACCCCGCCCACCAAATGTGACCCAGAGTGACCCCGCCCACCAAATGTGACCCAGAGTGACCCCGCCCACCAAATGTGACCCAGAGTGACCCCGCCCACCAAATGTGACCCAGAGTGACCCCGCCCACCAAATGTGACCCAGAGTGACCCCGCCCACCAAATGTGACCCAGAGTGACCCCGCCCACCAAATGTGACCCAGAGTGACCCCGCCCACCAAATGTGACCCCGCCCACCAAATGTGACCCCGCCCACCAAATGTGACCCCGCCCACCAAATGTGACCCAGAGTGACCCCGCCCACCAAATGTGACCCAGAGTGACCCCGCCCACCAAATGTGACCCAGAGTGACCCCGCCCACCAAATGTGACCCAGAGTGACCCCGCCCACCAAATGTGACCCAGAGTGACCCCGCCCACCAAATGTGACCCAGAGTGACCCCGCACACCAAATGTGACTCAGAGTGACCCCGCCCACCAAATGTGACCCAGAGTGACCCCGCCCACCAAATGTGACCCAGAGTGACCCCGCCCACCAAATGTGACCCAGAGTGACCCCGCCCACCAAATGTGACCCAGAGTGACCCCGCCCACCAAATGTGACCCAGAGTGACCCCGCCCACCAAATGTGACCCTGAGGGGCCCCGCCCACCAAATGTGACCCAGAGTGACCCCGCCCACCAAATGTGACCCAGAGTGACCCCGCTCACCAAATGTGACCCAGAGTGACCCCGCCCACCAAATGTGACCCAGAGTGACCCCGCCCACCAAATGTGACCCCGCCCACCAAATGTGACCCAGAGTGACCCCGCCCACCAAATGTGACCCCGCCCACCAAATGTGACCCAGAGTGACCCCGCCCACCAAATGTGACCCAGAGTGACCCCGCCCACCAAATGTGACCCAGAGTGACCCCGCCCACCAAATGTGACCCTGAGGGGCCCCGCCCACCAAATGTGACCCAGAGTGACCCCGCCCACCAAATGTGACCCAGAGTGACCCCGCTCACCAAATGTGACCCAGAGTGACCCCGCCCACCAAATGTGACCCAGAGTGACCCCGCCCACCAAATGTGACCCCGCCCACCAAATGTGACCCCGCCCACCAAATGTGACCCCGCCCACCAAATGTGACCCAGAGTGACCCCGCCCACCAAATGTGACCCAGAGTGACCCCGCCCACCAAATGTGACCCAGAGTGACCCCGCCCACCAAATGTGACCCAGAGTGACCCCGCCCACCAAATGTGACCCAGAGTGACCCCGCCCACCAAATGTGACCCAGAGTGACCCCGCACACCAAATGTGACTCAGAGTGACCCCGCCCACCAAATGTGACCCAGAGTGACCCCGCCCACCAAATGTGACCCAGAGTGACCCCGCCCACCAAATGTGACCCAGAGTGACCCCGCCCACCAAATGTGACCCAGAGTGACCCCGCCCACCAAATGTGACCCAGAGTGACCCCGCCCACCAAATGTGACCCCGCCCACCAAATCTGACCCCGCCCACCAAATGTGACCCAGAGTGACCCCGCCCCCCAAATGTGACCCAGAGTGACCCCGCCCACCAAATCGGACCCAGAGTGACCCCGCCCACCAAATGTGACCCTGAGGGGCCCCGCCCACCAAATGTGACCCAGAGTGACCCCGCCCACCAAATGTGACCCAGAGTGACCCCGCCCACCAAATGTGACCCAGAGTGACCCCGCCCACCAAATGTGACCCAGAGTGACCCCGCCCACCAAATGTGACCCAGAGTGACCCCGCCCACCAAATGTGACCCAGAGTGACCCCGCCCACCAAATGTGACCCCGCCCACCAAATGTGACCCCGCCCACCAAATGTGACCCCGCCCACCAAATGTGACCCAGAGTGACCCCGCCCACCAAATGTGACCCAGAGTGACCCCGCCCACCAAATGTGACCCAGAGTGACCCCGCCCACCAAATGTGACCCAGAGTGACCCCGCCCACCAAATGTGACCCAGAGTGACCCCGCCCACCAAATGTGACCCAGAGTGACCCCGCACACCAAATGTGACTCAGAGTGACCCCGCCCACCAAATGTGACCCAGAGTGACCCCGCCCACCAAATGTGACCCAGAGTGACCCCGCCCACCAAATGTGACCCAGAGTGACCCCGCCCACCAAATGTGACCCAGAGTGACCCCGCCCACCAAATGTGACCCAGAGTGACCCCGCCCACCAAATGTGACCCCGCCCACCAAATCTGACCCCGCCCACCAAATGTGACCCAGAGTGACCCCGCCCCCCAAATGTGACCCAGAGTGACCCCGCCCACCAAATCGGACCCAGAGTGACCCCGCCCACCAAATGTGACCCTGAGGGGCCCCGCCCACCAAATGTGACCCAGAGTGACCCCGCCCACCAAATGTGACCCAGAGTGACCCCGCTCACCAAATGTGACCCAGAGTGACCCCGCCCACCAAATGTGACCCAGAGTGACCCCGCCCACCAAATGTGACCCAGAGTGACCCCGCCCACCAAATGTGACCCAGAGTGACCTCGCCCACCAAATGTGACCCAGAGTGACCCCGCCCACCAGATCGGACCCTGAGTGACCCCGCCCACCAGATCGGACCCTGAGGGGCCCCGCCCACCAGATCGGATCCAGAGTGACCCCGCCCACCAAATCGGACCCAGAGTGACCCCACCCACCAAATCGGACCCAGAGTGACCCCGCCCACCAAATCGACCCAGAGTGACCCCGCCCACCAAATCTGACCCAGAGTGGCCCCGCCCACCAAATCGGACCCAGAGTGGCCCCGCCCACCAAATCAGCACCTGAGGGGCACCCAAGTGTGAAAGTCTTGCAGGGGCAGCCCGGGCACCATTCCAAAGCACTATCTGTAGTTCCTTCAGGAAATACCCATCTAGTTATAGTGCTTTTGTAAAAAGCACTATATTGTTATTCCCCCGTAGACAACTTATTATTATAGTGCTTTTATAAAAAGCACTATATTGTTATTCCCCCGTAGACAACTTCTTATTATAGTGCTTTTGTAAAAAGCACTATATTGTTATTCCCCCGTAGACAACTTATTATTATTATTATTATTATTATTCAGTCCGCGATTAATGCGGCCCGAACCGCTGCACGCACAGACTCCAGTGAGGTGTCATTTCGAAGCCAGCGTCCCCAAGAGGTGTGCTAAGTATTTTTCGTGTCGATCGGATTTGTAGCTTTGGCGCAATTTGCGTTTTTCCCCTGATTGGAATGCAATTTCTCAATGGGTAAATTTTCCCATAAGGTAAAATGGCTGTTTTCTGAGGCAATTTCAAACTAACTGCCAACTGCCACCTGGCTGATTAGCTCAGTGCTGTGTGCAGTCACACCCAGTTACTATGGCAACGCCTACGAACTCTACATGACCCCACCAGGACACAGTTTTGCCAGATAATATCAGCTCTTAAAGTGACCAACCCACCAAATTGTTAAATTGTTACCTGAGGTGTCCAGCCCACCAAATCGGAGGCCGAGGGGCCCCGACCACCAAATCGGAGGCCGAGGGGCCCCGACCACCAAATCGGACCCTGAGGGGCCCCGACCACCAAATCGGAGGCCGAGGGGCCCCGACCACCAAATCGGACCCTGAGGGGCCCCGACCACCAAATCGGACCCTGAGGGGCCCCGACCACCAAATCGGACCCTGAGGGGCCCCGACCACCAAATCGGACCCTGAGGGGCCCCGACCACCAAATCGGACCCTGATGGGCCCCGACCACCAAATCGGACCCTGAGGGGCCCCGACCACCAAATCGGACCCTGAGGGGCCCCGACCACCAAATCGGACCCTGAGGGGCCCCGACCACCAAATCGGACCCTGATGGGCCCCGACCACCAAATCGGACCCTGAGGGGCCCCGACCACCAAATCGGACCCTGAGGGGCCCCGACCACCAAATCGGACCCTGAGGGGCCCCGACCACCAAATCGGACCCTGAGGGGCCCCGACCACCAAATCGGACCCTGAGGGGCCCCGACCACCAAATCGGACCCTGAGGGGCCCCGACCTCCAAAACGGACCCTGAGGGGCCCCGACCACCAAATCGGACCCTGAGGGGCCCCGACCACCAAATCGGACCCTGAGGGGCCCCGACCACCAAATCGGACCCTGAGGGGCCCCGACCACCAAATCGGACCCTGAGGGGCCCCGACCACCAAATCGGACCCTGAGGGGCCCCGACCACCAAATCGGACCCTGAGGGGCCCCGACCACCAAATCGGACCCTGAGGGGCCCCGACCTCCAAATCGGACCCTGAGGGGCCCCGACCACCAAATCGGACCCTGAGGGGCCCCGACCACCAAATCGGACCCTGAGGGGCCCCGACCACCAAATCGGACCCTGAGGGGCCCCGACCACCAAATCGGACCCTGAGGGGCCCCGACCACCAAATCGGACCCTGAGGGGCCCCCTCCACCAAATCGGACCCTGAGGGGCCCCGACCACCAAATCGGACCCTGAGGGGCCCCGACCACCAAATCGGACCCTGAGGGGCCCCGACCCCCAAATCGGACCCTGAGGGTCCCCGACCCCCAAATCGGACCCTGAGGGTCCCCGACCCCCAAATCGGACCCTGAGGGGCCCCGACCCCCAAATCGGACCCTGAGGGGCCCCGACCACCAAATCGGACCCTGAGGGGCCCCGCCCACCAAATCGGACCCAGAGTGGCCCCGCCCACCAAATCGGACCCAGAGTGGCCCCGCCCACCAAATCGGACCCAGAGTGGCCCCGCCCACCAAATCGGACCCAGAGTGGCCCCGCCCACCAAATCGGACCCAGAGTGGCCCCGCCCACCAAATCGGACCCAGAGTGGCCCCGCCCACCAAATCGGACCCAGAGTGGCCCCGCCCACCAAATCGGACCCAGAGTGGCCCCGCCCACCAAATCGGACCCAGAGTGGCCCCGCCCACCAAATCGGACCCAGAGTGGCCCCGCCCACCAAATCGGACCCAGAGTGGCCCCGCCCACAAAACCGGACCCTGAGGGGCTCCACCCACAAAACCAGCGCCTGAGGGACACCCAAGTGTGAGTCTTGCAGGGGCAGCCCGGGCACCATTCCAAAGCACTATCTGTAGTTCCTTCAGGAAATACCCATCTAGTTCTTCTTATTCTTATTCTTATTATTATTAGGCTTTTTTCCGCAATTAATGCGGCCCGAACCGCTACACGCACAGACTCCAGTGAGGTGTCATTTCGAAGCCAGCGTCCATGAGAGGTGTGCTAAGTATTTTTCGTGTCGATCAGATTTGTAGTTTTGGCGCAATTAGCGTTTGAAAATTGTTTTCCACTCATTGGAAAGCATTGCCTCCAATGCATTTCAATAGGGAAATTTTGCCATAAGCTTATAATGGCTGTTTTCTGAGGCAATTTAGAAATAACTGCCAACTGCCACCTGGCTGATTAGCTCTTTGCTATGTGCAGTCAGACCCAGTTACTATGACAACGCCTACGAACTCTACATGACCCCACCAGGACACAGTTTTGCCAGATAATATCAGCTCTTAAAGTGACCAACCCACCAAATTGTTACCTGAGGTGTCCAGCCCACCAAATAGGAGGCCGAGGGGCCCCAACCACCACATCGGAGGCCGAGGGGCCCCGACCTCCAAATCGGAGGCCGAGGGGCACCGACCTCCAAATCGGAGGCCGAGGGGGCCCGACCACCAAATCGGAGGCCGAGGGGCCCCGACCACCAAATCGGAGGCCGAGGGGCCCCGACCTCCAAATCGGAGGCCGAGGGGCCCCGACCTCCAAATCGGAGGCCGAGGGGCCCCGACCTCCAAATCGGACCCTGAGGGGCCCCGACCTCCAAATCGGAGGCCAAGGGGCCCCGACCTCCAAATCGGACCCTGAGGGGCCCCGACCTCCAAATCGGACCCTGAGGGGCCCCGACCTCCAAATCGGACCCTGAGGGGCCCCGACCTCCAAATCGGACCCTGAGGGGCCCCGACCTCCAAATCGGACCCTGAGGGGCCCCGACCTCCAAATCGGACCCTGAGGGGCCCCGACCTCCAAATCGGACCCTGAGGGGCCCCGACCTCCAAATCGGACCCTGAGGGGCCCCGACCTCCAAATGTGACTCAGAGTGACCCCGCCCACCAAATGTGACCCAGAGTGACCCCGCCCACCAAATGTGACCCAGAGTGACCCCGCCCACCAAATGTGACCCAGAGTGACCCCGCCCACCAAATGTGACCCAGAGTGACCCCGCCCACCAAATGTGACCCAGAGTGACCCCGCCCACCAAATGTGACCCAGAGTGACCCCGCCCACCAAATGTGACCCCGCCCACCAAATCTGACCCCGCCCACCAAATGTGACCCAGAGTGACCCCGCCCCCCAAATGTGACCCAGAGTGACCCCGCCCACCAAATCGGACCCAGAGTGACCCCGCCCACCAAATGTGACCCTGAGGGGCCCCGCCCACCAAATGTGACCCAGAGTGACCCCGCCCACCAAATGTGACCCAGAGTGACCCCGCTCACCAAATGTGACCCAGAGTGACCCCGCCCACCAAATGTGACCCAGAGTGACCCCGCCCACCAAATGTGACCCAGAGTGACCCCGCCCACCAAATGTGACCCAGAGTGACCTCGCCCACCAAATGTGACCCAGAGTGACCCCGCCCACCAGATCGGACCCTGAGTGACCCCGCCCACCAGATCGGACCCTGAGGGGCCCCGCCCACCAGATCGGATCCAGAGTGACCCCGCCCACCAAATCGGACCCAGAGTGACCCCACCCACCAAATCGGACCCAGAGTGACCCCGCCCACCAAATCGACCCAGAGTGACCCCGCCCACCAAATCTGACCCAGAGTGGCCCCGCCCACCAAATCGGACCCAGAGTGGCCCCGCCCACCAAATCAGCACCTGAGGGGCACCCAAGTGTGAAAGTCTTGCAGGGGCAGCCCGGGCACCATTCCAAAGCACTATCTGTAGTTCCTTCAGGAAATACCCATCTAGTTATAGTGCTTTTGTAAAAAGCACTATATTGTTATTCCCCCGTAGACAACTTATTATTATAGTGCTTTTGTAAAAAGCACTATATTGTTATTCCCCCGTAGACAACTTCTTATTCTTCTTATTCTTATTCTTATTATTATTAGGCTTTTTTCCGCAATTAATGCGGCCCGAACCGCTACACGCACAGACTCCAGTGAGGTGTCATTTCGAAGCCAGCGTCCATGAGAGGTGTGCTAAGTATTTTTCGTGTCGATCAGATTTGTAGTTTTGGCGCAATTAGCGTTTGAAAATTGTTTTCCACTCATTGGAAAGCATTGCCTCCAATGCATTTCAATAGGGAAATTTTGCCATAAGCTTATAATGGCTGTTTTCTGAGGCAATTTAGAAATAACTGCCAACTGCCACCTGGCTGATTAGCTCTTTGCTATGTGCAGTCAGACCCAGTTACTATGACAACGCCTACGAACTCTACATGACCCCACCAGGACACAGTTTTGCCAGATAATATCAGCTCTTAAAGTGACCAACCCACCAAATTGTTACCTGAGGTGTCCAGCCCACCAAATAGGAGGCCGAGGGGCCCCAACCACCACATCGGAGGCCGAGGGGCCCCGACCTCCAAATCGGAGGCCGAGGGGCACCGACCTCCAAATCGGAGGCCGAGGGGGCCCGACCACCAAATCGGAGGCCGAGGGGCCCCGACCACCAAATCGGAGGCCGAGGGGCCCCGACCTCCAAATCGGAGGCCGAGGGGCCCCGACCTCCAAATCGGAGGCCGAGGGGCCCCGACCTCCAAATCGGACCCTGAGGGGCCCCGACCTCCAAATCGGAGGCCAAGGGGCCCCGACCTCCAAATCGGACCCTGAGGGGCCCCGACCTCCAAATCGGACCCTGAGGGGCCCCGACCTCCAAATCGGACCCTGAGGGGCCCCGACCTCCAAATCGGACCCTGAGGGGCCCCGACCTCCAAATCGGACCCTGAGGGGCCCCGACCTCCAAATCGGACCCTGAGGGGCCCCGACCTCCAAATCGGACCCTGAGGGGCCCCGACCTCCAAATCGGACCCTGAGGGGCCCCGACCTCCAAATCGGACCCTGAGGGGCCCCGACCTCCAAATCGGACCCTGAGGGGCCCCGACCTCCAAATCGGACCCTGAGGGGTCCCGACCTCCAAATCGGACCCTGAGGGGCCCCGACCTCCAAATCGGACCCTGAGGTGCCCGACCTCCAAATCGGACCCTGAGGGGCCCCGACCACCAAATCGGACCCTGAGGGGCCCCGACCACCAAATCGGACCCTGAGGGGCCCCGACCTCCAAATCGGACTCTGAGGGGCCCCGACCTCCAAATCGGACCCTGAGGGGCCCCGACCTCCAAATCGGACCCTGAGGGGTCCCGACCTCCAAATCGGACCCTGAGGGGCCCCGACCTCCAAATCGGACCCTGAGGGGCCCCGACCTCCAAATCGGACCCTGAGGGGCCCCGACCACCAAATCGGACCCTGAGGGGCCCCGACCTCCAAATCGGACTCTGAGGGGCCCCGACCTCCAAATCGGACCCTGAGGGGCCCCGACCTCCAAATCGGACCCTGAGGGATCCCGACCTCCAAATCGGACCCTGAGGGGCCCCGCCCTCCAAATCGGACCCTGAGGGGCCCCGACCACCAAATCGGACCCTGAGGGGCCCCGACCACCAAATCGGACCCTGAGGGGCCCCGCCCACCAAATCGGACCCAGAGTGACCCCGCCCACCAAATCGGACCCAGAGTGACCCCGCCCACCAAATCGGACCCAGAGGTGCCCCGCCCACCGAATCGGACCCAGAGGTGCCCCGCCCACCGAATCGGACCCAGAGGTGCCCCGCCCACCAAATTGGACCCAGAGATGCCCAGCCCACCAAATCGGACCCAGAGGTGCCCCGCCCACCAAATCGGACCCAGAGGTGCCCCGCCCACCAAATCGGACCCAGAGGTGCCCCGCCCACCAAATCGGACCCAGAGGTGCCCCGCCCACCAAATCGGACCCAGAGGTGCCCCGCCCACCGAATCGGACCCAGAGGTGCCCCGCCCACCGAATCGGACCCAGAGGTGCCCCGCCCACCGAATCGGACCCAGAGGTGCCCCGCCCACCAAATCGGACCCAGAGGTGCCCCGCCCACCAAATCGGACCCAGAGGTGCCCCGCCCACCAAATCGGACCCAGAGGTGCCCCGCCCACCAAATCGGACCCTGAGGTGCCCCGCCCACCAAATCGGACCCGGAGTGACCCCGCCCACCAAATCGGACCCTGAGGGACCCCGTTCACCAAATCGGACCCTGAGGGGCCCCGTCCACCAAATCGGACCCTGAGGGGCCCCGCCCACCAAATTGGACCCTGAGGGGCCCCGCCCACCAAATCAGCACCTGAAGGGCACCCAAGTGTGAAAGTCTTGCAGGGGTAGCCCGGGCACCATTCCAAAGCACTATCTGTAGTTCCTTCAGGAAATACACATCTAGTATTATTATTGTAATCCGAACGTGGTAAACTTATTATTATTCCGTTTTTTTCTGCAATTAATGCGGCCCGAACTGCTGCACGCACAGACTCCAGTGAGGCATCATTTCGAAGCCAGCGTCCACGAGAGGTGTGCTAAGTATTTTTCGTATCGATCCGATGTGTAGTTTTTTTTTAAAATGGCATTTAAAAAAAAAAATTCCCATAGGAAATAATGGCAAACTTTCCATTACCCCCAACTTGACCTTCCAAAGATGGCAGCTATGCAAATATATGGTGTCCATTTTAGGACATGATCATTTATCAAAGTCAAACATCAGAATAAAGTGACTATGACACCCTCTCATCCCGTGTGTGAAAAGTAAGTGCACCCCCGATACCATGTGTGAAAAGTAAGTGCACCGAGTGGCCCCGCCCACCAAATCGGACCACGAGGTGCCCCGCCCACCAAATCGGACCCAGAGTGGCCCCGCCCACCAAATCGGACCCAGAGTGGCCCCGCCCACCAAATCGGATCCAGAGTGACCCCGCCCACCAAATCGGACCCAGAGTGACCCCGCCCACCAGAACACCCAGAGTGACCCCGCCCACCAAATGTGACCCAGAGTGACCCCGCCCACCAAATGTGACCCAGAGTGACCCCGCCCACCAAATGTGACCCAGAGTGACCCCGCCCACCAAATGTGACCCAGAGGTGCCCCGCCCACCAAATCTGACCCAGAGGTGCCCCGCCCACCAAATCTGACCCAGAGGTGCCCCACCCACCAAATCTGACCGAGGTGCCCTGCCCACCAAATCTGACCCAGAGGTGCTCTGCCCACCAAATCTGACCCAGAGTGGCCCCGCCCACCAAATCTGACCCAGAGTGGCCCCGCCCACCAAATCGGACCCAGAGTGGTCCCGTCTACCAAATCGGACACAGAGTGGCCCCGCCCACCAAATCATCCCCTGAGGGGCCCCGCCCACCAAACCAGCGCCTGAGGGGCACCCAAGTATGAAAGTCTTGCAGGGGCAGCCCGGGCACCATTACAAAGCACTATCTGTAGTTCCTTCAGGAAATACCCATCTAGTTATTATTATTATTATTATTCAGTCCGCGATTAATGCGGCCCGAACCGCTGCACGCACAGACTCCAGTGAGGTGTCATTTCGAAGCCAGCGTTCCCAAGAGGTGTGCTAAGTATTTTTCGTGTCGATCGGATTTGTAGTTTTGGCGCAATTTGCGTTTTTCCCCTGTTTGGAATGCAATTTCTCTATGGGTAAATTTTCCTATAAGCTTATAATGGGCTGATTTCTGAGGCAATTTCAAACTAACTGCCAACTGCCACCTGGCTGATTAGCTCACTGCTATGTGCAGTCAGATGCAGTTACTATGACAACGCCTACGAACTCTACATGACCCCACCAGGACACAGTTTTGCCAGATAATATCAGCTCTTAAAGTGACCCGCACACCAAATCTGACCCTGAGGTGCCCAGTGCACCCCCGGTCCCGTGTGTGAAAAGTAAGTGCACCCCCGTTCCTGGTGTGAAAAGTAAGTGCACCCCGGTCCCATGTGTGTGAAAAGTAAGTGCACCCCCAGTCCCTTGTGTGAAAAGTAAGTGCACCCCGATCCCGTTTGTGAAAAGTAAGTGCACCCCCAGTCCCGTGGGTGAAAATTAAGTGCACCCCAGTCCCGTGTGTGAAAAGTAAGTGCACCCCCGGTCCTGAGTGTGAAAAGTAAGCGCACCCCAGGTCCCGTAAGTGAAAAGTAAGTGCACCCTCGGTCCCGTGGGTGAAAAGTAAGTGCATCCCTGGTCCCGGGTGTGAAAAGTAAGTGCACCCCCGGTCCCGTGGTTGAAAAGTAAGTGCACCCCCGGTCCCGTGGGTGAAAAGTAAGTGCACCCCAGGTCCCGTGAGTGAAAAGTAAGTGCACCCCTGGTCCCGTGTGTGAAAAGTAAGTGCACCCCCGTTCCTGGTGTGAAAAGTAAGTGCACCCCCGGTCCCTTGTGTGAAAAGTAAGTGCACCCCGGTCCCATGTGTGTGAAAAGTAAGTGCACCCCGATCCCGTTTGTGAAAAGTAAGTGCACCCCTGGTCCCGTGGGTGAAAAGTAAGTGCACCCAGGTCCCGTGTGTGAAAAAGTAAGTGTGCCCCCGCCCACCAAATCGGACCCAGAGTGACCCCGCCCACCAAAACGGACCCAGAGTGACCCCGCCCACCAAATCGGACCCAGAGTGACCCCGCCCACCAAATCGGACCCAGAGTGACCCCGCCCACCAAATCGGACCCAGAGTGACCCCGCCCACCAAATCGGACCCTGTGGGGCCCCGTCCACCAAATCGGACCCTGAGGGACCCCTTCTACCAAATCGGACCCTGAGGGACCCCGTCCACCAAATCGGACCCTGAGGGACCCCCCGTCCACCAAATCTGACCCAGAGTGACCCCGCCCACCAAATCAGACCCAGAGTGACCCCGCCCACCAAATCGGACCCAGAGTGACCCCGCCCACCAAATCGGACCCAGAGTGACCCCGCCCACCAAATCGGACCCAGAGTGACCCCGCCCACCAAATCGGACCCAGAGTGACCCCGCCCACCAAATCGGACCCTGTGGGGCCCCGTCCACCAAATCGGACCCTGAGGGACCCCTTCTACCAAATCGGACCCTGAGGGACCCCGTCCACCAAATTGGACCCTGAGGGACCCCGTCCACCAAATCGGACCCTGAGGGGCACCGTCCACCAAATCGGACCCTGAGGGGTCCCGCCCACCAAATTGGACCCTGAGGGGCCCCGCCCACCAAATCAGCACCTGAAGGGCACCCAAGTGTGAAAGTCTTGCAGGGGTAGCCCGGGCACCATTCCAAAGCACTATCTGTAGTTCCTTCAGGAAATACCCATCTAGTTATAGTGCTTTTGTAAAAAGCACTATATTGTTATTCCCCCGTAGACAACTTATTATTATTATTATAGTGCTTTTGTAAAAAGCACTATATTGTTATTCCACCGTAGTCAACTTATTCTTCTTCTTATTATTATTCAGTCCGCAATTAATGCGGCCCGAACCGCTGCACGCACAGACTCCAGTGAGGTGTCATTTCGAAGCCAGCGTTCCTGGGAGGTGTGCTAAGTATTTTTCGTGTCGATCGGATTTGTAGTTTTGGCGCAATTTGCGTTTGAAAATGTTGTCTCAATGCATTTCAATAGGGAAATCTTGCCATAAGCTTATAATGGCAGTTATTTGGAAATTGCCTCAGAAATCAGCCCAACTGCCACCTGGCTGATTAGCTCATTGATATGCGAAGTCAGACCCAGTTACTATGCCAACGCCTACGAACTCTACATGACCCCACCAGGACACAGTTTTGCCAGATAATATCAGCTCTTAAAGTGACCCGCACACCAAATCCGACCCAGAGTGACCCCGGCGACCAAATCGGACCCAGAGTGACCCCGCCCTCCAAATGTGACCCAGAGAGACCCCGCCCATCAAATGTGACCCAGAGTGACCCCGCCCACCAAATGTGACCCAGAGTGACCCCGCCCACCAAATGTGACCCAGAGTGACCCCGCCCACCAAATGTGACCCAGAGTGACCCCGCCCACCAAATGTGACCCAGAGTGACCCCGCCCACCAAATGTGACCCAGAGTGACCCCGCCCACCAAATGTGACCCAGAGTGACCCCGCCCACCAAATGTGACCCAGAGTGACCCCGCCCACCAAATGTGACCCAGAGTGACCCCGCCCACCAAATCGGACCCAGAGTGACCCCGCCCACCAAATGTGACCCAGAGTGACCCCGCCCACCAAATGTGACCCAGAGTGACCCCGCCCACCAAATGTGACCCAGAGTGACCCCGCCCACCAAATCGGACCCAGAGTGACCCCGCCCACCAAATGTGACTCAGTGACCCCGCCCACCAAATGTGACTCAGTGACCCCGCCCACCAAATGTGACCCAGAGTGACCCCGCCCACCAAATGTGACCCAGAGTGACCCCGCCCACCAAATGTGACCCAGAGTGACCCCGCCCATCAAATCGGACCCAGAGTGACCCCGCCCACCAAATGTGACCCAGAGTGACCCCGCCCACCAAATGTGACCCAGAGTGACCCCGCCCACCAAATGTGACCCAGAGTGACCCCGCCCACCAAATGTGACCCAGAGTGACCCCGCCCACCAAATGTGACCCAGAGTGACCCCGCCCACCAAATGTGACCCAGAGTGACCCCGCCCACCAAATGTGACCCAGAGTGACCCCGCCCACCAAATGTGACCCAGAGTGACCCCGCCCACCAAATGTGACCCAGAGTGACCCCGCCCATCAAATCGGACCCAGAGTGACCCCGCCCACCAAATCGGACCCAGAGTGGCCCCACCCACCAAATGTGACCCAGAGTGACCCCGCCCACCAAATGTGACCCAGAGTGACCCCGCCCACCAAATGTGACCCAGAGTGACCCCGCCCACCAAATGTGACCCAGAGTGACCCCGCCCACCAAATGTGACCCAGAGTGACCCCGCCCACCAAATGTGACCCAGAGTGACCCCGCCCACCAAATGTGACCCAGATTGACCCCGCCCACCAAATGTGACCCAGAGTGACCCCGCCCACCAAATGTGACCCAGAGTGACCCCGCCCACCAAATGTGACCCAGAGTGACCCCGCCCACCAAATCGGACCCAGAGTGACCCCGCCCACCAAATCGGACCCAGAGTGACTCCGCCAACCAAATGTGACCCAGAGTGACCCCGCCCACCAAATGTGACCCAAAGTGACCCCGCCCACCAAATGTGACCCCGCCCAACAAATGGGACCCAGAGTGACCCCGCCCACCAAATGGGACCCAGAGTGACCCCGCCCACCAAATGGGACCCAGAGTGACCCCGCCCACCAAATGGGACCCAGAGTGACCCCGCCCACCAAATCGGACCCAGAGTGACCCCGCCCACCAAATCGGACCCAGAGTGACCCCGCCCACCAAATGGGACCCAGAGTGACCCCGCCCACCAAATGGGACCCAGAGTGACCCCGCCCACCAAATGGGACCCAGAGTGACCCCGCCCACCAAATGGGACCCAGAGTGACCCCGCCCACCAAATGGGACCCAGAGTGACCCCGCCCACCAAATGGGACCCAGAGTGACCCCGCCCACCAAATGGGACCCAGAGTGACCCCGCCCACCAAATGGGACCCAGAGTGACCCCGCCCACCAAATGGGACCCAGAGTGACCCCGCCCACCAAATGGGACCCAGAGTGACCCCGCCCACCAAATGGGACCCAGAGTGACCCCGCCCACCAAATGGGACCCAGAGTGACCCCGCCCACCAAATGGGACCCAGAGTGACCCCGCCCACCAAATGGGACCCAGAGTGACCCCGCCCACCAAATGTGACCCAGAGTGACCCCGCCCACCAAATGTGACCCAGAGTGACCCCGCCCACCAAATGTGACCCAGAGTGACCCCGCCCACCAAATGTGACCCAGAGTGACCCCGCCCACCAAATGTGACCCAGAGGTGCCCCGCCCACCAAATCTGACCGAGGTGCCCCGCCCACCAAATCTGACCCAGAGGTGCTCTGCCCACCAAATCTGACCCAGAGTGGCCCCGCCCACCAAATCTGACCCAGAGTGGCCCCGCCCACCAAATCGGACCCAGAGTGGTCCCGTCTACCAAATCGGACACAGAGTGGCCCCGCCCACCAAATCATCCCCTGAAGGGCCCCGCCCACCAAACCAGCGCCTGAAGGGCACCCAAGTGTGAAAGTCTTGCAGGGGCAGCCCGGGCACCATTACAAAGCACTATCTGTAGTTCCTTCAGGAAATACCCATCTAGTTATTATTATTATTCAGTCCGCGATTAATGCGGCCCGAACCGCTGCACGCACAGACTCCAGTGAGGTGTCATTTCGAAGCCAGCGTTCCCAAGAGGTGTGCTAAGTATTTTTCGTGTCGATCGGATTTGTAGTTTTGGCGCAATTTGCGTTTTTCCCCTGATTGGAATGCAATTTCTCTATGGGTAAATTTTCCTATAAGCTTATAATGGGCTGATTTCTGAGGCAATTTCAAACTAACTGCCAACTGCCACCTGGCTGATTAGCTCACTGCTATGTGCAGTCAGACCCAGTTACTATGACAACGCCTACGAACTCTACATGACCCCACCAGGACACAGTTTTGCCAGATAATATCAGCTCTTAAAGTGACCCGCACACCAAATCTGACCCTGAGGTGCCCAGTGCACCCCCGGTCCCGTGTGTGAAAAGTAAGTGCACCCCCGTTCCTGGTGTGAAAAGTAAGTGCACCCCGGTCCCATGTGTGTGAAAAGTAAGTGCACCCCCGGTCCCTTGTGTGAAAAGTAAGTGCACCCCGGTCCCATGTGTGTGAAAAGTAAGTGCACCCCGATCCCGTTTGTGAAAAGTAAGTGCACCCCCAGTCCCGTGGGTGAAAATTAAGCGCACCCCAGTCCCGTGTGTGAAAAGTAAGTGCACCCCCGGTCCCGAGTGTGAAAAGTAAGCGCACCCCAGGTCCCGTAAGTGAAAAGTAAGTGCACCCTCGGTCCCGTGGGTGAAAAGTAAGTGCACCCCGGTCCCGTGTGTGAAAAGTAAGTGCATCCCTGGTCCCGGGTGTGAAAAGTAAGTGCACCCCCGGTCCCGTGTGTGAAAAATAAGTGCACCCTCGGTCCCGTGGGTGAAAAGTAAGTGCACCCCATCCCGTGTGTGAAAAGTAAGTGCATCCCTGGTCCCGGGTGTGAAAAGTAAGTGCACCCCCGGTCCCGTGGTTGAAAAGTAAGTGCACCCCCGGTCCCGTGGGTGAAAAGTAAGTGCACCCCTGGTCCCGTGTGTGAAAAGTAAGTGCACCCCCGTTCCTGGTGTGAAAAGTAAGTGCACCCCTGGTCCCGTGTGTGAAAAGTAAGTGCACCCCCGTTCCTGGTGTGAAAAGTAAGTGCACCCCCGGTCCCTTGTGTGAAAAGTAAGTGCACCCCGGTCCCATGTGTGTGAAAAGTAAGTGCACCCAGATCCCGTTTGTGAAAAGTAAGTGCACCCCCGGACCCGTGGGTGAAAATTAAGTGCACCCCCAGTCCCGTGGGTGAAAATTAAGTGCACCCCAGTCCCGTGTGTGAAAAGTAAGTGCACCCCCGGTCCTGAGTGTGAAAAGTAAGCGCACCCCAGGTCCCGTAAGTGAAAAGTAAGTGCACCCTCGGTCCCGTGGGTGAAAAGTAAGTGCACCCCGGTCCCGTGTGTGAAAAGTAAGTGCATCCCTGGTCCCGGGTGTGAAAAGTAAGTGCACCCCCGGTCCCGTGGTTGAAAAGTAAGTGCACCCCCGGTCCCGTGTGTGAAAAATAAGTGCACCCTCGGTCCCGTGGGTGAAAAGTAAGTGCACCCCGGTCCCGTGTGTGAAAAGTAAGTGCACCCCTGGTCCCGTGGGTGAAAAGTAAGTGCACCCAGGTCCCGTGTGTGAAAAAGTGTGCCCCCGCCCCCCAAATCGGACCCTGAGTGACCCCGCCCCCAAATGTGACCCAGAGTGACCCGGACCCCCGAATCGGACCCCGAGTGGCCCCGCCCCCCAAATTGGACCCAGAGTGACCCCGCCCACCAAATGTGACCCAGAGTGACCCCGCCCACCAAATGTGACCCAGAGTGACCCCGCCCACCAAATGTGACCCAGAGTGACCCCGCCCACCAAATCGGACCCAGAGTGACCCCGCCCACCAAATGTGACCCAGAGTGACCCCGCCCACCAAATCGGACCCAGAGTGACCCCGCCCACCAAATGTGACCCAGAGTGACCCCGCCCACCAAATCGGACCCAGAGTGACCCCGCCCACTAAATCTGACCCAGAGTGGCCCCGCCCACCAAATCTGACCCAGAGTGGCCCCGCCCACCAAATCTGACCCAGAGTGACCCCGCCCACCAAATCGGACCCAGAGTGACCCCGCCCACCAAATCGGACCCAGTGACCCCGCCCACCAAATCGGACCCAGAGTGACCCCGCCCACCAAATCGGACCCAGAGTGACCCCGCCCACCAAATCGGACCCAGAGTGACCCCGCCCACCAAGTCGGACCCAGAGTGACCCCGCCCACCAAATCGGACCCAGAGTGACCCCGCCCACCAAATCTGGCCCCTGAGTGACCCCGCCCACCAAATCTGGCCCCTGAGTGACCCCGCCCACCAAATCTGACCCCGAGTGACCCCGCCCACCAAATCTGACCCAGAGTGACCCCGCCCACCAAATCTGACCCAGAGTGACCCCGCCCACCAAATCTGACCCAGAGTGGCCCCGCCCACCAAATCGGACCCAGAGTGGCCCCGCCCACCAAATCGGACCCAGAGTGGCCCCGCCCACCAAATCGGACCCAGAGTGGCCCCGCCCACCAAATCGGACCCAGAGTGGCCCCGCCCACCAAATCGGCCCCAGAGTGGCCCCGCCCACCAAATCGGACCCAGAGTGGCCCCGCCCACCAAATCGGACCCAGAGTGGCCCCGCCCACCAAATCGGACCCAGAGTGGCCCCGCCCACCAAATCGGACCCTGAGGGGCCCCGCCCACCAAATCGGACCCTGAGGGGCACCCAAGTGTGAAAGTCTTGCAGGGGTAGCCCGGGCACCATTCCAAAGCACTATCTGTAGTTCCTTCAGGAAATACACATCTAGTTATAGTGCTTTTGTAAAAAGCACTATATTGTTATTCCACCGTAGACAACTTATTCTTCTTATTATTATTCAGTCCGCAATTAATGCGGCCCGAACCGCTGCACGCACAGACTCCAGTGAGGTGTCATTTCGAAGCCAGCGTTCCTGGCAGGTGTGCTAAGTATTTTTCGTGTCGATCGGATTTGTAGTTTTGGCGCAATTGGCGTTTGAAAATTTTGTGTCAATGCATTTCAATGGGGAATTTGTTCCAATGGCTGATTTCTGAGGCAATTTCAAAATAACTGCCAACTGCCACCTGGCTGATGAGCTCATTGCTATGTGCAGTCAGACCCAGTTACTATGCCAACGCGTACGAACTCTACATGACCCCACCAGGACACAGTTTTGCCAGATAATATCAGCTCTTAAAGTGACCCGCACACCAAATCTGACCCTGAGGTGCCCAGCCCACGAAATCGGTCCCTGAGGGGCCCGGCCCACCAAATCAGACCCTGAGGGACCCCGCTCACCAATTCGGACCCTGAGGGGCCCCGCCCATCAAATCGGACCCTGAGGCCACCAAATCGGCCCCTGAGGGGCCCCGCCCACCAAATCGGACCCTGAGGGGCCCCGCCCACCAAATTGGACCCTGAGGGGCCCCCCCACCAAATCAGACCCTGAGGGACCCCGCTCACCAATTCGGACCCTGAGGGGCCCCGCCCATCAAATCGGACCCTGAGGCCGCCAAATCGGCCCCTGAGGGGCCCCGCCCACCAAATCGGACCCTGAGGGGCCCCGCCCACCAAATCTGTCCCTGAGGGGCCCCGCCCACCAAATCGGCCCCTGAGGGGCCCCGCCCACCAAATCGGACCCTGAGGGGCCCCGCCCACCAAATCGGACCCAGAGTGACCCCACCTACCAAATTGGTCCCTGAGGGGCCCGGCCCACCAAATCGGACCCTGAGGGGCCCCGCCCACCAAATCGGACCCTGAGGGGCCCCGCCCACCAAATCGGACCCAGAGTGACCCCACCTACCAAATTGGTCCCTGAGGGGCCCGGCCCACCAAATGGGACCCTAAGGGGCCTCGCCCACCAAATCTCTCCCTGAGGGGCCCCGCCCACCAAATCGGACCCTGAGAGGCCCCGCCCACCAAATCGGACCCTGAGGGGCCCCGCCCACCAAATCGAACCCTGAGGGGCCCCGCCCACCAAATCGGACCCTGAGGGGCCCCGCCCACCAAATCGGACCCTGAGGGGCCCGCCCACCAAATCGGACCCTGAGGGGCCCCGCCCACCAAATCGGACCCTGAGGGACCCCGCTCACCAATTCGGACCCTGAGGGGCCCCGCCCATCAAATCGGACCCTGAGGCCACCAAATCGGCCCCTGAGGGGCCCCGCCCACCAAATCGGACCCTGAGGGGCCCCGACCACCAAATCGGACCCTGAGGGGCCCCGACCACCAAATCGGACCCTGAGGGGCCGTGCCCACCAAACCGGCACCTGAGGGGCCCCGCCAACCAAATCGACCCCCGAGCGGCCCCAACCACCAAATCGGCCCCCGAGCGGCCCCGCCCACCAAATCAGACCCAGAGCGGCCCCGCCCACCAAATCGGACCCTGAGGGGCCGTGCCCACCAAATCGGACCCTGAGGGGCCGTGCCCACCAAACCAGCACCTGAGGGGCACCCAAGTGTGAAAGTCTTGCAGGGGCAGCCCGGGCACCATTCCAAAGCACTATCTGTAGTTCCTTCAGGAAATACCCATCTAGTTATTATTATTATTCAGTCCGCGATTAATGCGGCCCGAACCGCTGCACGCACAGACTCCAGTGAGGTGTCATTTCGAAGCCAGCGTCCCCAAGAGGTGTGCTAAGTATTTTTCGTGTCGATCGGATTTGTAGCTTTGGCGCAATTTGCGTTTTTCCCCTGATTGGAATGCAATTTCTCAATGGGTAAATTTTCCCATAAGGTAAAATGGCTGATTTCTGAGGCAATTTCAAACTAACTGCCAACTGCCACCTGGCTGATTAGCTCAGTGCTGTGTGCAGTCACACCCAGTTACTATGGCAACGCCTACGAACTCTACATGACCCCACCAGGACACAGTTTTGCCAGATAATATCAGCTCTTAAAGTGACCAACCCACCAAATTGTTAAATTGTTACCTGAGGTGTCCAGCCCACCAAATCGGAGGCCGAGGGGCCCCGACCACCAAATCGGAGGCCGAGGGGCCCCGACCACCAAATCGGACCCTGAGGGGCCCCGACCACCAAATCGGAGGCCGAGGGGCCCCGACCACCAAATCGGACCCTGAGGGGCCCCGACCACCAAATCGGACCCTGAGGGGCCCCGACCACCAAATCGGACCCTGAGGGGCCCCGACCACCAAATCGGACCCTGAGGGGCCCCGACCACCAAATCGGACCCTGATGGGCCCCGACCACCAAATCGGACCCTGAGGGGCCCCGACCACCAAATCGGACCCTGAGGGGCCCCGACCACCAAATCGGACCCTGAGGGGCCCCGACCACCAAATCGGACCCTGATGGGCCCCGACCACCAAATCGGACCCTGAGGGGCCCCGACCACCAAATCGGACCCTGAGGGGCCCCGACCACCAAATCGGACCCTGAGGGGCCCCGACCACCAAATCGGACCCTGAGGGGCCCCGACCACCAAATCGGACCCTGAGGGGCCCCGACCACCAAATCGGACCCTGAGGGGCCCCGACCACCAAATCGGACCCTGAGGGGCCCCGACCACCAAATCGGACCCTGAGGGGCCCCGACCTCCAAAACGGACCCTGAGGGGCCCCGACCACCAAATCGGACCCTGAGGGGCCCCGACCACCAAATCGGACCCTGAGGGGCCCCGACCACCAAATCGGACCCTGAGGGGCCCCGACCACCAAATCGGACCCTGAGGGGCCCCGACCACCAAATCGGACCCTGAGGGGCCCCGACCACCAAATCGGACCCTGAGGGGCCCCGACCACCAAATCGGACCCTGAGGGGCCCCGACCTCCAAATCGGACCCTGAGGGGCCCCGACCACCAAATCGGACCCTGAGGGGCCCCGACCACCAAATCGGACCCTGAGGGGCCCCGACCACCAAATCGGACCCTGAGGGGCCCCGACCACCAAATCGGACCCTGAGGGGCCCCGATCACCAAATCGGACCCTGAGGGGCCCCGACCACCAAATCGGACCCTGAGGGGCCCCGACCACCAAATCGGACCCTGAGGGGCCCCGACCACCAAATCGGACCCTGAGGGGCCCCGACCACCAAATCGGACCCTGAGGGGCCCCGTCCACCAAATCGGACCCTGAGGGGCCCCGACCACCAAATCGGACCCTGAGGGGCCCCGACCACCAAATCGGACCCTGAGGGGCCCCGACCCCCAAATCGGACCCTGAGGGTCCCCGACCCCCAAATCGGACCCTGAGGGTCCCCGACCCCCAAATCGGACCCTGAGGGGCCCCGACCCCCAAATCGGACCCTGAGGGGCCCCGACCACCAAATCGGACCCAGAGTGGCCCCGCCCACCAAATCGGACCCAGAGTGGCCCCGCCCACCAAATCGGACCCAGAGTGGCCCCGCCCACCAAATCGGACCCAGAGTGGCCCCGCCCACCAAATCGGACCCAGAGTGGCCCCGCCCACCAAATCGGACCCAGAGTGGCCCCGCCCACCAAATCGGACCCAGAGTGGCCCCGCCCACCAAATCGGACCCAGAGTGGCCCCGCCCACCAAATCGGACCCAGAGTGGCCCCGCCCACCAAATCGGACCCAGAGTGGCCCCGCCCACCAAATCGGACCCAGAGTGGCCCCGCCCACCAAATCGGACCCAGAGTGGCCCCGCCCACCAAATCGGACCCAGAGTGGCCCCGCCCACCAAATCGGACCCAGAGTGGCCCCGCCCACAAAACCGGACCCTGAGGGGCTCCACCCACAAAACCAGCGCCTGAGGGACACCCAAGTGTGAGTCTTGCAGGGGCAGCCCGGGCACCATTCCAAAGCACTATCTGTAGTTCCTTCAGGAAATACCCATCTAGTTATAGTGCTTTGGGACAAAGCACTATATTGTTATTCCACCGTAGTCAACTTATTCTTCTTATTATTATTCAGTCCGCAATTAATGCGGCCCGAACCGCTGCACGCACAGACTCCAGTGAGGTGTCATTTCGAAGCCAGCGTTCCTGGCAGGTGTGCTAAGTATTTTTCGTGTCGATCGGATTTGTAGTTTTGGCGCAATTGGCGTTGAAAATTTCGTCTCAATGCATTTCAATGGGAAATTGTTCCAACAATAAGGGATAATGGCTGATTTCTGAGGCAATTTCAAAATAACTGCCAACTGCCACCTGGCTGATGAGCTCATTGCTATGTGCAGTCAGACCCAGTTACTATGCCAACGCCTACGAACTCTACATGACCCCACCAGCACACAGTTTTGCCAGATAATATCAGCTCTTAAAGTGACCCCGCCCACCAAAATATTACCTGAGGTGTCCAGCCCACCAAATCTGACCCAGTGTGACCCCGTCCACCAAATCAGACCCAGAGGGTAAGTGCACCCCCGCCCTGTATGTGCAAAAGTAAGTGCACCCCCGCCCCGTGTGTGCAAAAGTATGTGCACCCCCGGTCCCGTGGGTGAAAAGTAAGTGCATCGTCGGTCCTGTGGGTGAAAAGTAAGTGCACCCCCAGTCCCGTGGGTGAAAAGTAAGTGCACCCCCAGTCCCGTGGGTGAAAAGTAAGTGCACCCCCGCTGCCATATGTGACCCCGCCCACCAAATGTGACCTAGAGTGACCCCGCCCACCAAATGTGACCTAGAGTGACCCCGCCCACCAAATCGGACTCAGAGTGACCCCGCCCACTAAATGTGACCCAGAGTGACCCCGCCCACCAATTGTGACCCAGAGTGACCCCGCCCACCAAATGTGACCCAGAGTGACCCCGCCCACCAAATGTGACCCAGAGTGACCCCGCCCACCAAATGTGACCCAGAGTGACCCCGCCCACCAAATGTGACCCAGAGTGACCCCGCCCACCAAATGTGACCCAGAGTGACCCCGCCCACCAAATGTGACCCAGAGTGACCCCGCCCACCAAATGTGACCCAGAGTGACCCCGCCCACCAAATGTGACCCAGAGTGACCCCGCCCACCAAATGTGACCCAGAGTGACCCCGCCCACCAAATGTGACCCAGAGTGACCCCGCCCACCAAATGTGACCCAGAGTGACCCCGACCACCAAATGTGACCCAGAGTGACCCCGACCACCAAATCGGACCCAGAGTGACCCCGCCCACCAAATCGTACCCAGAGTGACCCCGCCCACCAAATCGTACCCAGAGTGACCCCGCCCACCAAATCGACCCAGAGTGACCCCGCCCACCAAATCGGACCCAGAGTGGCCCCGCCCACCAAATCGGACCCAGAGTGGCCCCGCCCACCAAATCAGCACCTGAGGGGCAGCCAAGTGTGAAAGTCTTGCAGGGGCAGCCCGGGCACCATTCCAAAGCACTATCTGTAGTTCCTTCAGGAAATACCCATCTAGTTCTTATTCTTCTTATTATTATTAGGCTTTTTTCCGCAATTAATGCGGCCCGAACCGCTACACGCACAGACTCCAGTGAGGTGTCATTTCGAAGCCAGCGTCCCCAAGAGGTGTGCTAAGTATTTTTCGTGTCGATCGGATTTGTAGTTTTGGCGCAATTAACGTTTGAAAATTGTTTTTCTCTCATTGGAAAGCATTGCCAATGCATTTCAATAGGGAAATTTAGCCATAAGGTATAATGGCTGATTACTGAGGCAATTTAAAAAATAACTGCCAACTGCCACCTGGCTGATCAGCTCATTGATATGTGCAGTCACACCCAGTTACTATGACAACGCCTACGAACTCTACATGACCCCACCAGGACACAGTTTTGCCAGATAATATCAGCTCTTAAAGTGACCAACCCACCAAATTGTTACCTGAGGTGTCCAGCCCACCAAATAGGAGGCCGAGGGGCCCCGACCACCACATCGGAGGCCGAGGGGCCCCGACCTCCAAATCGGAGGCCGAGGGGCCCCGACCTCCATATCGGAGGCCGAGGGGCCCCGACCTCCAAATCGGAGGCCGAGGGGCCCAGGCCTCCAAATCGGAGGCCGAGGGGCCCCGGCCTCCAAATCGGAGGCCGAGGGGCCCCGGCCTCCAAATCGGAGGCCGAGGGGCCCCGGCCTCCAAATCGGAGGCCGAGGGACCCCGGCCTCCAAATCGGACCCTGAGGGGCCCCGACCTCCAAATCGGACCCTGAGGGGCCCCGACCACCAAAGTGGACCCTGAGGGGCCCCGACCTCCAAATCGGACCCTGAGGGGCCCCGACCACCAAATCGGACCCTGAGGGGCCCCGACCTCCAAATCGGACCCTGAGGGGCCCCGACCACCAAATCGGACCCTGAGGGGCCCCGACCACCAAATCGGACCCTGAGGGGCCCCGACCTCCAAATCGGACCCTGAGGGGCCCCGACCACCAAATCGGACCCTGAGGGGCCCCGACCACCAAATCGGACCCTTAGGGGCCCCGACCACCAAATCGGACCCTGAGGGGCCCCGACCACCAAATCGGACCCTGAGGGGCCCCGACCACCAAATCGGACCCTGAGGGGCCCCGACCACCAAATCGGACCCTGAGGGGCCCCGACCACCAAATCGGACCCTGAGGGGCCCCGACCTCCAAATCGGACCCTGAGGGGCCCCGACCACCAAATCGGACCCTGAGGGGCCCCGACCTCCAAATCGGACCCTGAGGGGCCCCGACCACCAAATCGGACCCTGAGGGGCCCCGACCTCCAAATCGGACCCTGAGGGGCCCCGACCACCAAATCGGACCCTGAGGGGCCCCGACCACCAAATGTGACCCAGAGTGACCCCGCCCACCAAATGTGACCCCGCCCACCAAATGTGACCCCGAGTGGCCCCGCCCACCAAATGGGACCGCGAGTGGCCCCGCCCACCAAATCGGACCCAGAGGTGCCCCGCCCACCAAATCGGACCCAGAGTGACCCCGCCCACCAAATCGGACCCAGAGTGACCCCGCCCACCAAATCGGACCCAGAGTGACCCCGCCCACCAAATGTGACCCAGAGTGACCCCGCCCACCAAATGTGACTCAGAGTGACCCCGCCCACCAAATGTGACCCAGAGTGACCCCGCCCACCAAATGTGACCCAGAGTGACCCCGCCCACCAAATGTGACCCAGAGTGACCCCGCCCACCAAATGTGACCCAGAGTGACCCCGCCCACCAAATGTGACCCAGAGTGACCCCGCCCACCAAATGTGACCCAGAGTGACCCCGCCCACCAAATGTGACCCAGAGTGACCCCGCCCACCAAATGTGACCCAGAGTGACCCCGCCCACCAAATGTGACCCAGAGTGACCCCGCCCACCAAATGTGACCCAGAGTGACCCCGCCCACCAAATGTGACCCAGAGTGACCCCGCCCACCAAATGTGACCCAGAGTGACCCCGCCCACCAAATGTGACCCAGAGTGACCCTGCCCACCAAATGTGACCCAGAGGTGCCCCGCCCACCAAATCTGACCGAGGTGCCCTGCCCACCAAATCTGACCCAGAGGTGCTCTGCCCACCAAATCTGACCCAGAGTGGCCCCGCCCACCAAATCTGACCCAGAGTGGCCCCGCCCACCAAATCGGACCCAGAGTGGTCCCGTCTACCAAATCGGACACAGAGTGGCCCCGCCCACCAAATCATCCCCTGAAGGGCCCCGCCCACCAAACCAGCGCCTGAAGGGCACCCAAGTGTGAAAGTCTTGCAGGGGCAGCCCGGGCACCATTACAAAGCACTATCTGTAGTTCCTTCAGGAAATACCCATCTAGTTATAGTGCTTTTGTAAAAAGCACTATATTGTTATTCCACCGTAGTAAACTTCTTATTATAGTGCTTTTGTAAAAAGCACTATATTGTTATTCCACCGTAGACAACTTCTTATTATAGTGCTTTTGTAAAAAGCACTATATTGTTATTCCCCCGTAGACAACTTATTATTATTATTATTATTATTATTCAGTCCGCGATTAATGCGGCCCGAACCGCTGCACGCACAGACTCCAGTGAGGTGTCATTTCGAAGCCAGCGTTCCCACGAGGTGTGCTAAGTATTTTTCGTGTCGATCGGATTTGTAGTTTTGGCGCAATTTGCGTTTTTCCCCTGATTGGAATGCAATTTCTCAATGGGTAAATTTTCCAATAAGGGATAATGGCTGATTTCTGAGGCAATTTAAAAATAACTGCCAACTGCCACCTGGCTGATCAGCTCATTGATATGCGAAGTCAGACCCAGTTACTATGCCAACGCCGACGAACTCTACATGACCCCACCAGGACACAGTTTTGCCAGATAATATCAGCTCTTAAAGTGACCCGCGCACCAAATTGGCACCTGAGGTGCGCAGCCCACCAAATCGGACCCCGAGTGGCCCCGCCCGCCAAATTGGACCCAGAGTGACCCCGCCCGCCAAATCGGACCCAGAGTGACCCCGCCCGCCAAATCGGACCCAGAGTGACCCCGCCCACCAAATGTGACCCAGAGTGGCCCCGCCCACCAAATGTGACCCAGAGTGGCCCCACCCACCAAATGTGACCCAGAGTGACCCCGCCCACCAAATGTGACCCAGAGTGACCCCGCCCACCAAATGTGACCCAGAGTGACCCCGCCCACCAAATGTGACCCAGAGTGACCCCGCCCACCAAATGTGACCCAGAGTGACCCCGCCCACCAAATGTGACCCAGAGTGACCCCGCCCACCAAATGTGACCCAGAGTGACCCCGCCCACCAAATGTGACCCAGAGTGACCCCGCCCACCAAATGTGACCCCGCCCACCAAATGTGACCCCGCCCACCAAATGTGACCCAGAGTGACCCCGCCCACCAAATGTGACCCAGAGTGACCCCGCCCACCAAATGTGACCCAGAGTGACCCCGCCCACCAAATGTGACCCCGCCCACCAAATGTGACCCCGCCCACCAAATGTGACCCCGAGTGGCCCCGCCCACTAAATTGGACCGCGAGTGGCCCCGCCCACCAAATCGGACCCAGAGGTGCCCCACCCACCAAATCGGACCCAGAGTGACCCCGCCCACCAAATCGGACCCAGAGTGACCCCGCCCACCAAATCGGACCCAGAGTGACCCCGCCCACCAAATGTGACCCAGAGTGACCCCGCCCACCAAATGTGACCCAGAGTGACCCCGCCCACCAAATGTGACCCAGAGTGACCCCGCCCACCAAATGTGACCCAGAGTGACCCCGCCCACCAAATGTGACCCCGCCCACCAAATATGACCCCGCCCACCAAATGTGACCCCGAGTGGCCCCGCCCACTAAATCGGACCGCGAGTGGCCCCGCCCACCAAATCGGACCCAGAGGTGCCCCACCCACCAAATCGGACCCAGAGTGACCCCGCCCACCAAATCGGACCCAGAGTGACCCCGCCCACCAAATCGGACCCAGAGTGACCCCGCCCACCAAATGTGACCCAGAGTGACCCCGCCCACCAAATGTGACCCAGAGTGACCCCGCCCACCAAATGTGACCCAGAGTGACCCCGCCCACCAAATCGGACCCAGAGTGACCCCGCCCACCAAATGTGACCCAGAGTGACCCCGCCCACCAAATGTGACCCAGAGTGACCCCGCCCACCAAATGTGACCCAGATTGACCCCGCCCACCAAATGTGACCCAGAGTGACCCCGCCCACCAAATGTGACCCATTGTGACTCCGCCCACCAAATGTGACTCAGAGTGACCCCGCCCACCAAATGTGACCCAGAGTGACCCCGCCCACCAAATGTGACCCAGAGTGACCCCGCCCACCAAATGTGACCCAGAGTGACCCCGCCCACCAAATGTGACCCAGAGTGACCCCGCCCACCAAATGTGACCCAGAGTGACCCCGCTCACCAAATGTGACCCAGAGTGACCCCGCCCACCAAATGTGACCCAGAGTGACCCCGCCCACCAAATGTGACCCAGAGTGACCCCGCCCACCAAATGTGACCCAGAGTGACCCCGCCCACCAAATGTGACCCAGAGTGACCCCGCCCACCAAAGGTGACCCAGAGTGACCCCGCCCACCAAATGTGACCCAAAATGACCCCGCCCACCAAATGTGACCCCGCCCACCAAATGTGACCCCGAGTGGCCCCGCCCACTAAATCGGACCGCGAGTGGCCCCGCCCACCAAATCGGACCCAGAGGTGCCCCGCCCACCAAATCGGATCCAGAGTGACCCCGCCCACCAAATCGGACCCAGAGTGACCCCGCCCACCAAATCGGACCCAGAGTGACCCCGCCCACCAAATGTGACCCAGAGTGACCCCGCCCACCAAATGTGACTCAGAGTGACCCCGCCCACCAAATGTGAGCCAGAGTGACCCCGCCCACCAAATGTGAGCCAGAGTGACCCCGCCCACCAAATGTGACCCAGAGTGACCCCGCCCACCAAATGTGACCCAGAGTGACCCCGCCCACCAAATGTGACCCAGAGTGACCCCGCCCACCAAATGTGACCCAGAGTGACCCCGCCCACCAAATGTGACCCAGAGTGACCCCGCCCACCAAATGTGACCCAGAGTGACCCCGCCCACCAAATGTGACCCAGAGTGACCCCGCCCACCAAATGTGACCCAGAGTGACCCCGCCCACCAAATGTGACCCAGAGGTGCCCCGCCCACCAAATGTGACCCAGAGGTGCCGCGCCCACCAAATCTGACCCAGAGGTGCCGCGCCCACCAAATCTGACCCAGAGGTGCCCCGCCCACCAAATCTGACCGAGGTGCCCCGCCCACCAAATCTGACCCAGAGGTGCTCTGCCCACCAAATCTGACCCAGAGTGGCCCCGCCCATCAAATCTGACCCAGAGTGGCCCCACCCACCAAATCGGACCCAGAGTGGTCCCGTCTACCAAATCGGACACAGAGTGGCCCCGCCCACCAAATCATCCCCTGAGGGGCCCCGCCCACCAAACCAGCGCCTGAAGGGCACCCAAGTGTGAAAGTCTTGCAGGGGCAGCCCGGGCACCATTACAAAGCACTATCTGTAGTTCCTTCAGGAAATACCCATCTAGTATTATTATTGTAATCCGAACATGGTAAATTTATTATTCAGTTTTTTTCCGCAATTAATGCGGCCCGAACCGCTGCACGCACAGACTCCAGTGAGGTGTCATTTCGAAGCCAACGTCCATGAGAGGTGTGCTAAGTATTTTTCGTGTCGATCGGATTTGTAGTTTTGGCACAATTGTCGTTTGAAATTTTTTTTTTTCTCATTGGAAAGCATTGCCTAAGGTATAATGGCTGATTTCTGAGGCAATTTAAAAATAACTGCCAACTGCCACCTGGCTGATCAGCTCATTGCTATGTGCAGTCAGACCCAGTTACTATGCCAACAGTTTTGCCAGATAATATCAGCTCTTAAAGTGACCGACCCACCAAATTGTTACCTGAGGTGTCCAGCTCACCAAATCGGAGGCCGAGAGGCCTCGCCCACCAAATCAGACCCCGAGTGGCCCCGACCATCAAATCGGAGGCCGAGGGTCCCCGCCCACCAAATCGGAGGCCGAGAAACCCCGCCCACCAAATCGGAGGCAGAGGGGCCCCGCCCACCAAATCGGAGGCCGAGGGCCCCCGCCCACCAAATCGGAGGCCGAGGGCCCCCGCCCACCAAATCGGAGGCAGAGGGGCCCCGCCCACCAAATCGGAGGCCGAGGGCCCCCGCCCACCAAATCAGAGGCCGAGGGCCCCCGCCCACCAAATCGGAGGCTGAGGGCCCCCGCCCACCAAATCGGAGGCAGAGGGGCCCCGCCCACCAAATCGTAGGCCGAGGGGCCCCGTCCACCAAATCGTAGGCCAAGTGGCCCCGCCCACCAAATCGGAGGCCGAGGGCCCCCGCCCACCAAATCGGACCCTGAGGGGCCCCGACCTCCAAATCGGACCCTGAGGGGCCCCGACCACCAAATCGGACCCTGAGGGGCCCCGACCACCAAATCGGACCCTGAGGGGCCCCGACCACCAAATCGGACCCTGAGGGGCCCCGACCACCAAATCGGACCCTGAGGGGCCCTGACCACCAAATCGGACCCTGAGGGGCCCCACTTACGAAATCGGACCCTGAGGGGCCCCACTTACCAAATCGGACCCTGAGGGGCCCCGACCACCAAATCGGACCCTGAGGGGCCCCGACCACCAAATCGGACCCTGAGGGGCCCCGACCACCAAATCGGACCCTGAGGGGCCCCGACCACCAAATTGGACCCTAAGGGGCCCCGACCACCAAATCGGACCCTGAGGGGCCCCGACCACCAAATCGGACCCTGAGGGGCCCCGACCACCAAATCGGACCCTGAGGGGCCCCACTTACCAAATCGGACCCTGAGGGGCCCCACTTACCAAATCGGACCCTGAGGGGCCCCACTTACCAAATCGGACCCTGAGGGGCCCCGACCACCAAATCGGACCCTGAGGGGCCCCGACCACCAAATCGGACCCTGAGGGGCCCCGACCACCAAATCGGACCCTGAGGGGCCCCGACCACCAAATCGGACCCTGAGGGGCCCGGACCACCAAATCGGACCCTGAGGGGCCCGACCACCAAATCGGACCCTGAGGGGCCCCACTTACCAAATCAGACCCTGAGGGGCCCCACTTACCAAATCGGACCCTGAGGGGCTCCGACCACCAAATCGGACCCTGAGGGGCCCCGACCACCAAATCGGACCCTGAGGGGCCCCAATCACCAAATCGGACCCTGAGGGGCCCCGACCACCAAATTGGACCCTGAGGGGCCCCGACCACCAAATCGGACCCTGAGGGGCCCCGACCACCAAATCGGACCCTGAGGGGCCCCACTTACCAAATCGGACCCTGAGGGGCCCCACTTACCAAATCGGACCCTGAGGGGCCCCGACCACCAAATCGGACCCTGAGGGGCCCCGACCACCAAATCGGACCCTGAGGGGCCCCGACCACCAAATCGGACCCTGAGGGGCCCCACTTACCAAATCAGACCCTGAGGGGCCCCACTTACCAAATCGGACCCTGAGGGGCCCCACTTACCAAATCGGACCCTGAGGGGCCCCATTTACCAAATCGGCGCCTGAAGGGCACCCAAGTGTGAAAGTCTTGCAGGGCAGCCCGGGCACCATTCCAAAGCACTATCTGTAGTTCCTTCAGGAAATACCCATCTAGTTCTTCTTCTTATTCTTATTATTATTAGGCTTTTTTCCGCAATTAATGCGGCCCGAACCGCTGCACGCACAGACTCCAGTGAGGTGTCATTTCGAAGCCAGCGTCCATGAGAGGTGTGCTAAGTATTTTTCGTGTCGATCAAATTTGTAGTTTTGGCGCAATGTGCGTTTAAAAATTGATTCCCCCTCATTGGAAAGCATTGCCGCTATGCATTTCAATAGAGAAATTTTGACATAAGGTATAATGGCTGATATCTGAGGCAATTTAAAAAATAACTGCCAACTGCCACCTGGCTGATCAGCTCATTGATATGCGAAGTCAGATCCAGTTACTATGCCAACGCGTACGAACTCTACATGACCCCACCAGGACACAGTTTTGCCAGATAATATCAGCTCTTAAAGTGACCCGCACACCAAATTGGCACCTGAGGTGCGCAGCCCACCAAATCGGACTCGAGTGGCCCCGCCCACCAAATCGGACCCCGAGTGGCCCCGCCCACCAAATCGGACCCAGAGTGACCCCGCCCACCAAATCGGACCCAGAGTGACCCCGCCTACCAAATCGGACCCAGAGTGACCCCGCCCACCAAATCGGACCCAGAGTGACCCCGCCCACCAAATCGGACCCAGAGTGACCCCGCCCACCAAATCGGACCCAGAGTGACCCCGCCCACCAAATGGGACCCAGAGTGACCCCGCCCACCAAATGTGACCCAGAGTGACCCCGCCCACCAAATGTGACCCAGAGTGACCCCGCCCACCAAATGTGACTCAGAGTGACCCCGCCCACCAAATGTGACCCAGAGTGACCCCGCCCACCAAATGTGACCCAGAGTGACCCCGCCCACCAAATGTGACCCAGAGTGACCCCGCCCACCAAATGTGACCCAGAGTGACCCCGCCCACCAAATGTGACCCAGAGTGACCCCGCCCACCAAATGTGACCGAGTGACCCCGCCCACCAAATGTGACCCAGAGTGACCCCGCCCACCAAATGTGACCCAGAGTGACCCCGCCCACCAAATGTGACCCAGAGTGACCCCGCCCACCAAATGTGACCCAGAGTGACCCCGCCCACCAAATGTGACCCAGAGTGACCCCGCCCACCAAATGTGACCCAGACTGACCCCGCCCACCAAATGTGACCCAGAGTGACCCCGGCCACCAAATCAGACCCAGAGTGACCCCGGCCACCAAATCGTACCCAGAGTGACCCCGGCCACCAAATCGTACCCAGAGTGACCCCGGCCACCAAATCGTACCCAGAGTGACCCCGCCCACCAAATGTGACCCAGAGTGACCCCGCCCACCAAATGTGACCCAGAGTGACCCCGCCCACCAAATGTGACCCAGAGTGACCCCGCCCACCAAATGTGACCCAGAGTGACCCCGCCCACCAAATGTGACCCAGAGTGACCCCGCCCACCAAATGTGACCCAGAGTGACCCCGGCCACCAAATCAGACCCAGAGTGACCCCGGCCACCAAATCGTACCCAGAGTGACCCCGGCCACCAAATCGGACCCAGAGTGTTCCCGCCCTCCAAATGTGACCCAGAGAGACCCCGCCCACCAAATGTGACCCAGAGTGACCTCGCCCACCAAATGTGACCCAGAGTGACCTCGCCCACCAAATGTGACCCAGAGTGACCCCGCCCACCAAATGTGACCCAGAGTGACCCCGCCCACCAAATGTGACCCAGAGTGACCCCGCCCACCAAATGTGACCCAGAGTGACCCCGCCCACCAAATGTGACCCAGAGTGACCCCGCCCACCAAATGTGACCCAGAGTGACCCCGCCCACCAAATGTGACCCAGAGTGACCCCGCCCACCAAATGTGACCCAGAGTGACCCCGCCCACCAAATGTGACCCAGAGTGACCCCGCCCACCAAATGTGACCCAGAGTGACCCCGCCCACCAAATGTGACCCAGAGTGACCCCGCCCACCAAATGTGACCCAGAGTGACCCCGCCCACCAAATGTGACCCAGAGTGACCCCGCCCACCAAATGTGACCCAGAGTGACCCCGCCCACCAAATGTGACCCAGAGTGACCCCGCCCACCAAATGTGACCCAGAGTGACCCCGCCCACCAAATGTGACCCAGAGTGACCCCGCCCACCAAATGTGACCCAGAGTGACCCCGCCCACCAAATGTGACCCAGAGTGACCCCGCCCACCAAATCGGACCCAGAGTGACCCCGCCCACCAAATCGGACCCTGAGGGGCCCCGCCCACCAAATCGGACCCAGAGTGACCCCGCCCACCAAATCGACCCAGAGTCACCCCGCCCACCAAATGTGACCCAGAGTGACCCCGCTCACCTAATCGGACCCAGAGTGACCCCGCCTACCAAATCGGACCCTGAGGGGCCCCGACCACCAAATCGGACCCTGAGGGGCCCCGACCACCAAATCGGACCCTGAGGGGCCCCGACCACCAAATCGGACCCTGAGGGGCCCCGACCTCCAAATCGGACCCTGAGGGGCCCCGACCACCAAATCGGACCCTGAGGGGCCCCGACCACCAAATCGGACCCTGAGGGGCCCCGACCACCAAATCGGACCCTGAGGGGCCCCGACCACCAAATCGGACCCTGAGGGGCCCCGACCACCAAATCGGACCCTGAGGGGCCCCGACCACCAAATCGGACCCTGAGGGGCCCCGACCACCAAATCGGACCCTGAGGGGCCCCGACCTCCAAATCGGACCCTGAGGGGCCCCGACCTCCAAATCGGACCCTGAGGGGCCCCGACCTCCAAATCGGACCCTGAGGGGCCCCGACTACCAAATCGGACCCTGAGGGGCCCCGACCACCAAATCGGACCCTGAGGGGCCCCGACCACCAAATCGGACCCTGAGGGGCCCCGACCACCAAATCGGACCCTGAGGGGCCCCGACCACCAAATCGGACCCTGAGGGGCCCCGACCACCAAATCGGACCCTGAGGGGCCCCGACCACCAAATCGGACCCTGAGGGGCCCCGACCTCCAAATCGGACCCTGAGGGGACCCGACCTCCAAATCGGACCCTGAGGGGCCCCGACCTCCAAATCGGACCCTGAGGGGCCCCGACCACCAAATCGGACCCTGAGGTGCCCCGCCCACCAAATCGGACCCTGAGGGGCCCCGACCACCAAATCGGACCCAGAGGTGTCCCACCCACCAAATCGGACCCTGAGTGACCTTGCCCACCAAATCGGACCCTGAGTGACCCTGCCCACCAAATCAGACCCTGAGTGACCCCGCCCACCAAACCTGCGCCTGAGGGGCACTCAAGTGTGAAAGTCTTGCAGGGCAGCCCGGGCACCATTCCAAAGCACTATCTGTAGTTCCTTCAGGAAATACCCATCTAGTTCTTCTTCTTATTCTTATTATTATTAGGCTTTTTTCCGCAATTAATGCGGCCCGAACCGCTGCACGCACAGACTCCAGTGAGGTGTCATTTCGAAGCCAGCGTCCATGAGAGGTGTGCTAAGTATTTTTCGTGTCGATCGGATTTGTAGTTTTGGCGCAATGTGCGTTTAAAAATTGATTCCCCCTCATTGGAAAGCATTGCCGCTATGCATTTCAATAGAGAAATTTTGACATAAGGTATAATGGCTGATTTCTGATGCAATTTTAAAATAACTGCCAACTGCCACCTGGCTGATTAGCTCATTGATATGCGAAGTCAGATCCAGTTACTATGCCAACGCGTACGAACTCTACATGACCCCACCAGGACACAGTTTTGTCAGATAATATCAGCTCTTAAAGTGACCCGCGCACCAAATTGGCACCTGAGGTGCGCAGCCCACCAAATCGGACCCGAGTGGCCCCGCCCACCAAATCGGACCCCGAGTGACCCCGCCCACCAAATGTGACCCATTGTGACCCCGCCCAACAAATGTGACCCAGAGTGACCCCGCCCACCAAATGTGACCGAGTGACCCCGCCCACCAAATGTGACCGAGTGACCCCGCCCACCAAATGTGACCGAGTGACCCCGCCCACCAAATGTGACCCAGAGTGACCCCGCCCACCAAATGTGACCCAGAGTGACCCCGCCCACCAAATGTGACCCAGAGTGACCCCGCCCACCAAATGTGACCCAGAGTGACCCCGCCCACCAAATGTGACCCAGAGTGACCCCGCCCACCAAATGTGACCCAGAGTGACTCCGCCCACCAAATGTGACCCAGAGTGACCCCGCCCACCAAATGTGACCCAGAGTGACCCCGCCCACCAAATGTGACCCAGAGTGACCCCGCCCACCAAATGTGACCCAGAGTGACCCCGCCCGCCAAATGTGACCCAGAGTGACCCCGCCAGCCAAATGTGACCCAGAGTGACCCCGCCCGCCAAATGTGACCCAGAGTGACCCCGCCCGCCAAATGTGACCCAGAGTGACCCCGCCCGCCAAATGTGACCCAGAGTGACCCCGCCCGCCAAATGTCACCCAGAGTGACCCCGCCCGCCAAATGTGACCCAGAGTGACCCCGCCCTCCAAATGTGACCCAGAGTGACCCCGCCCGCCAAATGTGACCCAGAGTGACCCCGCCCGCCAAATGTGACCCAGAGTGACCCCGCCCGCCAAATGTGACCCAGAGTGACCCCGCCCGCCAAATGTGACCCAGAGTGACCCCGCCCGCCAAATGTGACCCAGAGTGACCCCGCCCGCCAAATGTGACCCAGAGTGACCCCGCCCGCCAAATGTGACCCAGAGTGACCCCGCCCGCCAAATGTGACCCAGAGTGACCCCGCCCGCCAAATGTGACCCAGAGTGACCCCGCCCGCCAAATGTGACCCAGAGTGACCCCGCCCGCCAAATGTGACCCAGAGTGACCCCGCCCGCCAAATGTGACCCCGCCCGCCAAATGTGACCCAGAGTGACCCCGCCCGCCAAATGTGACCCAGAGTGACCCCGCCCGCCAAATGTGACCCAGAGTGACCCCGCCCGCCAAATGTGACCCAGAGTGACCCCGCCCGCCAAATGTGACCCAGAGTGACCCCGCCCGCCAAATGTGACCCAGAGTGACCCCGCCCGCCAAATGTGACCCAGAGTGACCCCGCCCGCCAAATGTGACCCAGAGTGACCCCGCCCGCCAAATGTGACCCAGAGTGACCCCGCCCGCCAAATGTGACCCAGAGTGACCCCGCCCGCCAAATGTGACCCAGAGTGACCCCGCCCGCCAAATGTGACCCAGAGTGACCCCGCCCGCCAAATGTGACCCAGAGTGACCCCGCCCACCAAATGTGACCCAGAGTGACCCCGCCCACCAAATGTGACCCAGAGTGACCCCGCCCCCCAAATGTGACCCAGAGTGACCCCGCCCACCAAATGTGACCCAGAGTGACCCCGCCCACCAAATGTGACTCAGAGTGACCCCGCCCACCAAATGTGACCCAGAGTGACCCCGCCCACCAAATGTGACCCAGAGTGACCCCGCCCACCAAATGTGACCCAGAGTGACCCCGCCCACCAAATGTGACCCAGAGTGACCCCGCCCACCAAATGTGACCCAGAGTGACCCCGCCCACCAAATGTGACCCAGAGTGACCCCGCCCACCAAATGTGACCCAGAGTGACCCCGCCCACCAAATGTGACCCAGAGTGACCCCGCCCACCAAATGTGACCCAGAGTGACCCCGCCCACCAAATGTGACCCAGAGTGACCCCGCCCACCAAATGGGACCCAGAGTGACCCCGCCCACCAAATGGGACCCAGAGTGACCCCGCCCACCAAATGTGACCCAGAGTGACCCCGCCCACCAAATGTGACCCAGAGTGACCCCGCCCACCAAATGTGACCCAGAGTGACCCCGCCCACCAAATGTGACCCAGAGTGACCCCGCCCACCAAATGTGACCCAGAGTGACCCCGCCCACCAAATGTGACCCAGAGTGACCCCGACCACGAAATGTGACCCAGAGTGACCCCGACCACGAAATGTGACCCAGAGTGACCCCGACCACGAAATGTGACCCAGAGTGACCCCGACCACCAAATCGGACCCAGAGTGACCCCGACCACCAAATCGGACCCAGAGTGACCCCGCCCACCAAATCGTACCCAGAGTGACCCCGCCCACCAAATCGTACCCAGAGTGACCCCGCCCACCAAATCGTACCCAGAGTGACCCCGCCCACCAAATCGACCCAGAGTGACCCCGCCCACCAAATCGGACCCAGAGTGGCCCCGCCCACCAAATCGGACCCAGAGTGGCCCCGCCCACCAAATCAGCACCTGAGGGGCACCCAAGTGTGAAAGTCTTGCAGGGGCAGCCCGGGCACCATTCCAAAGCACTATCTGTAGTTCCTTCAGGAAATACCCATCTAGTTATTCTTATTATTAGGCTTTTTTCCGCAATTAATGCGGCCCGAACCGCTGCACGCACAGACTCCAGTGAGGTGTCATTTCGAAGCCAGCGTCCATGAGAGGTGTGCTAAGTATTTTTCGTGTCGATCAGATTTGTAGTTTTGGCGCAATGTGCGATTGAAAATTGTTTTTCTCTCATTGGAAAGCATTGTCAATGCATTTCAATAGGGAAATTTTGCCATAAGGTATAATGGCTGATATCTGAGGCAATTTAAAAAATAACTGCCAACTGCCACCTGGCTGATCAGCTCATTGATATGCGAAGTCAGACCCAGTTACTATGCCAACGCGTACGAACTCTACATGACCCCACCAGGACACAGTTTTGCCAGATAATATCAGCTCTTAAAGTGACCTGCCCACCAAATTGTTACCTGAGGTGTCAGCCCACCAAATCGGACCGAGTGACCCCGCCCACCAAATTGGACCCAGAGGGTAAGTGCACCCCCGCCCCGTGTGTGCAAAAGTAAGTGCACCCCTGCCCCATGTGTGCAAAAGTAAGTGCACCCCTTGTGTATGCAAAACTAAGTTCACCCCCACCCCAAGTGTATAAAAGTAAGTGCACCCCCGCCCTGTGTGTGCAAAAGTAACTGCACCCCCGCCCCCGTGTGTGCAAAAGTAAGTGCACCCCCGACCCCGTGTGTGAAAAGTAAGTGCGCCCCCGGCCCTGGATGTGCAAAAGTAAGTGCACCCCCGCCCCCGTGTGTGAAAAGTAAGTGCGCCCCCGGCCCCGCATGTGCAAAAGTAAGTGCACCCCCGGTCCCAGTTGTGCAAAAGTAAGTGCGCCCCCGCCCCCGTGTGTGCAAAAGTAAGTACGCCCCCGCCCCCGTGTGTGCAAAAGTAAGTGCACCCTGCCCCGTGTGTGAGAAGTAAGTGCGCCCCCGGCCCAGGATGTGCAAAAGTAAGTGCGCCCCCGGCCCCGGGTATGCAAAAGTAAGAGCGCCCCGGCCCCGGGTGTGCAAAAGTGTGCTCCGGGTGTGCAAAAGTAAGTGCGCCCCGGGTGTGCAAAAGTAAGTGTGCCCCGGGTGTGCAAAAGTAAGAGCGCCCCCGACCCCATGTGTGCAAAAGTAAGTGCGCCCCCGGCCCCGGGTGTGCAAAATTAAGTGCGCCCCCGGCCCCGGATGTGCAAAAGTAAGTGCACCCCCGGTCTCAGGTGTGCAAAAGTAAGTGCGCCCCCGCCCCCGTGTGTGCAAAAGTAAGTACACCCCCGCCCCCGTGTGTGCAAAAGTAAGGGCACCCTGCCCCGTGTGTGAGAAGTAAGTGCGCCCCCAGCCCAGGATGTGCAAAAGTAAGTGCACCCCCGGCCCCGGGTATGCAAAAGTAAGTGCGCCCCAGCCCCGGGTGTGCAAAAGTAAGTGTGCCCCGGGTGTGCAAAAGTAAGTGCGCCCCGGGTGTGCAAAAGTAAGTGCGCCCCGGGTGTGCAAAACTAAGTGCGCCCCGGGTGTGCAAAACTAAGTGGGCCCCGGCTGTGCAAAAGTAAGTGCGCCCCGGGTGTGCAAAAGTAAGAGCGCCCCCGACCCCATGTGTGCAAAAGTAAGTGCGCCCCCGGCCCCGGGTGTGCAAAATTAAGTGCGCCCCGGGTGTGAAAAGTAAGTGCACCCCCGGTCCCGGGTGTGAAAAGTAAGTGCACCCCCAATTCTGTGGGTGAAAAGTAAGTGCACCACCGCTCCCATGGGTGAAAAGGAAGTGCACCCTCGGTCCCGTGGGTGAAAAGTAAGTGCACCCCTGGTCCCGTGAGTTAAAAGTAAGTGCAACCCCGGTCCCGTGTGTGAAAAGTAAGTGCACCCCCGATCCCGTGTGTGAAAAGTAAGTGCACCCCCGATCCCGTGTGTGAAAAGTAAGAGCACCCCGGCCCCGGGTGTGCAAAAGTAAGTGCGCCCCCAGCCCCCAATTCGGACCCAGAGCCAGAGTAACCCCGCCCACCAAATCGGACCCAGAGTGACCCCGCCCACCAAATCGGACCCAGAGTGACCCCGCCCACCAAATGTGACCTAGAGTGACCCCGCCCACCAAATGTGACTCAGAGTGACCCCGCCCACCAAATGTGACCCAGAGTGACCCCGCCCACTAAATGTGACCCAGAGTGACCCCGCCCACCAAATGTGACCCAGAGTGACCCCGCCCACCAAATGTGACCCAGAGTGACCCCGCCCACCAAATGTGACCCAGAGTGACCCCGACCACCAAATGTGACCCAGAGTGACTCCGCCCACCAAATGTGACCCAGAGTGACCCCGCCCACCAAATGTGACCCAGAGTGACCCCGCCCACCAAATGTGACCCAGAGTGACCCCGCCCACCAAATGTGACCCAGAGTGACCCCGCCCACCAAATGGGACCCAGAGTGACTCCGCCCACCAAATGTGTCTCAGAGTGACCCCGCCCACCAAATGTGACCCAGAGTGACCCCGCCCACCAAATGTGACCCAGAGTGACCCCGCCCACCAAATGTGACCCAGAGTGACCCCGCCCACCAAATGTGACCCAGAGTGACCCCGCCCACCAAATGTGACCCAGAGTGACCCCGCCCACCAAATGTGACCCAGAGTGACCCCGCCCACCAAATGTGACCCAGAGAGACCCCGCCCACCAAATGTGACCCAGAGAGACCCCGCCCACCAAATGTGACCCAGAGTGACCCCGCCCACCAAATGTGACCCAGAGTGACCCCGCCCACCAAATGTGACCCAGAGTGACCCCGCCCACCAAATGTGACCCAGAGTGACCCCGCCTACCAAATGTGACCCAGAGTGACCCCGACCACCAAATGTGACCCAGAGTGACCCCGCCCACCAAATGTGACCCAGAGTGACCCCGCCCACCAAATGTGACCCAGAGTGACCCCGCCCACCAAATGTGACCCAGAGTGACCCCGCCCACCAAATGTGACCCAGAGTGACCCCGCCCACCAAATGTGACCCAGAGAGACCCCGCCCACCAAATGTGACCCAGAGTGACCCCGCCCACCAAATGTGACCCAGAGTGACCCCGCCCACCAAATGTGACCCAGAGTGACCCCTCCCACCAAATGTGACCCAGAGTGACCCCGCCCACCAAATGTGACCCAGAGTGACCCCGCCCACCAAATGTGACCCAGAGTGACCCCGCCCACCAAATGTGACCCAGAGTGACCCCGCCCACCAAATGTGACCCAGAGTGACCCCGCCCACCAAATGTGACCCAGAGTGACCCCGCCCACCAAATGTGACCCAGAGTGACCCCGCCCACCAAATGTGACCCAGAGTGACCCCGCCCACCAAATGTGACCCAGAGTGACCCCGCCCACCAAATGTGACCCAGAGTGACCCCGCCCACCAAATGTGACCCAGAGTGACCCCGCCCACCAAATGTGACCCAGAGTGACCCCGCCCACCAAATGTGACCCAGAGTGACCCCGCCCACCAAATGTGACCCAGAGTGACCCCGCCCACCAAATGTGACCCAGAGTGACCCAGCCCACCAAATGTGACCCAGAGTGACCCCGCTCACCAAATCGGACCCAGAGTGACCCCGCCTACCAAATCGGACCCAGAGTGACCCCGCCCACCAAATCGGACCCAGAGTGACCCCGCCCACCAAATCGGACCCTGAGGGGCCCCGCCCACCAAATCGGACCCAGAGTGACCACGCCCACCAAATCGACCCAGAGTGACCCCGCCCACCAGATCGGACCCTGAGGGGCCCCGCCCACCAAATCAGCACCTGAGGGGCACCCAAGTGTGAAAGTCTTGCAGGGGCAGCCTGGGCACCATTCCAAAGCACTATCTGTAGTTCCTTCAGGAAATACCCATCTAGTTCTTATTATTATAGTGCTTTTGTAAAAAGCACTATATTGTTATTCCCCCGTAGACAACTTATTCTTCTTATTATTATTCAGTCCGCAATTAATGCGGCCCGAACCGCTGCACGCACAGACTCCAGTGAGGTGTCATTTCGAAGCCAGCGTTCCTGGGAGGTGTGCTAAGTATTTTTCGTGTCGATCGGATTTGTAGTTTTGGCGCAATTTGCGTTTGAAAATGTTGTCTCAATGCATTTCAATAGGGAAATCTTGCCATAAGCTTATAATGGCCGTTATTTGGAAATTGCCTCAGAAATCAGCCCAACTGCCACCTGGCTGATTAGCTCATTGATATGCGAAGTCAGACCCAGTTACTATGCCAACGCCTACGAACTCTACATGACCCCACCAGGACACAGTTTTGCCAGATAATATCAGCTCTTAAAGTGACCCGCACACCAAATCCGACCCAGAGTGGCCCCGGCCACCAAATCGGACCCAGAGTGACCCCGCCCTCCAAATGTGACCCAGAGAGACCCCGCCCATCAAATGTGACCCAGAGTGACCCCGCCCACCAAATGTGACCCAGAGTGACCCCACCCACCAAATGTGACCCAGAGTGACCCCACCCACCAAATGTGACCCAGAGTGACCCCGCCCACCAAATGTGACCCAGAGTGACCCCGCCCACCAAATGTGACCCAGAGTGACCCCGCCCACCAAATGTGACCCAGAGTGACCCCGCCCACCAAATCGGACCCAGAGTGACCACGCCCACCAAATGTGACCCAGAGTGACCCCGCCCACCAAATCGGACCCAGAGTGACCCCGCCCACCAAATGTGACTCAGTGACCCCGCCCACCAAATGTGACTCAGTGACCCCGCCCACCAAATGTGACCCAGAGTGACCCCGCCCACCAAATGTGACCCAGAGTGACCCCGCCCACCAAATGTGACCCAGAGTAACCCCGCCCACCAAATGTGACCCAGAGTGACCCCGCCCATCAAATCGGACCCAGAGTGACCCCGCCCACCAAATCGGACCCAGAGTGACCCTGCCCACCAAATGTGACCCAGAGTGACCCCGCCCACCAAATGTGACCCAGAGTGACCCCGCCCACCAAATGTGACCCAGAGTGACCCCGCCCACCAAATGTGACCCAGAGTGACCCCGCCCACCAAATGTGACCCAGAGTGACCCCGCCCACCAAATGTGACCCAGAGTGACCCCGCCCACCAAATGTGACCCAGAGTGACCCCGTCCACCAAATGTGACCCAGAGTGACCCCGCCCACCAAATGTGACCCAGAGTGACCCCGCCCACCAAATGTGACCCAGAGTGACCCCGCCCATCAAATCGGATCCAGAGTGACCCCGCCCACCAAATCGGACCCAGAGTGACCCCGCCCACCAAATGTGACCCAGAGTGACCCCGCCCACCAAATGTGACCCAGAGTGACCCCGCCCACCAAATGTGACCCAGAGTGACCCCGCCCACCAAATGTGACCCAGAGTGACCCCGCCCACCAAATGTGACCCAGAGTGACCCCGCCCACCAAATGTGACCCAGAGTGACCCCGCCCACCAAATGTGACCCAGAGTGACCCCGCCCACCAAATGTGACCCAGAGTGACCCCGCCCACCAAATGTGACCCAGAGTGACCCCGCCCACCAAATCGGACCCAGAGTGACCCCGCCCACCAAATCGGACCCAGAGTGACCCCGCCCACCAAATCGGACCCAGAGTGACTCCGCCAACCAAATGTGACCCAGAGTGACCCCGCCCACCAAATGTGACCCAAAGTGACCCCGCCCACCAAATGTGACCCAGAGTGACCCCGCCCAACAAATGTGACCCAGAGGTGCCCCGCCCACCAAATGTGACCCAGAGGTGCCCCGCCCACCAAATCTGACCCAGAGGTGCCCCACCCACCAAATCTGACCGAGGTGCCCTGCCCACCAAATCTGACCCAGAGGTGCTCTGCCCACCAAATCTGACCCAGAGTGGCCCCGCCCACCAAATCTGACCCAGAGTGGCCCCGCCCACCAAATCGGACCCAGAGTGGTCCCGTCTACCAAATCGGACACAGAGTGGCCCCGCCCACCAAATCATCCCCTGAGGGGCCCCGCCCACCAAACCAGCGCCTGAGGGGCACCCAAGTGTGAAAGTCTTGCAGGGGCAGCCCGGGCACCATTACAAAGCACTATCTGTAGTTCCTTCAGGAAATACCCATCTAGTTATTCTTATTATTAGGCTTTTTTCCGCAATTAATGCGGCCCGAACCGCTGCACGCACAGACTCCAGTGAGGTGTCATTTCGAAGCCAGCGTCCATGAGAGGTGTGCTAAGTATTTTTCGTGTCGATCAGATTTGTAGTTTTGGCGCAATGTGCGATTGAAAATTGTTTTTCTCTCATTGGAAAGCATTGTCAATGCATTTCAATAGGGAAATTTTGCCATAAGGTATAATGGCTGATATCTGAGGCAATTTAAAAAATAACTGCCAACTGCCACCTGGCTGATCAGCTCATTGATATGCGAAGTCAGACCCAGTTACTATGCCAACGCGTACGAACTCTACATGACCCCACCAGGACACAGTTTTGCCAGATAATATCAGCTCTTAAAGTGACCTGCCCACCAAATTGTTACCTGAGGTGTCAGCCCACCAAATCGGACCGAGTGACCCCGCCCACCAAATTGGACCCAGAGGGTAAGTGCACCCCCGCCCCGTGTGTGCAAAAGTAAGTGCACCCCTGCCCCATGTGTGCAAAAGTAAGTGCACCCCTTGTGTATGCAAAACTAAGTTCACCCCCACCCCAAGTGTATAAAAGTAAGTGCACCCCCGCCCTGTGTGTGCAAAAGTAACTGCACCCCCGCCCCCGTGTGTGCAAAAGTAAGTGCACCCCCGACCCCGTGTGTGAAAAGTAAGTGCGCCCCCGGCCCTGGATGTGCAAAAGTAAGTGCACCCCCGCCCCCGTGTGTGAAAAGTAAGTGCGCCCCCGGCCCCGCATGTGCAAAAGTAAGTGCACCCCCGGTCCCAGTTGTGCAAAAGTAAGTGCGCCCCCGCCCCCGTGTGTGCAAAAGTAAGTACGCCCCCGCCCCCGTGTGTGCAAAAGTAAGTGCACCCTGCCCCGTGTGTGAGAAGTAAGTGCGCCCCCGGCCCAGGATGTGCAAAAGTAAGTGCGCCCCCGGCCCCGGGTATGCAAAAGTAAGAGCGCCCCGGCCCCGGGTGTGCAAAAGTGTGCCCCGGGTGTGCAAAAGTAAGTGCGCCCCGGGTGTGCAAAAGTAAGTGTGCCCCGGGTGTGCAAAAGTAAGAGCGCCCCCGACCCCATGTGTGCAAAAGTAAGTGCGCCCCCGGCCCCGGGTGTGCAAAATTAAGTGCACCCCCGGCCCCGTGTGTGCAAAAGTAAGGGCACCCTGCCCCGTGTGTGAGAAGTAAGTGCGCCCCCAGCCCAGGATGTGCAAAAGTAAGTGCACCCCCGGCCCCGGGTATGCAAAAGTAAGTGCGCCCCAGCCCCGGGTGTGCAAAAGTAAGTGTGCCCCGGGTGTGCAAAAGTAAGTGCGCCCCGGGTGTGCAAAAGTAAGTGCGCCCCGGGTGTGCAAAACTAAGTGTGCCCCGGGTGTGCAAAACTAAGTGGGCCCCGGCTGTGCAAAAGTAAGTGCGCCCCGGGTGTGCAAAAGTAAGAGCGCCCCCGACCCCATGTGTGCAAAAGTAAGTGCGCCCCCGGCCCCGGGTGTGCAAAATTAAGTGCGCCCCGGGTGTGAAAAGTAAGTGCACCCCGGCCCCGGGTGTGCAAAAGTAAGTGCGCCCCCAGCCCCCAATTCGGACCCAGAGCCAGAGTAACCCCGCCCACCAAATCGGACCCAGAGTGACCCCGCCCACCAAATCGGACCCAGAGTGACCCCGCCCACCAAATGTGACCTAGAGTGACCCCGCCCGCCAAATGTGACTCAGAGTGACCCCGCCCACCAAATGTGACCCAGAGTGACCCCGCCCACTAAATGTGACCCAGAGTGACCCCGCCCACCAAATGTGACCCAGAGTGACCCCGCCCACCAAATGTGACCCAGAGTGACCCCGACCACCAAATGTGACCCAGAGTGACTCCGCCCACCAAATGTGACCCAGAGTGACCCCGCCCACCAAATGTGACCCAGAGTGACCCCGCCCACCAAATGTGACCCAGAGTGACCCCGCCCACCAAATGTGACCCAGAGTGACCCCGCCCACCAAATGGGACCCAGAGTGACTCCGCCCACCAAATGTGTCTCAGAGTGACCCCGCCCACCAAATGTGACCCAGAGTGACCCCGCCCACCAAATGTGACCCAGAGTGACCCCGCCCACCAAATGTGACCCAGAGTGACCCCTCCCACCAAATGTGACCCAGAGTGACCCCGCCCACCAAATGTGACCCAGAGTGACCCCGCCCACCAAATGTGACCCAGAGTGACCCCGCCCACCAAATGTGACCCAGAGTGACCCCGCCCACCAAATGTGACCCAGAGTGACCCCGCCCACCAAATGTGACCCAGAGTGACCCCGCCCACCAAATGTGACCCAGAGTGACCCCGCCCACCAAATGTGACCCAGAGTGACCCCGCCCACCAAATGTGACCCAGAGTGACCCCGCCCACCAAATGTGACCCAGAGTGACCCCGCCCACCAAATGTGACCCAGAGTGACCCCGCCCACCAAATGTGACCCAGAGTGACCCCGCCCACCAAATGTGACCCAGAGTGACCCCGCCCACCAAATGTGACCCAGAGTGACCCAGCCCACCAAATGTGACCCAGAGTGACCCCGCTCACCAAATCGGACCCAGAGTGACCCCGCCTACCAAATCGGACCCAGAGTGACCCCGCCCACCAAATCGGACCCAGAGTGACCCCGCCCACCAAATCGGACCCTGAGGGGCCCCGCCCACCAAATCGGACCCAGAGTGACCACGCCCACCAAATCGACCCAGAGTGACCCCGCCCACCAGATCGGACCCTGAGGGGCCCCGCCCACCAAATCAGCACCTGAGGGGCACCCAAGTGTGAAAGTCTTGCAGGGGCAGCCTGGGCACCATTCCAAAGCACTATCTGTAGTTCCTTCAGGAAATACCCATCTAGTTATAGTGCTTTGTAAAAAGCACTATATTGTTATTCCACCGTCGTCAACTTATTATTATAGTGCTTTGTAAAAAGCACTATATTGTTATTCCACCGTCGTCAACTTATTATTCTTCTTCTTATTCTTATTATTATTAGGCTTTTTTCCGCAATTAATGCGGCCCGAACCGCTACACGCACAGACTCCAGTGAGGTGTCATTTCGAAGCCAGCGTCCATGAGAGGTGTGCTAAGTATTTTTCGTGTCGATCGGATTTGTAGTTTTGGCGCAATGTGCGTTTAAAAATTGATTCCCCCTCATTGGAAAGCATTGCCGCTATGCATTTCAATAGAGAAATTTTGCTATAAGGTATAATGGCTGATATCTGAGGCAATTTAAAAAATAACTGCCAACTGCCACCTGGCTGATTAGCTCATTGATATGCGAAGTCAGATCCAGTTACTATGCCAACGCGTACGAACTCTACATGACCCCACCAGGACACAGTTTTGCCAGATAATATCAGCTCTTAAAGTGACCTGCGCACCAAATTGGCACCTGAGGTGCGCAGCCCACCAAATCGGACCCCGAGTGGCCCCGCCCACCAAATCGGACCCCGAGTGACCCCGCCCACCAAATCGGACCCCGAGTGACCCCGCCTACCAAATCGGACCCAGAGTGACCCCGCCCACCAAATGTGACCCAGAGTGACCCCGCCCACCAAATGTGACCCAGAGTGACCCCGCCCACCAAATGTGACCCAGAGTGACCCCGCCCACCAAATGTGACCCAGAGTGACCCCGCCCACCAAATGTGACCCAGAGTGACCCCGCCCACCAAATGTGACCCAGAGTGACCCCGCCCACCAAATGTGACCCAGAGTGACCCCGCCCACCAAATGTGACCCAGAGTGACCCCGCCCACCAAATGTGACCCAGAGTGACCCCGCCCACCAAATGTGACCCAGAGTGACCCCGCCCACCAAATGTGACCCAGAGTGACCCCGCCCACCAAATGTGACCCAGAGTGACCCCGCCCACCAAATGTGACCCCGCCCACCAAATGTGACCCCGCCCACCAAATGTGACCCAGAGTGACCCCGCCCACCAAATGTGACCCAGAGTGACCCCGCCCACCAAATGTGACCCAGAGTGACCCCGCCCACCAAATGTGACCCAGAGTGACCCCGCCCACCAAATGTGACCCAGAGTGACCCCGCCCACCAAATGTGACCCAGAGTGACCCCGCACACCAAATGTGACTCAGAGTGACCCCGCCCACCAAATGTGACCCAGAGTGACCCCGCCCACCAAATGTGACCCAGAGTGACCCCGCCCACCAAATGTGACCCAGAGTGACCCCGCCCACCAAATGTGACCCAGAGTGACCCCGCCCACCAAATGTGACCCAGAGTGACCCCGCCCACCAAATGTGACCCCGCCCACCAAATCTGACCCCGCCCACCAAATGTGACCCAGAGTGACCCCGCCCCCCAAATGTGACCCAGAGTGACCCCGCCCACCAAATCGGACCCAGAGTGACCCCGCCCACCAAATGTGACCCTGAGGGGCCCCGCCCACCAAATGTGACCCAGAGTGACCCCGCCCACCAAATGTGACCCAGAGTGACCCCGCTCACCAAATGTGACCCAGAGTGACCCCGCCCACCAAATGTGACCCAGAGTGACCCCGCCCACCAAATGTGACCCCGCCCACCAAATGTGACCCCGCCCACCAAATGTGACCCCGCCCACCAAATGTGACCCAGAGTGACCCCGCCCACCAAATGTGACCCAGAGTGACCCCGCCCACCAAATGTGACCCAGAGTGACCCCGCCCACCAAATGTGACCCAGAGTGACCCCGCCCACCAAATGTGACCCAGAGTGACCCCGCCCACCAAATGTGACCCAGAGTGACCCCGCACACCAAATGTGACTCAGAGTGACCCCGCCCACCAAATGTGACCCAGAGTGACCCCGCCCACCAAATGTGACCCAGAGTGACCCCGCCCACCAAATGTGACCCAGAGTGACCCCGCCCACCAAATGTGACCCAGAGTGACCCCGCCCACCAAATGTGACCCAGAGTGACCCCGCCCACCAAATGTGACCCCGCCCACCAAATCTGACCCCGCCCACCAAATGTGACCCAGAGTGACCCCGCCCCCCAAATGTGACCCAGAGTGACCCCGCCCACCAAATCGGACCCAGAGTGACCCCGCCCACCAAATGTGACCCTGAGGGGCCCCGCCCACCAAATGTGACCCAGAGTGACCCCGCCCACCAAATGTGACCCAGAGTGACCCCGCCCACCAAATGTGACCCAGAGTGACCCCGCCCACCAAATGTGACCCAGAGTGACCCCGCCCACCAAATGTGACCCAGAGTGACCCCGCCCACCAAATGTGACCCAGAGTGACCCCGCCCACCAAATGTGACCCCGCCCACCAAATGTGACCCCGCCCACCAAATGTGACCCCGCCCACCAAATGTGACCCAGAGTGACCCCGCCCACCAAATGTGACCCAGAGTGACCCCGCCCACCAAATGTGACCCAGAGTGACCCCGCCCACCAAATGTGACCCAGAGTGACCCCGCCCACCAAATGTGACCCAGAGTGACCCCGCCCACCAAATGTGACCCAGAGTGACCCCGCACACCAAATGTGACTCAGAGTGACCCCGCCCACCAAATGTGACCCAGAGTGACCCCGCCCACCAAATGTGACCCAGAGTGACCCCGCCCACCAAATGTGACCCAGAGTGACCCCGCCCACCAAATGTGACCCAGAGTGACCCCGCCCACCAAATGTGACCCAGAGTGACCCCGCCCACCAAATGTGACCCCGCCCACCAAATCTGACCCCGCCCACCAAATGTGACCCAGAGTGACCCCGCCCCCCAAATGTGACCCAGAGTGACCCCGCCCACCAAATCGGACCCAGAGTGACCCCGCCCACCAAATGTGACCCTGAGGGGCCCCGCCCACCAAATGTGACCCAGAGTGACCCCGCCCACCAAATGTGACCCAGAGTGACCCCGCTCACCAAATGTGACCCAGAGTGACCCCGCCCACCAAATGTGACCCAGAGTGACCCCGCCCACCAAATGTGACCCAGAGTGACCCCGCCCACCAAATGTGACCCAGAGTGACCTCGCCCACCAAATGTGACCCAGAGTGACCCCGCCCACCAGATCGGACCCTGAGTGACCCCGCCCACCAGATCGGACCCTGAGGGGCCCCGCCCACCAGATCGGATCCAGAGTGACCCCGCCCACCAAATCGGACCCAGAGTGACCCCACCCACCAAATCGGACCCAGAGTGACCCCGCCCACCAAATCGACCCAGAGTGACCCCGCCCACCAAATCTGACCCAGAGTGGCCCCGCCCACCAAATCGGACCCAGAGTGGCCCCGCCCACCAAATCAGCACCTGAGGGGCACCCAAGTGTGAAAGTCTTGCAGGGGCAGCCCGGGCACCATTCCAAAGCACTATCTGTAGTTCCTTCAGGAAATACCCATCTAGTTCCCCCGTAGACAACTTATTATTATTATTATAGTGCTTTGGGACAAAGCACTATATTGTTATTCCACCGTAGTCAACTTATTCTTCTTATTATTATTCAGTCCGCAATTAATGCGGCCCGAACCACTGCACGCACAGACTCCAGTGAGGTGTCATTTCGAAGCCAGCGTTCCTGGCAGGTGTGCTAAGTATTTTTCGTGTCGATCGGATTTGTAGTTTTGGCGCAATTGGCGTTTGAAAATTTCGTCTCAATGCATTTCAATGGGAAATTGTTCCAACAATAAGGGATAATGGCTGATTTCTGAGGCAATTTCAAAATAACTGCGAACTGCCACCTGGCTGATTAGCTCATTGCGATGTGCAGTCAGACCCAGTTACTATGCCAACGCCTACGAACTCTACATGACCCCACCAGGACACAGTTTTGCCAGATAATATCAGCTCTTAAAGTGACCCGCGCACCAAATTGGCACCTGAGGTGCGCAGCCCACCAAATCGGACCCGAGTGGCCCCGCCCACCAAATCGGACCCCGAGTGGCCCCGCCCGCCAAATCGGACCCCGAGTGACCCCGCCCGCCAAATCGGACCCAGAGTGACCCCGCCCACCAAATGTGACCCAGAGTGACCCCGCCCACCAAATGTGACCCAGAGTGACCCCGCCCACCAAATGTGACCCAGAGTGACCCCGCCCACCAAATGTGACCCAGAGTGACCCCGCCCACCAAATGTGACCCAGAGTGACCCCGCCCACCAAATGTGACCCAGAGTGACCCCGCCCACCAAATGTGACCCAGAGTGACCCCGCCCACCAAATGTGACCCAGAGTGACCCCGCCCACCAAATGTGACCCAGAGTGACCCCGCCCACCAAATGTGACCCAGAGTGACCCCGCCCACCAAATGTGACCCAGAGTGACCCCGCCCACCAAATGTGACCCAGAGTGACCCCGCCCACCAAATCGGTCCCAGAGTGACCCCGCCTACCAAATCGGACCCAGAGTGACCCCGCCCACCAAATGTGACCCAGAGTGACCCCGCCCACCAAATGTGACCCAGAGTGACCCCGCCCACCAAATGTGACCCAGAGTGACCCCGCCCACCAAATGTGACCCAGAGTGACCCCGCCCACCAAATGTGACCCAGAGTGACCCCGTCCACCAAATGTGACCCAGAGTGACCCCGCCCACCAAATGTGACCCAGAGTGACCCCGCCCACCAAATGTGACCCAGAGTGACCCCGCCCACCAAATGTGACCCAGAGTGACCCCGCCCACCAAATGTGACCCAGAGTGACCCCGCCCACCAAATGTGACCCAGAGTGACCCCGCTCACCAAATGTGACCCAGAGTGACCCCGCCCACCAAATGTGACCCAGAGTGACCCCGCCCACCAAATGTGACCCAGAGTGACCCCGCCCACCAAATGTGACCCAGAGTGACCCTGCCCACCAAAGGTGACCCAGAGTGACCCCGCCCACCAAATGTGACCCAAAATGACCCCGCCCACCAAATGTGACCCCGCCCACCAAATGTGACCCCGCCCACCAAATGTGACCCCGCGTGGCCCCGCCCACTAAATCGGACCGCGAGTGGCCCCGTCCACCAAATCGGACCCAGAGGTGCCCCGCCCACCAAATCGGACCCAGTGACCCCGCCCACCAAATCGGACCCAGAGTGACCCCGCCCACCAAATCGGACCCAGAGTGACCCCGCCCACCAAATGTGACCCAGAGTGACCCCGCCCACCAAATGTGACCCAGAGTGACCCCGCCCACCAAATGTGACCCAGAGTGACCCCACCCACCAAAAGTGACCCAGAGTGACCCCGCCCACCAAATGTGACCCAGAGTGACCCCGCCCACCAAATGTGACCCAGAGTGACCCCGCCCACCAAATGTGACCCAGAGTGACCCCGCCCACCAAATGTGACCCAGAGTGACCCCGCCCACCAAATGTGACCCAGAGTGACCCCGCCCACCAAATCGGACCCAGAGTGACTCCGCCCACCAAATGTGACTCAGAGTGACCCCGCCCACCAAATCGACCCAGAGTGACCCCGCCCACCAGATCGGACCCAGAGGGGCCCCGCCCACCAAATCAGCACCTGAGGGGCACCCAAGTGTGAAAGTCTTGCAGGGGCAGCCTGGGCACCATTCCAAAGCACTATCTGTAGTTCCTTCAGGAAATACCCATCTAGTATTATTATTGTAATCCGAACGTGGTAAACTTATTATTATTCAGTTTTTTTCCGCAATTAATGCGGCCCGAACCGCTGCACGCACAGACTCCAGTGAAGCGTCATTTCGAAGCCAGCGTCCACGAGAGGTGTGCTAAGTATTTTTCGTGTCGATCCGATTGGTAGTTTTTTTAAAAATTGCGTTTAAAAAAAAAGAATTCCCATAGGAAATAATGGCGAACTTTCCATTACCCCATACTTGACCTTCCAAAGATGGTAGCTATGCAAATGCATGGTGTCCATTTTAGGACATGATCATTTATCAAAGTCAAACATTAGAATAAAGTGACTATGACACCCTCTCATCCCGTGTGTGAAAAATAAGTGCACCCCCGATCCCATGTGTAAAAAGTAAGTGCACCGAATGACCCCGCACCCCAAATTGGACCCCGAGTGGCCCCGCCCACCAAATCGGACCTCGAGTGGCCCGGCCCACCAAATCGGACCCAGAGTGACCCCGCCCACCAAATCGGACCCTGAGGTGCCCCGCCCACCAAATCGGTCCCTGAGGTGCCCCGCCCACCAAATCGGTCCTTCAGGTGCCCCGCCCACCAAATCGGACCCAGAGTGACCCCGCCCACCAAATCGGGCCCAGAGTGACCCCGCCCTACAAATCGGACCCAGAGTGACCCCGCCAACCAAATCGTTGGTGGCCCCTGAGGGGCCCCGCCCACCAAATCGGACCCTGAGGGGCCCCGCCCACCAAATCGGACCCTGAGGGGCCCCGCCCACCAAATCGGACCCTGAGGGGCCCCGCCCACCAAATCGGACCCTGAGGGGCCCCGCCCACCGAATCAGACCCTGAGGTGCCCCGCCCACCCAATGTAACCCAGAGTGACCCCGCCCACCCAATGTGACCCAGAGTGACCCCGCCCAGCCAATGTGATCCAGAGTGACCCCGCCCACCCAATGGGACCCAGAGTGACCCCGCCCACCCAATGGGACCCAGAGTGACCCCGCCCACCCAATGGGACCCAGAGTGACCCCGCCCACCCAATGGGACCCAGAGTGACCCCGCCCACCCAATGGGACCCAGAGTGACCGCGCCCACCCAATGGGACCCAGAGTGACCCCGCCCACCCAATGGGACCCAGAGTGACCCCGCCCACCCAATGGGACCCAGAGTGACCCCGCCCACCAAATGGGACCCAGAGTGACCCCGCCCACCAAATGGGACCCAGAGTGACCCCGCCCACCAAATGGGACCCAGAGTGACCCAGTCCACCAAATGGGACCCAGAGTGACCCCGCCCACCAAATGGGACCCAGAGTGACCCCGCCCACCAAATGTGACCCAGAGTGACCCCGCCCACCAAATGTGACCCAGAGTGACCCTGCCCAATAAATCGGCCCCTGAGAGACCCCGCCCACCAATCCAGTGCCTGAGGGCCACCCAAGTGTGAAAGTCTTGCAGGGGCAGCCCGGGCACCATTCCAAAGCACTATCTGTAGTTCCTTCAGGAAATACACATCTAGTTATAGTGCTTTGGAACAAAGCACTGTATTGTTATTCCACCGCAGACAACTTCTTATTATAGTGCTTTGTAAAAAGCACTATATTGTTATTCCACCGTCGTCAACTTATTATAGTGCTTTGGAACAAAGCACTGTATTGTTATTCCACCGTCGTCAACTTATTATAGTGCTTTTGTAAAAAGCACTATATTGTTATTCCACCGTAGTAAACTTCTTATTCTTCTTCTTATTCTTATTATTATTAGGCTTTTTTCCGCAATTAATGCGGCCCGAACCGCTGCACGCACAGACTCCAGTGAGGTGTCATTTCGAAGCCAGCGTCCATGAGAGGTGTGCTAAGTATTTTTCGTGTCGATCGGATTTGTAGTTTTGGCGCAATGTGCGTTTAAAAATTGATTCCCCCTCATTGGAAAGCATTGCCGCTATGCATTTCAATAGAGAAATTTTGACATAAGGTATAATGGCTGATTTCTGATGCAATTTTAAAATAACTGCCAACTGCCACCTGGCTGATTAGCTCATTGATATGCGAAGTCAGATCCAGTTACTATGCCAACGCGTACGAACTCTACATGACCCCACCAGGACACAGTTTTGTCAGATAATATCAGCTCTTAAAGTGACCCGCGCACCAAATTGGCACCTGAGGTGCGCAGCCCACCAAATCGGACCCGAGTGGCCCCGCCCACCAAATCGGACCCCGAGTGACCCCGCCCACCAAATGTGACCCATTGTGACCCCGCCCAACAAATGTGACCCAGAGTGACCCCGCCCACCAAATGTGACCGAGTGACCCCGCCCACCAAATGTGACCGAGTGACCCCGCCCACCAAATGTGACCGAGTGACCCCGCCCACCAAATGTGACCCAGAGTGACCCCGCCCACCAAATGTGACCCAGAGTGACCCCGCCCACCAAATGTGACCCAGAGTGACCCCGCCCACCAAATGTGACCCAGAGTGACCCCGCCCACCAAATGTGACCCAGAGTGACCCCGCCCACCAAATGTGACCCAGAGTGACTCCGCCCACCAAATGTGACCCAGAGTGACCCCGCCCACCAAATGTGACCCAGAGTGACCCCGCCCACCAAATGTGACCCAGAGTGACCCCGCCCACCAAATGTGACCCAGAGTGACCCCGCCCGCCAAATGTGACCCAGAGTGACCCCGCCAGCCAAATGTGACCCAGAGTGACCCCGCCCGCCAAATGTGACCCAGAGTGACCCCGCCCGCCAAATGTGACCCAGAGTGACCCCGCCCGCCAAATGTGACCCAGAGTGACCCCGCCCGCCAAATGTCACCCAGAGTGACCCCGCCCGCCAAATGTGACCCAGAGTGACCCCGCCCTCCAAATGTGACCCAGAGTGACCCCGCCCGCCAAATGTGACCCAGAGTGACCCCGCCCGCCAAATGTGACCCAGAGTGACCCCGCCCGCCAAATGTGACCCAGAGTGACCCCGCCCGCCAAATGTGACCCAGAGTGACCCCGCCCGCCAAATGTGACCCAGAGTGACCCCGCCCGCCAAATGTGACCCAGAGTGACCCCGCCCGCCAAATGTGACCCAGAGTGACCCCGCCCGCCAAATGTGACCCAGAGTGACCCCGCCCGCCAAATGTGACCCAGAGTGACCCCGCCCGCCAAATGTGACCCAGAGTGACCCCGCCCGCCAAATGTGACCCAGAGTGACCCCGCCCGCCAAATGTGACCCCGCCCGCCAAATGTGACCCAGAGTGACCCCGCCCGCCAAATGTGACCCAGAGTGACCCCGCCCGCCAAATGTGACCCAGAGTGACCCCGCCCGCCAAATGTGACCCAGAGTGACCCCGCCCGCCAAATGTGACCCAGAGTGACCCCGCCCGCCAAATGTGACCCAGAGTGACCCCGCCCGCCAAATGTGACCCAGAGTGACCCCGCCCGCCAAATGTGACCCAGAGTGACCCCGCCCGCCAAATGTGACCCAGAGTGACCCCGCCCGCCAAATGTGACCCAGAGTGACCCCGCCCGCCAAATGTGACCCAGAGTGACCCCGCCCGCCAAATGTGACCCAGAGTGACCCCGCCCGCCAAATGTGACCCAGAGTGACCACGCCCACCAAATGTGACCCAGAGTGACCCCGCCCACCAAATGTGACCCAGAGTGACCCCGCCCCCCAAATGTGACCCAGAGTGACCCCGCCCACCAAATGTGACCCAGAGTGACCCCGCCCACCAAATGTGACTCAGAGTGACCCCGCCCACCAAATGTGACCCAGAGTGACCCCGCCCACCAAATGTGACCCAGAGTGACCCCGCCCACCAAATGTGACCCAGAGTGACCCCGCCCACCAAATGTGACCCAGAGTGACCCCGCCCACCAAATGTGACCCAGAGTGACCCCGCCCACCAAATGTGACCCAGAGTGACCCCGCCCACCAAATGTGACCCAGAGTGACCCCGCCCACCAAATGTGACCCAGAGTGACCCCGCCCACCAAATGTGACCCAGAGTGACCCCGCCCACCAAATGTGACCCAGAGTGACCCCGCCCACCAAATGGGACCCAGAGTGACCCCGCCCACCAAATGGGACCCAGAGTGACCCCGCCCACCAAATGTGACCCAGAGTGACCCCGCCCACCAAATGTGACCCAGAGTGACCCCGCCCACCAAATGTGACCCAGAGTGACCCCGCCCACCAAATGTGACCCAGAGTGACCCCGCCCACCAAATGTGACCCAGAGTGACCCCGCCCACCAAATGTGACCCAGAGTGACCCCGACCACGAAATGTGACCCAGAGTGACCCCGACCACGAAATGTGACCCAGAGTGACCCCGACCACGAAATGTGACCCAGAGTGACCCCGACCACCAAATCGGACCCAGAGTGACCCCGACCACCAAATCGGACCCAGAGTGACCCCGCCCACCAAATCGTACCCAGAGTGACCCCGCCCACCAAATCGTACCCAGAGTGACCCCGCCCACCAAATCGTACCCAGAGTGACCCCGCCCACCAAATCGACCCAGAGTGACCCCGCCCACCAAATCGGACCCAGAGTGGCCCCGCCCACCAAATCGGACCCAGAGTGGCCCCGCCCACCAAATCAGCACCTGAGGGGCACCCAAGTGTGAAAGTCTTGCAGGGGCAGCCCGGGCACCATTCCAAAGCACTATCTGTAGTTCCTTCAGGAAATACCCATCTAGTTCTTATTATTCTTATTATTAGGCTTTTTTCCGCAATTAATGCGGCCCGAACCGCTGCACGCACAGACTCCAGTGAGGTGTCATTTCGAAGCCAGCGTCCATGAGAGGTGTGCTAAGTATTTTTCGTGTCGATCAGATTTGTAGTTTTGGCGCAATGTGCGATTGAAAATTGTTTTTCCCTCATTGGAAAGCATTGTCAATGCATTTCAATAGGGAAATTTTGCCATAAGGTATAATGGCTGATATCTGAGGCAATTTAAAAAATAACTGCCAACTGCCACCTGGCTGATCAGCTCATTGATATGCGAAGTCAGACCCAGTTACTATGCCAACGCGTACGAACTCTACATGACCCCACCAGGACACAGTTTTGCCAGATAATATCAGCTCTTAAAGTGACCTGCCCACCAAATTGTTACCTGAGGTGTCAGCCCACCAAATCGGACCGAGTGACCCCGCCCACCAAATTGGACCCAGAGGGTAAGTGCACCCCCGCCCCGTGTGTGCAAAAGTAAGTGCACCCCTGCCCCATGTGTGCAAAAGTAAGTGCACCCCTTGTGTATGCAAAACTAAGTTCACCCCCACCCCAAGTGTATAAAAGTAAGTGCACCCCCGCCCTGTGTGTGCAAAAGTAACTGCACCCCCGCCCCCGTGTGTGCAAAAGTAAGTGCACCCCCGACCCCGTGTGTGAAAAGTAAGTGCGCCCCCGGCCCTGGATGTGCAAAAGTAAGTGCACCCCCGCCCCCGTGTGTGAAAAGTAAGTGCGCCCCCGGCCCCGCATGTGCAAAAGTAAGTGCACCCCCGGTCCCAGTTGTGCAAAAGTAAGTGCGCCCCCGCCCCCGTGTGTGCAAAAGTAAGTACGCCCCCGCCCCCGTGTGTGCAAAAGTAAGTGCACCCTGCCCCGTGTGTGAGAAGTAAGTGCGCCCCCGGCCCAGGATGTGCAAAAGTAAGTGCGCCCCCGGCCCCGGGTATGCAAAAGTAAGAGCGCCCCGGCCCCGGGTGTTCAAAAGTGTGCCCCGGGTGTGCAAAAGTAAGTGCGCCCCGGGTGTGCAAAAGTAAGTGTGCCCCGGGTGTGCAAAAGTAAGAGCGCCCCCGACCCCATGTGTGCAAAAGTAAGTGCGCCCCCGGCCCCGGGTGTGCAAAATTAAGTGCGCCCCCGGCCCCGGATGTGCAAAAGTAAGTGCACCCCCGGTCCCAGGTGTGCAAAAGTAAGTGCGCCCCCGCCCCCGTGTGTGCAAAAGTAAGTACGCCCCCGCCCCCGTGTGTGCAAAAGGAAGGGCACCCTGCCCCGTGTGTGAGAAGTAAGTGCGCCCCCAGCCCAGGATGTGCAAAAGTAAGTGCGCCCCCGGCCCCGGGTATGCAAAAGTAAGTGCGCCCCAGCCCCGGGTGTGCAAAAGTAAGTGTGCCCCGGGTGTGCAAAAGTAAGTGCGCCCCGGGTGTGCAAAAGTAAGTGCGCCCCGGGTGTGCAAAACTAAGTGCGCCCCGGGTGTGCAAAAGTAAGAGCGCCCCCGACCCCATGTGTGCAAAAGTAAGTGCGCCCCCGGCCCCGGGTGTGCAAAATTAAGTGCGCCCCCGGCCCCGGGTGTGAAAAGTAAGTGCACCCCCGGTCCCGGGTGTGAAAAGTAAGTGCACCCCCAATTCTGTGGGTGAAAAGTAAGTGCACCACCGCTCCCATGGGTGAAAAGGAAGTGCACCCTCGGTCCCGTGGGTGAAAAGTAAGTGCACCCCTGGTCCCGTGAGTTAAAAGTAAGTGCAACCCCGGTCCCGTGTGTGAAAAGTAAGTGCACCCCCGATCCCGTGTGTGAAAAGTAAGTGCACCCCCGATCCCGTGTGTGAAAAGTAAGAGCACCCCGGCCCCGGGTGTGCAAAAGTAAGTGCGCCCCCAGCCCCCAATTCGGACCCAGAGCCAGAGTGACCCCGCCCACCAAATCGGACCCAGAGTGACCCCGCCCACCAAATCGGACCCAGAGTGACCCCGCCCACCAAATGTGACCTAGAGTGACCCCGCCCACCAAATGTGACTCAGAGTGACCCCGCCCACCAAATGTGACCCAGAGTGACCCCGCCCACTAAATGTGACCCAGAGTGACCCCGCCCACCAAATGTGACCCAGAGTGACCCCGCCCACCAAATGTGACCCAGAGTGACCCCGCCCACCAAATCGGACCCAGAGTGACTCCGCCCACCAAATGTGTCTCAGAGTGACCCCGCCCACCAAATGTGACCCAGAGTGACCCCGCCCACCAAATGTGACCCAGAGTGACCCCGCCCACCAAATGTGACCCAGAGTGACCCCGCCCACCAAATGTGACCCAGAGTGACCCCGCCCACCAAATGTGACCCAGAGTGACCCCGCCCACCAAATGTGACCCAGAGAGACCCCGCCCACCAAATGTGACCCAGAGTGACCCCGCCCACCAAATGTGACCTAGAGTGACCCCGCCCACCAAATGTGACCCAGAGTGACACCGCCCACCAAATGTGACCCAGAGTGACCCCGCCCACTAAATGTGACCCAGAGAGACCCCGCCCACCAAATGTGACCCAGAGTGACCCCGCCCACCAAATGTGACCCAGAGTGACCCCGCCCACCAAATGTGACCCAGAGTGACCCCGCCCACCAAATGTGACCCAGAGTGACCCCGCCCACCAAATGTGACCCAGAGTGACCCCGCCCACCAAATGTGACCCAGAGTGACCCCGCCCACCAAATGTGACCCAGAGTGACCCCGCACACCAAATGTGACTCAGAGTGACCCCGCCCACCAAATGTGACCCAGAGTGACCCCGCCCACCAAATGTGACCCAGAGTGACCCCGCCCACCAAATGTGACCCAGAGTGACCCCGCCCACCAAATGTGACCCAGAGTGACCCCGCCCACCAAATGTGACCCAGAGTGACCCCGCCCACCAAATGTGACCCCGCCCACCAAATCTGACCCCGCCCACCAAATGTGACCCAGAGTGACCCCGCCCCCCAAATGTGACCCAGAGTGACCCCGCCCACCAAATCGGACCCAGAGTGACCCCGCCCACCAAATGTGACCCTGAGGGGCCCCGCCCACCAAATGTGACCCAGAGTGACCCCGCCCACCAAATGTGACCCAGAGTGACCCCGCCCACCAAATGTGACCCAGAGTGACCCCGCCCACCAAATGTGACCCAGAGTGACCCCGCCCACCAAATGTGACCCAGAGTGACCCCGCCCACCAAATGTGACCCAGAGTGACCCCGCCCACCAAATGTGACCCCGCCCACCAAATGTGACCCCGCCCACCAAATGTGACCCCGCCCACCAAATGTGACCCAGAGTGACCCCGCCCACCAAATGTGACCCAGAGTGACCCCGCCCACCAAATGTGACCCAGAGTGACCCCGCCCACCAAATGTGACCCAGAGTGACCCCGCCCACCAAATGTGACTCAGAGTGACCCCGCCCACCAAATGTGACCCAGAGTGACCCCGCCCACCAAATGTGACCCAGAGTGACCCCGCCCACCAAATGTGACCCAGAGTGACCCCGCCCACCAAATGTGACCCAGAGTGACCCCGCCCACCAAATGTGACCCAGAGTGACCCCGCCCACCAAATGTGACCCAGAGTGACCCCGCCCACCAAATGTGACCCAGAGTGACCCCGCCCACCAAATGTGACCCAGAGTGACCCCGCCCACCAAATGTGACCCAGAGTGACCCCGCCCACCAAATGTGACCCAGAGTGACCCCGCCCACCAAATGTGACCCAGAGTGACCCCGCCCACCAAATGTGACCCAGAGTGACCCCGCCCACCAAATGTGACCCAGAGTGACCCCGCCCACCAAATGTGACCCAGAGTGACCCCGCCCACCAAATGTGACCCAGAGTGACCCCGCCCACCAAATGTGACCCAGAGTGACCCCGCCCACCAAATGTGACCCAGAGTGACCCCGCCCACCAAATGTGACCCAGAGTGACCCCGCCCACCAAATGTGACCCAGAGTGACCCCGCCCACCAAATGTGACCCAGAGTGACCCCGCCCACCAAATGTGACCCAGAGTGACCCCGCCCACCAAATGTGACCCAGAGTGACCCCGCCCACCAAATGTGACCCAGAGTGGCCCCGCCCACTAAATCGGACCGCGAGTGGCCCCGCCCACCAAATGTGACCCAGAGTGACCCCGCCCACCAAATGTGACTCAGAGTGACCCCGCCCACCAAATGTGACCCAGACTGACCCCGCCCACCAAATGTGACCCAGAGTGACCCCGCCCACCAAATGTGACCCAGAGTGACCCCGCACACCAAATGTGACTCAGAGTGACCCCGCCCACCAAATGTGACCCAGAGTGACCCCGCCCACCAAATGTGACCCAGAGTGACCCCGCCCACCAAATGTGACCCAGAGTGACCCCGCCCACCAAATGTGACCCAGAGTGACCCCGCCCACCAAATGTGACCCAGAGTGACCCCGCCCACCAAATGTGACCCAGAGGTGCCCCGCCCACCAAATCTGACCCAGAGGTGCCCCGCCCACCAAATCTGACCCAGAGGTGCCCCACCCACCAAATCTGACCGAGGTGCCCTGCCCACCAAATCTGACCCAGAGGTGCTCTGCCCACCAAATCTGACCCAGAGTGGCCCCGCCCACCAAATCTGACCCAGAGTGGCCCCGCCCACCAAATCGGACCCAGAGTGGTCCCGTCTACCAAATCGGACACAGAGTGGCCCCGCCCACCAAATCATCCCCTGAGGGGCCCCGCCCACCAAACCAGCGTCTGAGGGGCACCCAAGTATGAAAGTCTTGCAGGGGCAGCCCGGGCACCATTACAAAGCACTATCTGTAGTTCCTTCAGGAAATACCCATCTAGTTATAGTGCTTTGTAAAAAGCACTATATTGTTATTCCACCGTCGTCAACTTATTATAGTGCTTTTGTAAAAAGCACTATATTGTTATTCCCCCGTAGACAACTTATTCTTCTTATTATTATTCAGTCCGCAATTAATGCGGCCCGAACCGCTGCACGCACAGACTCCAGTGAGGTGTCATTTCGAAGCCAGCGTTCCTGGGAGGTGTGCTAAGTATTTTTCGTGTCGATCGGATTTGTAGTTTTGGCGCAATTTGCGTTTGAAAATGTTGTCTCAATGCATTTCAATAGGGAAATCTTGCCATAAGCTTATAATGGCAGTTATTTGGAAATTGCCTCAGAAATCAGCCCAACTGCCACCTGGCTGATTAGCTCATTGATATGCGAAGTCAGACCCAGTTACTATGCCAACGCCTACGAACTCTACATGACCCCACCAGGACACAGTTTTGCCAGATAATATCAGCTCTTAAAGTGACCCGCACACCAAATCCGACCCAGAGTGACCCCGGCCACCAAATCGGACCCAGAGTGACCCCGCCCTCCAAATGTGACCCAGAGAGACCCCGCCCATCAAATGTGACCCAGAGTGACCCCGCCCACCAAATGTGACCCAGAGTGACCCCACCCACCAAATGTGACCCAGAGTGACCCCACCCACCAAATGTGACCCAGAGTGACCCCGCCCACCAAATGTGACCCAGAGTGACCCCGCCCACCAAATGTGACCCAGAGTGACCCCGCCCACCAAATCGGACCCAGAGTGACCCCGCCCACCAAATCGGACCCAGAGTGACCCCGCCCACCAAATGTGACCCAGAGTGACCCCGCCCACCAAATGTGACCCAGAGTGACCCCGCCCACCAAATCGGACCCAGAGTGACCACGCCCACCAAATGTGACCCAGAGTGACCCCGCCCACCAAATCGGACCCAGAGTGACCCCGCCCACCAAATGTGACTCAGTGACCCCGCCCACCAAATGTGACCCAGAGTGACCCCGCCCACCAAATGTGACCCAGAGTGACCCCGCCCACCAAATGTGACCCAGAGTGACCCCGCCCACCAAATGTGACCCAGAGTGACCCCGCCCATCAAATCGGACCCAGAGTGACCCCGCCCACCAAATCGGACCCAGAGTGACCACGCCCACCAAATGTGACCCAGAGTGACCCCGCCCACCAAATGTGACCCAGAGTGACCCCGCCCACCAAATGTGACCCAGTGACCCCGCCCACCAAATGTGACCCAGAGTGACCCCGCCCACCAAATGTGACCCAGAGTGACCCCGCCCACCAAATGTGACCCAGAGTGACCCCGCCCACCAAATGTGACCCAGAGTGACCCCGCCCACCAAATGTGACCCAGAGTGACCCCGCCCACCAAATGTGACCCAGAGTGACCCCGCCCACCAAATGTGACCCAGAGTGACCCCGCCCATCAAATCGGACCCAGAGTGACCCCGCCCACCAAATCGGACCCAGAGTGACCCCGCCCACCAAATGTGACCCAGAGTGACCCCGCCCACCAAATGTGACCCAGAGTGACCCCGCCCACCAAATGTGACCCAGAGTGACCCTGCCCACCAAATGTGACCCAGAGTGACCCCGCCCACCAAATGTGACCCAGAGTGACCCCACCCACCAAATGTGACCCAGAGTGACCCCGCCCACCAAATGTGACCCAGAGTGACCCCGCCCACCAAATGTGACCCAGAGTGACCCCGCCCACCAAATCGGACCCAGAGTGACCCCGCCCACCAAATCGGACCCAGAGTGACCCCGCCCACCAAATCGGACCCAGAGTGACCCCGCCCACCAAATCGGACCCAGAGTGACTCCGCCAACCAAATGTGACCCAGAGTGACCCCGCCCACCAAATGTGACCCAAAGTGACCCCGCCCACCAAATGTGACCCAGAGTGACCCCGCCCAACAAATGTGACCCAGAGGTGCCCCGCCCACCAAATCTGACCCAGAGGTGCCCCGCCCACCAAATCTGACCCAGAGGTGCCCCACCCACCAAATCTGACCGAGGTGCCCTGCCCACCAAATCTGACCCAGAGGTGCTCTGCCCACCAAATCTGACCCAGAGTGGCCCCGCCCACCAAATCTGACCCAGAGTGGCCCCTACCACCAAATCGGACCCAGAGTGGTCCCGTCTACCAAATCGGACACAGAGTGGCCCCGCCCACCAAATCATCCCCTGAGGGGCCCCGCCCACCAAACCAGCGCCTGAGGGGCACCCAAGTGTGAAAGTCTTGCAGGGGCAGCCCGGCCACCATTACAAAGCACTATCTGTAGTTCCTTCAGGAAATACCCATCTAGTTATAGTGCTTTTGTAAAAAGCACTATATTGTTATTCCACCGTAGTCAACTTATTCTTCTTCTTATTATTATTCAGTCCGCAATTAATGCGGCCCGAACCGCTGCACGCACAGACTCCAGTGAGGTGTCATTTCGAAGCCAGCGTTCCTGGCAGGTGTGCTAAGTATTTTTCGTGTTGATCGGATTTGTAGTTTTGGCGCAATTTGCGTTTGAAAATGTCTCAATGCATTTCAATAGGGAAATCTTGCCATAAGCTTATAGTGGCAGTTATTTTGAAATTGCCTCAGAAATCAGCCCAACTGCCACCTGGCTGATTAGCTCATTGATATGCGAAGTCAGACCCAGTTACTATGCCAACGCCTATGAACTCTACATGACCCCACTAGGACACAGGTTTGTCAGATAATATCAGCTCTTAAAGTGACCCGCGCACCAAATCGGACCCTGAGGTGCCAGCCCACCAAATTGTTACCTGAGGTGTCCAGCCCACCAAATAGGAGGCCGAGGGGCCCCAACCACCACATCGGAGGCCGAGGGGACCCAACCACCACATCGGAGGCCGAGGGGCCCCGACCTCCAAATCGGACCCTGAGGGGCCCCGACCACCAAATCGGACCCTGAGGGGCCCCGACCACCAAATCGGACCCTGAGGTGCCCCGACCTCCAAATCGGACCCTGAGGGGCCCCGACCTCCAAATCGGACCCTGAGGGGCCCCGACCACCAAATCGGGCCCTGAGGGGCCCCGACCACCAAATCGGACCCTGAGGGGCCCCGACCACCAAAACGGACCCTGAGGGGCCCCGACCACCAAATCGGACCCTGAGGGGCCCCGACCACCAAATCGGACCCTGAGGGGCCCCGACCTCCAAATCGAACCCTGAGGGGCCCCGACCTCCAAATCGGACCCTGAGGGGCCCCGACCTCCAAATCGGACCCTGAGGGGCCCCGACCACCAAATCGGACCCTGAGGGGCCCCGACCACCAAATCGGACCCTGAGGGGCCCCGACCACCAAATCGGACCATGAGGGGCCCCGACCTCCAAATCGGACCTTGAGGGGCCCCGACCTCCAAATCGGGCCCTGAGGGGCCCCGACCACCAAATCGGACCCTGAGGGGCCCCGACCACCAAATCGGACCCTGAGGGGCCCCGACCACCAAATCGGACCCTGAGGGGCCCGACCTCCAAATCGGACCCTGAGGGGCCCCGACCTCCAAATCGGACCCTGAGGGGCCCCGACCTCCAAATCGGACCCTGAGGGGCCCCGACCACCAAATCGGACCCTGAGGGGCCCCGACCACCAAATCGGACCCTGAGGGGCCCCGACCTCCAAATCGAACCCTGAGGGGCCCCGACCTCCAAATCGGACCCTGAGGGGCCCCGACCTCCAAATCGGACCCTGAGGGGCCCCGACCACCAAATCGGACCCTGAGGGGCCCCGACCACCAAATCGGACCCTGAGGGGCCCCGACCACCAAATCGGACCCTGAGGGGCCCCGACCACCAAATCGGACCATGAGGGGCCCCGACCTCCAAATCGAACCCTGAGGGGCCCCGACCTCCAAATCGGACCCTGAGGGGCCCCGACCTCCAAATCGGACCCTGAGGGGCCCCGACCACCAAATCGGACCCTGAGGGGCCCCGACCACCAAATCGGACCCTGAGGGGCCCCGACCACCAAATCGGACCCTGAGGGGCCCCGACCACCAAATCGGACCATGAGGGGCCCCGACCTCCAAATCGGACCCTGAGGGGCCCCGACCTCCAAATCGGGCCCTGAGGGGCCCCGACCACCAAATCGGACCCTGAGGGGCCCCGACCACCAAATCGGACCCTGAGGGGCCCCGACCTCCAAATCGGACCCTGAGGGGCCCCGACCTCCAAATCGGACCCTGAGGGGCCCCGACCTCCAAATCGGACCCTGAGGGGCCCCGACCTCCAAATCGGACCCTGAGGGGCCCCGACCACCAAATCGGACCCTGAGGGGCCCCGACCACCAAATCGGACCCTGAGGGGCCCCGACCACCAAATCGGACCCTGAGGGGCCCCGACCACCAAATCGGACCCTGAGGGGCCCCGACCACCAAATCGGACCCTGAGGGGCCCCGACCACCAAATCGGACCCTGAGGGGCCCCGACCACCAAATCGGACCCTGAGGGGCCCCGACCACCAAATCGGACCCTGAGGGGCCCCGACCACCAAATCGGACCCTGAGGGGCACCGACCACCAAATCGGACCCTGAGGGGCCCCGACCTCCAAATCGGACCCTGAGGGGCCCCGACCTCCAAATCGGACCCTGAGGGGCCCCGACCACCAAATCGGACCCTGAGGGGCCCCGACCACCAAATCGGACCCTGAGGGGCCCCGACCACCAAATCGGACCCTGAGGGGCCCCGACCACCAAATCGGACCCTGAGGGGCCCCGACCACCAAATCGGACCCTGAGGGGCCCCGACCACCAAATCGGACCCAGAGTGGTCCCGTCTACCAAATCGGACACAGAGTGGCCCCGCCCACCAAATCATCCCCTGAGGGGCCCCGCCCACCAAACCAGCGCCTGAAGGGCACCCAAGTGTGAAAGTCTTGCAGGGGCAGCCCGGGCACCATTACAAAGCACTATCTGTAGTTCCTTCAGGAAATACCCATCTAGTTATTCTTCTTCTTCTTCTTATTATTATTAGGCTTTTTTCCGCAATTAATGCGGCCCGAACCGCTACACGCACAGACTCCAGTGAGGTGTCATTTCGAAGCCAGCGTCCATGAGAGGTGTGCTAAGTATTTTTCGTGTCGATCGGATTTGTAGTTTTGGCGCAATGTGCGTTTAAAAATTGATTCCCCCTCATTGGAAAGCATTGCCGCTATGCATTTCAATAGAGAAATTTTGCTATAAGGTATAATGGCTGATATCTGAGGCAATTTAAAAAATAACTGCCAACTGCCACCTGGCTGATTAGCTCATTGATATGCGAAGTCAGATCCAGTTACTATGCCAACGCGTACGAACTCTACATGACCCCACCAGGACACAGTTTTGCCAGATAATATCAGCTCTTAAAGTGACCTGCGCACCAAATTGGCACCTGAGGTGCGCAGCCCACCAAATCGGACCCCGAGTGGCCCCGCCCACCAAATCGGACCCCGAGTGACCCCGCCCACCAAATCGGACCCCGAGTGACCCCGCCTACCAAATCGGACCCAGAGTGACCCCGCCCACCAAATGTGACCCAGAGTGACCCCGCCCACCAAATGTGACCCAGAGTGACCCCGCCCACCAAATGTGACCCAGAGTGACCCCGCCCACCAAATGTGACCCAGAGTGACCCCGCCCACCAAATGTGACCCAGAGTGACCCCGCCCACCAAATGTGACCCAGAGTGACCCCGCCCACCAAATGTGACCCAGAGTGACCCCGCCCACCAAATGTGACCCAGAGTGACCCCGCCCACCAAATGTGACCCAGAGTGACCCCGCCCACCAAATGTGACCCAGAGTGACCCCGCCCACCAAATGTGACCCAGAGTGACCCCGCCCACCAAATGTGACCCAGAGTGACCCCGCCCACCAAATGTGACCCCGCCCACCAAATGTGACCCCGCCCACCAAATGTGACCCAGAGTGACCCCGCCCACCAAATGTGACCCAGAGTGACCCCGCCCACCAAATGTGACCCAGAGTGACCCCGCCCACCAAATGTGACCCAGAGTGACCCCGCCCACCAAATGTGACCCAGAGTGACCCCGCCCACCAAATGTGACCCAGAGTGACCCCGCACACCAAATGTGACTCAGAGTGACCCCGCCCACCAAATGTGACCCAGAGTGACCCCGCCCACCAAATGTGACCCAGAGTGACCCCGCCCACCAAATGTGACCCAGAGTGACCCCGCCCACCAAATGTGACCCAGAGTGACCCCGCCCACCAAATGTGACCCAGAGTGACCCCGCCCACCAAATGTGACCCCGCCCACCAAATCTGACCCCGCCCACCAAATGTGACCCAGAGTGACCCCGCCCCCCAAATGTGACCCAGAGTGACCCCGCCCACCAAATCGGACCCAGAGTGACCCCGCCCACCAAATGTGACCCTGAGGGGCCCCGCCCACCAAATGTGACCCAGAGTGACCCCGCCCACCAAATGTGACCCAGAGTGACCCCGCTCACCAAATGTGACCCAGAGTGACCCCGCCCACCAAATGTGACCCAGAGTGACCCCGCCCACCAAATGTGACCCCGCCCACCAAATGTGACCCCGCCCACCAAATGTGACCCCGCCCACCAAATGTGACCCAGAGTGACCCCGCCCACCAAATGTGACCCAGAGTGACCCCGCCCACCAAATGTGACCCAGAGTGACCCCGCCCACCAAATGTGACCCAGAGTGACCCCGCCCACCAAATGTGACCCAGAGTGACCCCGCCCACCAAATGTGACCCAGAGTGACCCCGCACACCAAATGTGACTCAGAGTGACCCCGCCCACCAAATGTGACCCAGAGTGACCCCGCCCACCAAATGTGACCCAGAGTGACCCCGCCCACCAAATGTGACCCAGAGTGACCCCGCCCACCAAATGTGACCCAGAGTGACCCCGCCCACCAAATGTGACCCAGAGTGACCCCGCCCACCAAATGTGACCCCGCCCACCAAATCTGACCCCGCCCACCAAATGTGACCCAGAGTGACCCCGCCCCCCAAATGTGACCCAGAGTGACCCCGCCCACCAAATCGGACCCAGAGTGACCCCGCCCACCAAATGTGACCCTGAGGGGCCCCGCCCACCAAATGTGACCCAGAGTGACCCCGCCCACCAAATGTGACCCAGAGTGACCCCGCCCACCAAATGTGACCCAGAGTGACCCCGCCCACCAAATGTGACCCAGAGTGACCCCGCCCACCAAATGTGACCCAGAGTGACCCCGCCCACCAAATGTGACCCAGAGTGACCCCGCCCACCAAATGTGACCCCGCCCACCAAATGTGACCCCGCCCACCAAATGTGACCCCGCCCACCAAATGTGACCCAGAGTGACCCCGCCCACCAAATGTGACCCAGAGTGACCCCGCCCACCAAATGTGACCCAGAGTGACCCCGCCCACCAAATGTGACCCAGAGTGACCCCGCCCACCAAATGTGACCCAGAGTGACCCCGCCCACCAAATGTGACCCAGAGTGACCCCGCACACCAAATGTGACTCAGAGTGACCCCGCCCACCAAATGTGACCCAGAGTGACCCCGCCCACCAAATGTGACCCAGAGTGACCCCGCCCACCAAATGTGACCCAGAGTGACCCCGCCCACCAAATGTGACCCAGAGTGACCCCGCCCACCAAATGTGACCCAGAGTGACCCCGCCCACCAAATGTGACCCCGCCCACCAAATCTGACCCCGCCCACCAAATGTGACCCAGAGTGACCCCGCCCCCCAAATGTGACCCAGAGTGACCCCGCCCACCAAATCGGACCCAGAGTGACCCCGCCCACCAAATGTGACCCTGAGGGGCCCCGCCCACCAAATGTGACCCAGAGTGACCCCGCCCACCAAATGTGACCCAGAGTGACCCCGCTCACCAAATGTGACCCAGAGTGACCCCGCCCACCAAATGTGACCCAGAGTGACCCCGCCCACCAAATGTGACCCAGAGTGACCCCGCCCACCAAATGTGACCCAGAGTGACCTCGCCCACCAAATGTGACCCAGAGTGACCCCGCCCACCAGATCGGACCCTGAGTGACCCCGCCCACCAGATCGGACCCTGAGGGGCCCCGCCCACCAGATCGGATCCAGAGTGACCCCGCCCACCAAATCGGACCCAGAGTGACCCCACCCACCAAATCGGACCCAGAGTGACCCCGCCCACCAAATCGACCCAGAGTGACCCCGCCCACCAAATCTGACCCAGAGTGGCCCCGCCCACCAAATCGGACCCAGAGTGGCCCCGCCCACCAAATCAGCACCTGAGGGGCACCCAAGTGTGAAAGTCTTGCAGGGGCAGCCCGGGCACCATTCCAAAGCACTATCTGTAGTTCCTTCAGGAAATACCCATCTAGTTCTTATTATTATTCTTATTATTAGGCTTTTTTCCGCAATTAATGCGGCCCGAACCGCTGCACGCACAGACTCCAGTGAGGTGTCATTTCGAAGCCAGCGTCCATGAGAGGTGTGCTAAGTATTTTTCGTGTCGATCGGATTTGTAGTTTTGGCGCAATGTGCGATTGAAAATTGTTTTTCCCTCATTGGAAAGCATTGTCAATGCATTTCAATAGGGAAATTTTGCCATAAGCTATAATGGCTGATATCTGAGGCAATTTAAAAAATAACTGCCAACTGCCACCTGGCTGATCAGCTCATTGATATGCGAAGTCAGACCAAGTTACTATGCCAACGCGTACAAACTCTACATGACCCCACCAGGACACAGTTTTGCCAGATAATATCAGCTCTTAAAGTGACCTACCCACCAAATTGTTACCTGAGGTGTCAGCCCACCAAATCGGACCGAGTGACCCCGCCCACCAAATTGGACCCAGAGGGTAAGTGCACCCCCGCCCCGTGTGTGCAAAAGTAAGTGCACCCCTTGTGTATGCAAAACTAAGTTCACCCCCACCCCAAGTGTATAAAAGTAAGTGCACCCCCGCCCTGTGTGTGCAAAAGTAACTGCACCCCCGCCCCCGTGTGTGCAAAAGTAAGTGCACCCCCGCCCCCGTGTGTGAAAAGTAAGTGCGCCCCCGGCCCTGGATGTGCAAAAGTAAGTGCACCCCCGACCCCGTGTGTGAAAAGTAAGTGCGCCCCCGGCCCCGGATGTGCAAAAGTAAGTGCACCCCCCGTCCCAGTTGTGCAAAAGTAAGTGCGCCCCCGCCCCCGTGTGTGCAAAAGTAAGTACGCCCCCACCCCCGTGTGTGCAAAAGTAAGTGCGCCCCCGGCCCAGGATGTGCAAAAGTAAGTGCGCCCCCGGCCCCGGGTATGCAAAAGTGTGCCCCGGGTGTGCAAAAGTAAGTGCGCCCCGGGTGTGCAAAAGTAAGTGTGCCCCGGGTGTGCAAAAGTAAGAGCGCCCCGACCCCATGTGTGCAAAAGTAAGTGCGCCCCCGGCCCCGGGTGTGCAAAATTAAGTGCGCCCCCGGCCCCGGGTGTGCAAAATTAAGTGCGCCCCCGGCCCCGGATGTGCAAAAGTAAGTGCACCCCCGGTCCCAGGTGTGCAAAAGTAAGTGCGCCCCTGCCCCCGTGTGTGCAAAACTAAGTACACCCCCGCCCCCGTGTGTGCAAAAGTAAGGGCACCCTGCCCCGTGTGTGAGAAGTAAGTGCGCCCCCAGCCCAGGATGTGCAAAAGTAAGTGCGCCCCCGGCCCCGGGTATGCAAAAGTAAGTGCGCCCCGGGTGTGCAAAAGTAAGTGTGCCCCGGGTGTGCAAAAGTAAGTGCGCCCCGGGTGTGCAAAAGTAAGTGGGCCCCGGCTGTGCAAAAGTAAGTGCGCCCCGGGTGTGCAAAAGTAAGAGCGCCCCCGACCCCATGTGTGCAAAAGTAAGTGCGCCCCCGGCCCCGGGTGTGCAAAATTAAGTGCGCCCCCGGCCCCGGGTGTGAAAAGTAAGTGCACCCCCGGTCCCGGGTGTGAAAAGTAAGTGCACCCCCAATTCTGTGGGTGAAAAGTAAGTGCACCACCGCTCCCATGGGTGAAAAGGAAGTGCACCCTCGGTCCCGTGGGTGAAAAGTAAGTGCACCCCCGGTCCCGTGAGTTAAAAGTAAGTGCAACCCCGGTCCCGGGTATGCAAAAGTAAGAGCGCCCCGGCCCCGGGTGTGCAAAAGTGTGCCCCGGGTGTGCAAAAGTAAGTGCGCCCCGGGTGTGCAAAAGTAAGTGTGCCCCGGGTGTGCAAAAGTAAGAGCGCCCCGACCCCATGTGTGCAAAAGTAAGTGCGCCCCGGCCCCGGGTGTGCAAAAGTAAGTGTGCCCCGGGTGTGCAAAAGTAAGTGCGCCCCGGGTGTGCAAAAGTAAGTGCGCCCCGGGTGTGCAAAACTAAGTGCGCCCCGGGTGTGCAAAACTAACTGGGCCCCGAGTGACCCCACCAGGACACAGTTTTGCCAGATAATATCAGCTCTTAAAGTGACCCGACCACCAAATCGGACCCTGAGGGGCACCGCCCACCAAATCGGACCCTGAGGGGCCCCGCCCACCAAATCGGCCCCTGAGGGGCCCCGCCCACCAAATCGGACCCAGAGTGACCCCGCCCACCAAATCGGACCCAGAGTGACCCCGCCCACCAAATCGGACCCAAAGTGACCCCGCCCACCAAATCGGACCCAGAGTGACCCCGCCCACCAAATGTGACCCAGAGTGACCCCGCCCACCAAATATGACCCAGAGTGACCCCGCCCACCAAATGTGACCCAGAGAGACCCCGCCCACCAAATGTGACCCAGAGTGACCCCGCCCACCAAATGTGACCCAGAGTGACCCCGCCCACCAAATGTGACCCCGCCCACCAAATGTGACCCCGCCCACCAAATGTGACCCAGAGTGACCCCGCCCACCAAATGTGACCCAGAGTGACCCCGCCCACCAAATGTGACCCAGAGTGACCCCGCCCACCAAATGTGACCCAGAGTGACCCCGCCCACCAAATGTGACCCCGCCCACCAAATGTGACCCCGCCCACCAAATGTGACCCCGCCCACCAAATGTGACCCAGAGTGACCCCGCCCACCAAATGTGACCCAGAGTGACCCCGCCCACCAAATGTGACCCAGAGAGACCCCGCCCACCAAATGTGACCCAGAGTGACCCCGCCCACCAAATGTGACCCCGCCCACCAAATGTGACCCCGCCCACCAAATGTGACCCAGAGTGACCCCGCCCACCAAATGTGACCCAGAGTGACCCCGCCCACCAAATGTGACCCAGAGTGACCCCGCCCACCAAATGTGACCCAGAGTGACCCCGCCCACCAAATGTGACCCAGAGTGACCCCGCCCACCAAATGTGACCCCGCCCACCAAATGTGACCCCGCCCACCAAATGTGACCCAGAGTGACCCCGCCCACCAAATGTGACCCAGAGTGACCCCGCCCACCAAATGTGACCCAGAGTGATCTCGCCCACCAAATGTGACCCAGAGTGACCCCGCCCACCAAATGTGACCCAGAGTGACCCCGCCCACCAAATGTGACCCAGAGTGACCCCGCCCACCAAATGTGACCCAGAGTGACCCCGCCCACCAAATGTGACCCAGAGTGACCCCGCCCACCAAATGTGACCCAGAGTGACCCCGCCCACCAAATGTGACCCAGAGTGACCCCGCCCACCAAATGTGACCCAGAGTGACCCCGCCCACCAAATGTGACCCAGAGTGACCCCGCCCACCAAATGTGACCCAGAGAGACCCCGGCCACCAAATCGGACCCAGAGTGACCCCGGCCACCAAATCGGACCCAGAGTGACCCCGCCCTCCAAATGTGACCCAGAGTAACCCCGCCCACCAAATGTGACCCAGAGTGACCCCGCCCACCAAATGTGACCCAGAGTGAACCCGCCCACCAAATCGACACAGAGTGACCCTGCCCACCAGATCGGACCCTGAGGGGCCCCGCCCACCAAATCGGATCCAGAGTGACCCCGCCCACCAAATCGGACCCAGAGTGACTCCGCCCACCAAATCGGACCCAGAGTGACCCCGCCCACCAAATCGACCCAGAGTGACCCCGCCCACCAAATCTGACCCAGAGTGGCCCCGCCCACCAAATCGGACCCAGAGTGGCCCCGCCCACCAAATCAGCACCTGAGGCGCACCCAAGTGTGAAAGTCTTGCAGGGGCAGCCCGGGCACCATTCCAAAGCACTATCTGTAGTTCCTTCAGGAAATACCCATCTAGTTTTAAACACTATTATTCATATATTCCCTGCAGCAAACGCTGCTGCAGGGAAGATATGAATGGGGCTTCAGCACCAGTGGTGGGGACAGCGCTTAATGTAGCGCTGTCCCCTGCACTGCACACGGACAACGTCCGTGTGCGGTACGTGTTTTACACGGACCCATTGACTTTAATGGGTCCGTGTAATACGTGCGCTCCCACGAACACTGACATGTCTCCGTGTTTGGCACACGGAGACACGGTCCGCAAAAAATCACTGACATCTGAACAGATGCAGTGATTTTTATGTGTTTACGTGTGTCAGTGTCTCCAGTACGTGAGGAAACTGTCACCTCACGTACTGGAGACACTGACATGTGAAACAGGCCTAATCGTGTAGGAGGTGAGACCAGGAGTTCCAAACTGTGTCACACACTGAGAAACCGAAGCTACTGTATAGTGGGGGTGTATTCTCTCTCTAGTATGATGCTGCCTAGTTATGATTGGATTTGAACAATCAATTGTCTATATACTGTATATAATTTGCCCATAAATCATAGGCGGCACTGTCTTGAAATAACTTATCAACACATTTTTTGTTTTTTTGTTTCCACAAACACAACCTCAATGTGAGTATAGAGGTACGAAGATGAATTGCAAAAGTATGGAAGATTAAAAAATTGAATTTTTATTGACCTCAGGTAAAATTATACATAATATCATAGAATGAAGTGAAATCAAGCTTCTGGAACATACGAGGAGTGTAGCTCTCAGCTACAGTTTCCTCTGCCTGCCAGCACAAGGCTGGAATTCTAAGCCACTCTTTCTCCCCCCTGCTACGCAGCCATAATTTGAGACAAGCCTGCCAGCTTCACTGAAGAATTTATATGGCCCTGTGCTGCGAAAGCCCGATGTAACAGGCCAGATTAAGCCCCCCCGCCCAGAATATACCCGGGGTTAAAGTGGCCTAGGTCAGATTATACCCCGGGTATATTCTGGCATAGGCCAAACTATACCCAGGGGGGTATAAATTGGACTAGTCCAGTTTATACCCCTCCAGGTCAGAATATACCCCAGCTGCTGTAGATCAGATTTTTCAGAACCATTTGAGAACCATTGAGTGATATAATCACACATACCTCCCAACTTTTGAAGCTGGGAAAGAGGGACAAAGTTAGTGGCGCGCAACGCGCACTGCGGCAAATTTTAGGCCACGCCTCTGACCACACCCATTCACTAGTCACACCCATATCCACGTCTCAACCATACCCATTTAGCACTGCTGATCACACTGTTCATAAAGAATAATTATAAACAAAAAAATATGGCCACAGTGCTCCATACTGTATAATGGCCACACATGATGCTCAATACTGTATAATGGCCACACATGATGCTCCATACTGTATAACGGCCACACAGTGCTCCATACTGTATAATGGCAGCACATGATGCTCCATACTGTATAATGGCCACACAGTGCTCCATACTGTATAATGGCCGCACATGATGCTCCATACTGTATAATGGCCGCACATGATGCTCCATACTGTATAATGGCCGCACATGATGCTCCATACTGTATAATGGCCACACATGATGCTCCATACTGTATAACGGCCACACATGATGCTCCATACTGTATAACGGCCACACAGTGCTCCATACTGTATAATGGCCACACATGATGCTCCATACTGTATAACGGCCACACAGTGCTCCATACTGTATAATGGCCGCACATGATGCTCCATACTGTATAATGGCCACACATGATACTCCATACTGTATAATGGCCGCACATGATGCTCAATACTGTATAACGACCCCACATGATGCTCAATACTGTATAACGGCCACACATAATGCTCCATACTGTATAATTGCCGCACATGATGCTCAATACTGTATAATGACCCCACATGATGCTCAATACTGTATAATGGCCCCACATGATGCTCCATACTGTATAACGGCCACACATGATGCTACATACTGTATAACGGCCACACATGATGCTCCATACTGTATAATAGCCACACATGATGCTCCATACTGTATAATGGCCACACATGATGCTCCATACTGTATAATGGCCCCAAATGATGCTCCATACTGTATAATGACCACACATGATGCTCCATACTGTATAACGGCCACACATGATGCTACATACTGTATAACGGCCACACATGATGCTACATACTGTATAACGGCCACATATGATGCTCCATACTGTATAACGGCCACACATGATGCTCCATACTGTATAATAGCCACACATGATGCTCCATACTGTATAATGATCGCACATGATGCTCCATACTGTATATTGGCCGCACATGATACTTCGTACCGTATAATGGCCACACATAGCTACTCCTACACACGCGGCTGCGCTCCGTACACTTTGCATACATGGCTCCGCTCCATACACACGGCTCCACTCCATACATCTCAAACACACACGGCTCCGTTCCGTTCACCTCGTACACATTCAGCTCCGCTCCATACACCTCATACACACACGGCTCCGCTCCATACACCTCATACACATACGGCTCCGCTCCATACATCTCGTACACACTGCACTACGTACACCTCATACACACACCGCTCCGCTTCATACACATTGCAGAAGCTGCTCCGCTCCGTATACCTTGCACACACACGGCTCCACTGCGTACACCTCATACACATACGGCTCCTCTCCATACATCTCGTACACACACGGCACTACTCCGTACACCTCGTACACACACGGCTCCGCTCTATACACATTGCACACACTGCTCCGCTCCGTATACCTTGCACACACATGGCTCTGCTCCGCACACCTCGTACACGTGGCTCTGCTCTGTACACCTCGTACACACGTGGCTCCACTCCATACACCTTTCACACTCTGCTCTCATCCGAACACCTCTTACACACGACTCCGCTCCGTACACCTCATACACACGCGGCTGTGCTCCGTACACCTCGTAACACACGCGGCTGTGCTCCATACACCTCTTACACACGACTCCGCTCCGTACACCTTTCACATGCTGCTCCGCTCCGTACACCTTGTACACACGCGGCTGTGCTCCGTACACCTCATACACATGGCTCCGTACACCTCGTACACACGACTCCGCTCCGTACACCTTTCACACGCTGCTCCGCTCCGTACACGTCGCACACACGCGGCTGTGCTCTGTACACCCCTTACACACACGGCTCCGCTCCGTACACCTTTCACACGCTGCTCCGCTCCGTACACCTCGCACACACGCGGCTGCGCTCTGTACACCTCGTACACACGCGGCTGTGCTCCGTACACCTCTTACACACGCGGCTGCGCTCCGTACACCTCGTACACACGCGGCTGTGCTCCGTACACCTCGTACACACGCGGCTGCGCTCCGTACACCTCGTACACAAGCGGCTGTGCTCTGTACACCCCTTACACACACGGCTCCGCTCCGTACACCTTTCACATGCTGCTCTGCTCCGTACACCTCGTACACACGCGGCTGCGCTCCGTACACCTCATGCACACGGCTCCGTACACCTCGTACACACGCGGCTGCGCTCCGTACACCTCATGCACACGGCTCCGTACACCTCGTACACACGCGGCTGCGCTCCGTACACCTCATGCACACACGGCTCCGTACACCTCGTACACACGGCTCCGTACACCTCGTACACACACGGCTGCGCTCCGTACACCTCATGCACACGGCTCCATACACCCCTTACACACACGGCTCAGCTCCATACACCTCGTACACACACGGCTCTGCTACATCCACCCTGTAAACACCTCCTGACCTCACACATACGCTGCCTTACCCTCCTCCGGCGCCATGGCAACCAGCAAAGTCTTGTACACGGAGGTCCTCCTCCCGAATCCGATCATGTGACTCCTAACTCCTCCGATCCTGTGACCTCATCACAGGTCCTGTGCACAGAGCAGCCATTATGTGCTGCTGTGCTGGCCGGGTGCAGGGAGGTCTCAGCTGACCTACCGGGTGATTCACATACCTCCCAACCAGTGCGGGACAATTAATGTCCCGCCCGGGATCGCGGGGCTGACTGTCAAAATCAGGACAGTCCCGCTGGATCCGGGACGGTTGGGAGGTATGATCACAGGCAGCAAACGGGGCCCCAGGCAGCGCACAGGGCCCAAGGCAGCGCACAAGGCCCAAGGCAGCACACAGGCGCCCCAGGCAGCGCACAGGCGCCCCAGGCAGAGTACAGGGCCCCAGGCAGCACACAGGGGCCCCAGGGAGCGCATAGGGCCCCAGGCAGTGCACGAGGCCCCAGGCAGCGCACAGGGCCCCAGGCAGCACACAAGGGCCCCAGGCAGCCCACAGGGCTCCAGGCAGTGCATAGGGGCCTCAGGCAGCACACGGGGCCCCTGGCAGAACACAGGGCCCCAGACAGCTCACGGAGCCCCAAACAGCGCACAGTGCCCCAGGCAGTGCACAGGACCCCAGGCAGCCCACAGGGCCCCAGGCAGCCCACAGGGCTCCAGGCAGCGCACAAGGGCCCCAGGCAGCACACAGGGCCCCAGGCAGCCCACAGGGCTCCAGGCAGTGCATAGGGGCCTCAGGCAGCACACGGGGACCCTGGCAGAACACAGGGCCCCAGGCAGCTCACGGAGCCCCAAACAGCGCACGGTGCCCCAGGCAGTGCACAGGACCCCAGGCAGCCCACAGGGCCCCAGGCAGCCCACAGGGCTCCAGGCAGCGCACAAGGGCCTCATGCAGCACACGGGGCCCCTGGTAGAACACAGAGCCGCAGGCAGCACACAGGGCCCCAGGCAGCACAGAGGGGCCCCAGGAAGAGCACAGAGCGCAACAGGCAGCACAGAAGGGCCACAGGCAGCACAGAGGGGCCCCAGGAAGAACACAGGGGTCACAGGAAGTGCATGGGGCCCCAAACAGCGTACGGGGCCCCAGGCAGCACAGGGGACCCCAGGCAGCCCACAGGGCCTAAGGCAGCACACGAGGTCCCAGGCAGCGCACGAGGCCCCAGGCAGCACACGGTGCTCCAGGCAGCACACGGGGCCCCAGGCAGAGCACAAGGCCCCATGCAGCGCACAGGGCCCCAGGCAGCCCACAGGGGCCCCAGGCAGCCCGCAGGGCTCCAGGTAGCACACAGGGCCCAAGGCAGAACACAGGGCTCCAAGCAGTGCACAGGGCCCCAGGCAGCACACAGGGGCCCCAGGCAGCGCACAGGACCCCAGGCAGCGCACAGGGCCCCAGACAGCACAGAGAGGCCCCAGGCAGCACACAGGGCTCCAGGCAGCACACAGGAGCCCCAGGCAGCCCACAGGAGCCCCAGGCAGCCCACAGGACCCCAGCCAGCCCACAGGGGGTCCCAGATAGTGCACAGGGGCCACAAGAAGCGCACGGGGCCTCAGGCAGCGCACAGGACCCCAGGCAGCCCACAGGGACCCCAGGCAGCCCATAGGGTCCCAGGCAGCACACAGGGCTCCAGGCAGCACACAGGAGCCCCAGGCAGCCCACAGGACCCCAGCCAGCCCACAGGGGGTCCCAGATAGTGCACAGGAGGGCAGAGACAGTGAGCAAGGGGGTAAGAGATAGCGCGCAAGGGGGGGAAATAGACAGAGCGCATGTCCCCTGTGCGTTGTCTGGGACCCCTTGTGCGCTATCTGGGACCCACTGTACGCTGTCTGGGACCCCCTGTGCGATGCCTGGGGCCCTGCTCTTGAGTATATCACTCAATCCTGTAACGCTAGTTTCACATTTGCGTACAGCCGTGCGCATGCATACACTCTCAGTGAAGCCTTGACCACTGCTGCGCCCCCACGTTCTTTTGACAGTGCTGCAACCCACGGCGAAGGCAACAAGTTGGATTTTCTTGCGTTCACCAAATCGTCAAAACAACGAATGCGGACGCAAACATCCGCAGAGCCTGCGTACCCAATGATAAACATAGGGTACGCAGGCCGCATGCGTACGTGGGCGGGGCTTAACTGGTGGGCGCTGCAGTGGGCAGGGCTTCACTGAGAGCGTATACAGCCATGCACAAATGTGAAACTAGCCTAAGATGTCTAGGCCCCAGTGCGATGTCTGGGGCTCCTGTGCGATGTCTGGGGCCCCTGTGCGCTCCCTTGAGTCCATGTGCTGCCTGGGGCCCCTGTGCTCTGCCTGGGGCCCCGTGTGCTGCCTGGGGCCCCGTGTGCTGCCTGGGGCCCTGTGCGCTACCTGGGGCCCCTGTGCGCTGCCTGGGGCCCTATGTGCTGCCTGGGGCCCCGTGTGCTGCCTGGGGCCCCTGTGCGCTGTCTGGGCCCCCGTGCTCTGCCTGGGGCCCCATGTGCTGCCTGCGGCCCCATTAGCTGTCTCTGCCCCTGTGCGCTGTCTGGGGCCCCGTGCTCTGCCTGGGGCCCCATGTGCTGCCTGGGGCCGTGTGCTGCCTGGGGCCCTGTGTGCTGCCTGGGACCTCATGTGTTGCCTGGGGCCCCGTGTGCTGCCTGCGGCCCTGTGCACTGCATGGGGCCCTGTGTGCTACCTGGGGGCCCCTGTGCACTCCCTGGAGTCCATGTGCTTCCAGGGGCCCCTGTGCTCTGCCTGGAGCTCCATGTGCTGCCTGGGGCCCTGTGTGCTGCCTGGGGCGCCTGTGCGCTCCCTGGAGTCCATGTGCTGCCTGGGGCCCTGTGCGCTGCCTGGGGCCAGTCTGCTCTGCCTGGGGCCCCATGTGCTGCCTGGGGCCCCGTGTGCTGCCTGGGGCCCTGTGCGCTGCCTGGGGCCCCATGTGCTGCATGGGGCCCCATTATTAAGAATGTCACTCAATGGTTCTCAAAAGCCTGAAAAATCTGATCTACAGTACCTGGGGTATATTCTGACCTGGAGGGGTATAAATTGGACTAGTCCAATTTGTACCATGGGGTATAATCTGACCTAGGCCACTTTAACCCCGGGTATATTCTGGGCCGGGGGTTAATCTGGCCTGTTACACCGGCTCTCCCTAAATCCCTCATTCCCTCCTCCTGCCTAATACCAGCCAAAACTGGTACAGCCTGTTCCAGAAGGCATGGGACTCTATTGTTCTTTTAAAGTTATGTATACTGGCACTGACCTGGGCTAGAGATTTAAGGATTATATATTCCGGATGTCCATCGAGAGATCTATAGCTCACTGAAATCGTTAGGAGCTAAACCCAACAAGTTGCAAGGAGTGGATTTCTCCATAAGCGGGTCATGTATCTATGCCGTGTTTATATTTAAAAGAGCCCCCTAATGTAGTGAACATCCTGATCATGTTGTTGTTCTCATACGAGGTTCATCTAGCGAGTTAGGTATAGAAATGGTTTGTTATAACTCTAAAGGGAGGATTCAGCCTCTGAGTGAGGTCACCACAGGGGGAGTGTCTTGGTTTTGGGCACGGAGATAAGTGAGTGAGACAGCAGTCTTCCCTAGTCTTTTGTCCTGAGTCCAGCTGCGAGATAGATGTGTGATATGCATGTGGATTTATGTTCGCCCAACCCCCACAGCACATGGTCAGCAATGAGATGAGATGATATGAATGAAATGTAAGTGTTTTTCAACTTTAATCATATTTTATTTGTAATTGTACTGTATGTACGACTTGTCTTCTTTATAATATCTTTTTATACTTCTGTAAACACTGCCTACCTTTTTTGGAGTAAAATATATAAAATTACTAACTTTGTCTCTCCTTGCTCTATAACGAACTGTCACGTCCTCTGAAGTGAATTACGCTACTAATGTGAGCTGGTTCTAGACCCGTTACCCGGAGTTGTCCTGTGCGTTTGGGAGGCTTTGTAGCGGCTGGCGGCGTTGATAATTATTGTTCCTGCCTGAGTGGGAGTAGTTATATCGCCCTCGCTGCAGTGTGCCCATTAGCCAGTACAAATTAAGTCAGCCTTTCTGGAGACTAATTATCCTCGGTGCAGTACCCGGTCTGACCTCAGGGTAAGGGAGGCACCAGAGAGCTGCAAGTTCCAAACAGGAAGTGGGATCTAGATAAATTCCCTTCAGAAAAGAACAACCCCGGTTCATGACAAATTGGTGTGAGTGGTGGGGATGATAAAGGTATCCTCCCCATGAACCGTGACGCCATACAAAAAAATTTGGGACATGAAAACAGTTCCAATTCATAGATATCATGTAAAGTGCACAGTGCCTAGTGCAAATGTTAACATTTATCATGAACTGTGCAGGGGCTTAGCCTAATCTCAAATACAGGCTATATCAAATATAGTGTATAGCTCATAATGTTATATGCAGTACAATACCTATGTAGTGCTGGATGAGAAAAAGTCCCTGCTGCCTCGCGCTCTCACCCCGACAGCGCCGCTTCGTGTTATGCTTCTTCTATGGGGGCGTGTGTAACATGACCATGATGTATTGTCTTAAATACCTCCGGTATAATGAAGTGATGATTGGATGCGATGCCTCATTGAAGGGAAAAAGCGGATGCTTTATATTTGAGATTTACATGATATCTATGAATTGGAACTGTTTTCATGTCTCAATTTTTTTGTATGGGAAGTCCTTTTTTCTCATTTTATACAGTGCAATATCCTTTGTGCAGCCATTCATTTTGTGTCCCGATGCTTCCGGACTCCTCGTATGTTCCAGAAGCTTGATTTCACTTCATTCTATTATACTATATAAATTGATAATAATAATAATCTTACTTAATAAAAATTAAATTTTTTAATCTTCAATACTTTTGCAATTCATCGTCGTACCTCTATACTCACATTGAGGTTGTGTTTGTGGATACAAAAAAAATGTGTTAAGTTATTTCAAGAAAGTGCCGCCTATGATTTATGGGCAAATTATATACAGTATATAGACAATTGATTGGATTTATACTATCATAACTAGGCAGCAACATACTAGAGAGCGAATACACCGCCACTATACAGTAGCTTCGGTTTCTCAGTGTGTGACACAGCTTGGAACTCCTGGTCTCACCTCCTACACGATTAGACAGTGCTGGACATAGAGCACAGATGACATTTTTGCCCATCTTTTTTCAAACTGTTAATTTATATTTTTTCGTTTACCTGACTGATGTTTTGAGGAACTAAAATTTTTTTTTAAAGTGACAACAAAATAGATATAAAATATAGAAATCTATTAATTCATCAGTGAAATCTTTTAAAATACAGGAAAAAACATTACTGGAAAGTTGGAGGCTGATTTTAAAGTCCACAAAAATTTACTGACTATATGGCAGCAAGTGTATGCAACAACTTTCACGGCAAGCAATAAATATTATTGGAAACAATGTGCTTTCAACTCAATCTAAAGTGCAAATATCCCAAAGTACCGTTCCATAAATTTTGGAACAAACCTGGATCTAATCTAAAGTGCAAATGGAAAAAGGTAGTGCTATTAAATATATTTTAGAAATACAGTCAACAATTAAATAAGTAATGATTAAGGTTTTGCTATTCCAATAATTAGTTACTAGATGGTACTGTTCTCTCATAGTGCCAATACATACAGCTTTAGTCACTGCCTTGAATCACTTGCTCTCTTAGGCCTCTTTCACACTTCCGTCTTTTGCCATCCGTCGCAATCAGTCCTTTTGGGCAAAAAACGGATCCTGCAAATGTGCTCGCAGGATGCGTTTTTTGCCCATAGACTTGTATTAGCGTCGGATGGCCACACGTCGCATCCGTCGTGCGACGGATCAGTCGTGTTTTGGTGGACGTGACGGACAAAAAAAACGTTCAATGTAACCTTTTTTTGTCCGTCGCGTCGGCCATTTTCTACTGCGCATGCGCCGCCGAAACTCCGCCTCCTCCTCCCCGGACTTCAGAATGGTCAGCGGATGCGTTGAAAAACTGCATCCGCTGCCCACGTCGTGCACAAATTTCACAACGTGCGTCGGTACGTCGGCCCGACGCATAGCGACGGACCCGTACCGACGCAAATGTGAAAGAGGCCTAAGGATGTGTTAGATGAATCTCTCCACCGGTGATGCTGTGGCTACAGGGCGACTCTGCTGCATAAGTTGAAGTGTCCATAAACATAGCCAGAAATGACAGGAATGGATGAACTTATTGTGTCAGACTAAAGTGACCTCGCATGTTCGAAAGCATAAGATGTGATCAGATGTTTTGAGTTGTCGTTATGATATAAAAAGAGAAAACACAGTAGTTTGTCAATAAATGGCTTCACCCAACCACTAACCATGAGTGGAGAAAAAGTTTTGGTGTTATCATTCATATTCTCTGAAAAAAAGGTCAAGAAAGCAAAAATTCTGCCGGGGTATGTAAACTTTTGAGCACAACTGTATATAACAAACTGCAGATAGGAACGAACATTTCCTGAAAGGAGTAATAAATATAACCTTTTTAGCAAAAGAAAATAATGAAATAAAGAAAGTAGTGACAAAATGCATTATTCACGTTCCCGATAGTGTCTGAGTGGTAAAAAAAAAGAATATCTGTGAATATTCGCGTGCCAGGGACGGCTTGTTTAAATATTTCTGAAAAGCCCATAGACTATAAATTTCTTGACACTCCTCGATTTACCCTGCAGTGACGTTCAAAAACATCAATGGAAAGTAGAACAGCTGTGGGAGCGTGGAGCCGGCTGTTAACCACAGCTGGACTCCCCATAATGAGGGCAGAGATGGTTTATTACGGTCGCTGCCTTCTCTATCACTGTATATACAAGGCTGAACAAGCGCTTGTGTCTACATTTAATAGGAAGCGCCTCCTCCTTCGGACAAAGTGGTCATTTGTTCACTGGGTGTCGGGAGAGAACAGGAGCTGTCGAGTCCTGGGCAAGAGAGGTCTTAGACAAAGCGTGGCCCTGGGCAAAAATTAAAAGTGAGACCCAGTTGCTCACACATTGTACCATCACACAGAAACATTCAGACATAAATGACCCAATCGCCCGATGAATGAACATCATTCTTCTCGCTTGTTTGGTAATTGCCAATAACCTCTCAAGTGTGAATGTGTGCCTGCATGTTACACACACACACACACACACACACACACACACACACACACACACACACACACACACACACACATACACTGCATGTTACATACAACCCTAATTCCCAAAAAGTTGGAGCGCTGTGTAAAATGTAACTCAAACAAGAATGCGATGATTTGGAAATTCTCTTATCACCATATTTCATTTACAAAAGAGCATAGAACAGATCAGAAGGTGAACGTTCTACATTTTTCCATTATATTTTTTTTTTAAAATAACTATTTGGGAAATTCATAGCAGCAACACACCTCAAAAAAAAAAAGATAGGGCAGGGGTCAGAGAAAGCTGGAAAAACAGAGGTACTAATAAAAAATAGCGGGAGGGTCAATTTTCAACTAAGCCACATGTACTATATAATTGTCTAAGGGTCACTTCCGTCTGTCCTTCTGTCTGTCTGTAACGGTTATTCGTTCGCTGATTGGTCTCGGCAGCTGCCTGTCATGGCTGCCGCGACCAATCAGCGACGCGCACAGTCCGGAAGAAAATGGCCGCTCCTTACTCCCCGCACTGACTGCCCGGCGCCCGCATACTCCCCTCCAGTCTGCCCTCACACAGGGTTAATAGCAGTGGTAAAGGACCGCGTTATGCCGCGGTGCAATGCAGTCCGTTACCGCTGCTATTAACCCTGTGTGACCAAGTTTTTTACTATTGACGCAGCCTATGCAGCGCCAATAGTAAAAACATCGAATGTTAAAAATAATTAAAAAAATAAAAATGATTATATACTCACCTACGCCGCCTTTCCCGCTCCTCGCAATGCAACTGGCACGTTCCGGTCGCACGGATGGTCTGGCAGAAGGACCTGCCATGACGTCACGGTCATGTGACTGTGACGTCATCACAAGTCCTGCGCGCCTGCGCGGAAAGGACTTGCCGTGACGTCACGGTCAGGTGACCGCGACACGGTCACGTGACCGCGACGTCAGCACACCCTGGGACCGGAAGATACCGGAAGGACGTAAATCTGGGGATTTATTATGATGGAATATAGGCTGAACTGGATAGACAAATGTCTTTTTTCGGCCTTACTAACTATTTTACTATGTTACTATGTTATATACCGCCTGCACCCCACACAGGCGACAGTGCTACAACGCGCCTGCGGAAGGTGAGTATATGTTTATTTTTTATTTTTTTAACCTGTGTCATACGTGGCTGGGCAATATACTACATGGGCTGTGCAATATGCTACGTGGCTCTGTGCTGTATACTACGTCACTGGGCAATATACTACGTGACTGGGCAATATACTATGTGGCTCTGGGCTGTATACTACATCACTTGGCAATATACTACGTAACTGGGCAATATACTATGTGGCTCTGCTGTATACTATGTCACTGGGCAATATACAATGTAATTGGGCAATCTACTACGTGGTTGGGCAATATACTACATGGCTGGGCAATATACTACGTGGACATACATATTCTAGAATACCCGATGCGTTAGAATCGGGCAACCATCTAGTGACTGTATAAAAAGATCACGTTAGAGAGGCGGAGTCCCTCAGAAATAAAGATGGTCAGAGGTCACTGATCTGTGAACGACTGGTACTAAAATTGTGAAACAATTTCAGAAAAATGTTCCTCAATGTAAAATTGTAAAGACTTTGAATGTTTCACTATCTACAGCACATAATGTCATCAGGAGGTTCAGAGATTCTGGAGAAATCCATGTGCGCCAGGGACAAGGCCGGCGCTCAGTATTGGATGATTTTGATCTAGGCAGCACCACATTAAACACAGGCATTCGTCCACCCTACAAGTCACAAATGCAGAATACAGCTCCATCATGGGAAGAAGCCAAGTATCAGTATAATACAGAAAAGCCGCTGTCTTCCCTGGGCCAAAGATTATTCATAATAGACTAATGCAAAATGGAAAACTGTTCTGTGGTCAGAGACATCAAAATGTGAAATTTTTTTTGCAAGCCATGGAAGCCATGTCCTGCGAACTCAAGAGGAGAGGGACCCGCCAGCTTGTTATCAGCGCACAATTCCTGAATCTCTGATGGTACAGGGGGCATTAATGTCTATGGCAGGGGCAGCGCACACATGAAAGGCGCCATCAGTGCTGAGCATTATATAGATGTCTTAGAACATCTGCTCCATCCAGACACCATTTATTTCAGAGCAGACATTGCATATTTCAGCAAGACATACTGCCTCCAATCCTACAGCATGGCTTCGCAAAAGAGTTTGAGTGATGAACCTGGATCGCCACCAGACACAGGGCCACGCCTTTCGGTACCGGGCCTCTCTGCTTCGGTTCTGAGGCTGTCACGGTGGCTAGACCCGGTCTGCGACCCTGCTAAGGGGCGTCCAATAAAGGTGGTGCAGTCTGTCAGGGGTTCGTGACGCCACCTGTGGTGTTTGGTCAGGGTGACCGACGCTGCTGTGGGGTCCGCTGGGTTGATGGAATGGCAGCTGGATGGTATACCTTCCCACAGGTGAAGTATGTCCCCAGGGCTTCCCAGTAAGGTGGATGGTGATGGTGTGAGGTGCAGGCAATAACGAGGACACAGGGTTGCAGTCTCTTTACCTCTTTACTGAAGACTTCAGGATCCTAAATCCAGAGCACGCTTAACAGGGCTATCTGAGACCGGCCGGTCCGAAGGGCACTTCCAGAGTTTCCTTCACAGATGGAAATCGTTGCCTACCAATAGCGCCTGTGTGTTGTAGTCCTACCCTGCTGAGCATTCGGAATAGTCCTCACAACTGCTGTTCTCGTTCGTCGTTCTCTACAGCTCTCTCTCTCTTTAGTTCCAGATGTTGCTAGTTTCTCGTCCCCCAGTATGTTTTGGCTAGGACGCACCCATATGACGGGAAGGCCTGGAGGTCTTCCGGGACCCTAGAGATGCCCCTCTCCCACTGTTGCCCCCTATGTCTTCTTAGGAAATTTAAGGTAGACAGCCAACCTATAATTAACTGTCCTGCGGAGTTCGAAGTAAGGCCTAGAGTCAGTTACTCCCGCAGTGTTCCGGCCACCGGCTACGCGCCTCAGTAGGATGTTGCCTCGGTCTCACGGCACGACTCCTACTGGTACTCCTTTGTGCTTGATCTCGTTTACACTGTTCCACAATATCCTTCCCTTCGTGTCTCTTTCTTAGGATACCGCCGCGGGGTGTGCAGGCACGGTTCCGTAACGTTCTGTTCGCTAGGCACCTGCCAGGTTCCCACGCCTGACAGGGACCCCCCTGTGTCTTCTCCCTGCAACACCCCCTGCCACGGGATGTTGCCTGAATCCAACCCAGTCAGCTTCTGACTAACTTCCTCCCTAACCCCTAGTTTTACCAGTGTGAGGAGTGGCCCAATAAATAAAGCCTTTTTCTCCCCCTAGTGGCCGGAGTGTGAAGTGTAATGTGTGCTGGTGATACCTGGTCAGTAGAATTCCTTCAGTGCCATCAGACGTACCGCCACTCCCCTTAGCGGCAGAGTGTCATACTGCAACGACCAGATCTCTGGGGCGCTGCAAACCTGCTGCCTGTAGTTCGGACCTTTCATCAATAGAAAACATTTGCTGAAATATGAAATAAAAACTCCAGGAAAGACCCCCGACTGTGGAGCAGTGGGACAATGTTCATCTGCCAAAGCTCCACCAATCGTCTCCTCACTTCCTAATATTTATATACTGTTGTAAGAAGAAGAGGAGATGCTTCACATTGGTGGACATGGACTGAGCACAACTTTTTTTTAGATGTTTTACTGCCATCAATTTCTAACTGAGATCATTTTTTCAAAATAAATGGAAAAATATCCAACGTTGAACTTCTGATCTGTGCCTTACGGCCTGTTGTGAATAGTATATGGCTACAGGAGATTTCCAGATCATTGGATTCATTTTTCCACCATACTTTCACAGGGTGGTCATATGATGTCACCAGACATCCTTCTGGACATCCAACTTCAGATACTGCACTGATAATGAGGAATGGCATTATGCATGCAGTTTCTGGCTTGTAAATGCTGGGGCCCGAGGCGTAGCTACTGGTTCAGCACAGAGTAAGATGAAACATCTGAGTGAGCTTCAAACATAGGTAACCATGTAGACAACTACGCTGGTGTACTCTAATCATACTGGGTAATGGGGATCTTAAGCAGATGGCCATGCTGTTACTGTACAAAAACCATGATATTACCACCATACAGTGAGCATACATTGGTTGATACCAGCTGTGAAGAACACAACCACCGTTTGTAGACACAACCGCAACTCGTTTTTGTTACGCACTTGTCCTGGATCCGTGCTTTGCTTTCCTCATCCCAGTCCTCTGAACTCTGTTGTGTCCACGAAGGAATGGCCGGTGTGATCATATGCGAGTATCCACCTGGGTCTATATAAGGCTCACCAAGACACACATCTGTGTCGTGAAGACTTCAGTGTTGCTAAGACTCTGGCTTGCTCCATACGCCTCGACCTGCTCAGTTGTTGACTGCAGTCTCCTGGACTTCTCAACCAAAAATGCTAGGTCTGGTACATAAAGACTCCCCAAAAAAAGAATAATGCAAAAACAGCCCACGCATACTATCGGCATCACATCTACATCTACAATTGGCAATCTTAAGGAAAACCTTTCAACAAATATTTCATGTTGGAACTGGACACACAATGAAATAATGTTCTCATAGAGGAATAAAATGTTTGTTTGTTCTTTAATTCCATCTCTCTGATGCTGAAATATTAGCAATCAAAGTATTTGGGACTTAGCGAGTTAACTTTTGTTAAGTCCGAGTGAGTGTTATCAGGTAGTTTTAACTGACCGTGTAGGTAAGAAGGCAGCACCACACGCAGGGCCGTATTTAGAGTTTCTGCTGCCCTAGGCACTTTTAGTGCTGCCTCCCCCTTTGGTGAGTATAACACTATCCGCAGTGACTTTGGCAAAAATCGCTGTTGTGAAAGTCGCCTTTTGCAGCAGATCAGGCAGTTTTTCTGCATCTGACGCGTAACGGATCACTTACGGTAACACTGTGTTTGGTTTCATTCATTCCCTATGGGATTTGCGGCACTTGCTGTGATCTGGGAAATGCGGTACCATACCTCCCAACTTTTGAAGAAGGAAAAGAGGTATAAAGGTTGCGGCGCGGCAAATTTTAGGCCACACCTCTGACCACACCCATTTCACAACTTGTCACACCCATATCCAAGTCCCAACCACACCCATTTAGCACTGCTGATCACACTGTTTCATATACAATAATTATAACCCCCCAAAAAATATGGCCACACAGTGGTCCATACTGTATAATGGCCACACATGATGCTCCATACTGTATAATGGCCACACATGATGCTCCATACTGTATAATGGCTAAGCAGTGCTCCACATACTGTATAATGGCCCTACATGATGTTCCATACTGTATAATGGCCACACAGTGCTGCATACTGTATAATGGCCACACATGATGCCAAATACTGTATAATGGCCATTGGCCACACATGATGCTCCATACTGTATAATGGCCACACATGATGCTCCATACTGTATAATGACCTCACATGATGCTCAATACTGTATAATGGCCACACATGATGCTCAACACTGTATAATGACCCCACATGATGTTCAATACTGTATAATGGCCACACATGATGCTCCATACTGTATAATGACCTCACATGATGCTCAACACTGTATAATGGCCACACATGATGCTTCATTCTGTATAAGGGCGACAAATGATGCTCAATACTGTATAATGGCCACACATGATGCTCCATACTGTATAATGGCCACACATGATGCTCCATACTGTATAATGACCCATGATGTTCAATACTGTATAATGGCCACACATGATGCTCCCTACTGTATAACGGCCCCACATGATGCAAAATAGTGTATAATACCCCCCTCCCATCTTGTATGCATGGCTCATCTCCCTCCCATCCCATATGCATGGCTCATATTCCCTCCCCTCCTTCTGTATGCATGGCTCATATCCCCCCCCCCTGTATGCATGGCTCATAATTCCCCCCCCCTGTATGTATGGCTCATAATTCCCCCCTATGCATGACTCATATTCCACCACCACCCCCGGAGGCGTGGGGGCGGGGCGGTCGGTCGGGTTTGTGTCCCAGGACTTAAAAAAAATAAATAAAAAATAAAAAAAACCTTGCTCAGGTGCCGCCCCCCAGATCGTCCCCGCCCTAGGTACATGCCCTCGAGTGCCTAGTGGCAAATACGGCCCTGACCACACAGGACAGAAGAATACGCATTTCCCCGATTAGGTGTTTCAGCCTGATTGATAGCTGTCTGATTTCCTCGCACCTGAGCTATCCATCAAACTAAAGCGACTGGAGCTGGGAAAGAAATCTCGTGATGCAGACTCTTAAAGGGACACTGCCACCTGAATTTGGAGGGAACAATCTTCAGCCATAGGGGCGGGGTTTTGGGGTTTTTGATTCACCCTTTCCTTACCCGCTGGCTGCATGCTGGCTGCAATATTGGACTGAAGTTCATTCTATGTCCTCCATAGTACATGCCTGCACAAGGCAAGATTGCCATGTACTACGGAGGACAGAGAATGAACTTCAATCCAATATTGCAGCCAGCATGCAGCCAGCGGGTAACGAAAGGGTAAATCAAACACCCGAAAACCCCGCCCCATGGCTGAAGATTGTTCCCTCCAAATTCAGGTGACAGTGTCCCTTTAAGTGCTCTGTCACACCCAGAACACTGAAACACTTAATTTGCTTTAAGCTTATCCAGTTATTTTTCTCACCTGTTGAGGTCTCCCTTGTATTTTTATTCTACTACTACTATCGTTTTTACATGTTGGTAGTTATGACAAGTCTGTAGTGTTTATGTAATAAGTAGTTTAGACCTTCAGACATATATTGTCTCACTTATTGTCTGACTTGTCGGCTTATTACCCCTGTTCCGCAGTTACTGTGACATCACGTGGAGGTAATCTTGCCCATTTGTATGAGCATCTTTTCTATTATATTATTGTCTGCGATGTGTCTGTATATTATTTTTATCCTGTATGGAGCGGTGTTTGCTCTTGTATCGGAGCATCACCAGGTTACAGGGGAGATGTTGCCTCTGTAACTGTCCCAGATGCCACCATAGTCGAGTCACAGAGAGAGAATTCTGATGCTGAGTGACGCAGGAAAGTGACATCACTGAGGATCTGGGAAAGTGGCCTGGAGTGCCAGTGATTGACATACTACGTACAGTACATACTATGCGGGTCTGAGGGGCCGGCGCGGTGGTGACGCGCACCTGAGAAAAGAGAGACCAGAGAACATACATAAATAAGGAAAAGTTCTACTGTTGTGCAATGTTTAAAAAAAAAAAGAAAAAAAAAGTGGCTCCATATTGGACGTGTGTAATAAAGCCACAAGAAACGTTTCATATAATTTTGTTCCAACCATTCACGCGGTGTAAGGATTACACAAGGGCCATCTTTTATTTAATTTTTTTGCTAACTTTATTATACACACACAGTCCTATTTGTGATGTGGGTGAGATTCATTGAAGGCCACCATTGTCCATACTACGGGGGCTGGCTTTTCTTGGTACTCCGGAGAGCCTCTGCGGACAGCTGCCCTCCCTCTGAAGGACTCTACCACACGGCTCATTTGCTTCCAGTTGACATCAATGACTGCCATGTATTACAATCATATATTGAGTGCCCGTTAGGGCCATGGGGTACTCGGGCCGGGTCCGACGGTTCTTAAAGGGGACGTGACGGCAGCAGTGACCCGGTCTGTGGCCCTGGGCATCCAATAAAAGTGAAATGAAGAGGGATAAAGTTTATAGGGGGGTTAGTTTGTGACACCACCCGTGGTGTTCGGCAATAAGAAAATGGCCGACGCTGCGGTTCAGGTCCACTGGGGTAGTTGGTGACGCAGCAGAGGTGTTACAACTTTCCATGGGTAAAGCTACACCCCAGGGCAGTTATAGGGTTAAAGTCAATGATGGTGAATGTTGTAGTGCAGGTAACGCACTAATAATCCTGTGACACAGCTGGGTGCAGTTTTCTCACTTTACTCATAGTTTTTAACCCTTGTCAGGCTGCATAATTTTACAACCTTAACAGGCTGCATAGGTACAATTGTACCTTCACATATACCTCCACTGTGGGAAGACTTTACTTGGTTTCAGAAACTAAAGTTCATTCAGCTACAAATGTTATGCTGATATCTATTGTTCAGTGTTGTTACTGGTCACTTATGTTGCTGTCAATTAAGTTAATTCAAACTGGGAGTGGCTTCTACTTGTCTTCCTGCCTCCCTCCTCTCATTAGCCATTTTGCTGTTCATCTCATTGCTGTGAGCACACATTTCTAGGCTTGTGAAGTCTTCAATTTCTTGGAAACGAAGGTAGGAAAGTCTCACAGCATCTAACAGCCAGTTATACGTTTATTCTCATTATGTGGGGACAGAACAGTCAAATTGTCTTTCAGCCTGGACTTGGCTTACATATATTTTGTATGAAACTTATCACTATAGGTATAATTTTTATACGAAAAATGGATAATAATTAGTATCTACATATTGTTTTACGATGTTTTATTTATATTCAGCACAAAATACGAAGCCAAAATTCATCTAGCAAGTCATCATGAGTGATAGTAATGCTGGATCTAGTTTCCGCCATAATCCAAGAAAACGTGTTTGCAGGTTAGTATAATTTTGTGAAAAGCCAATAATGTAGTATTTCGGAAAATTATTTATTTTACATTTTTTCATATTTACAGATTTACGTCTGACGAAATAATGCGAATGCTAGAAGAATCTGATTCTGAGCATGAGGATGAACCATATGTTCCATCTGATGATGAAAACTATGTACCACAAGTGGATGTTACTGAAGAAGATTCAGACATTGAACAAGAAATGGTCATAGAGCATGAAAATGAATACGAATCAGACGAAAGTGTTGAGGATGATTCTGTGCCTCAAAGTGCAGGCGACATTTGGACTGCTAAGGATGAAACTCAATGGTGCAGTAATCCACTGCCAAATGCACAAACAAAATCTCGTAATGTCCTACGACAAAGAGGTGGCCCTGCAGCAATCAGCAACCTATATACAGCAAAAGAGCTATTCAAGTCCATCATGACTCCCGAGATGTGTGACATCATATTACGGGAAACGAATCGAAAGGCCAAGAGAGTTTGTGATGCTTACAACAACGAACTGGTACAACGTTTTCCTGATTCTTCCAAACGGCCACCACAAAAAACATTCAAGCAATTTACTGAAACTGAACTTCATGCATTTTTGGGCATACTGTACCAAGTACCCTCACTTGTCTTCCCTTCCTTTGAGGTCCATGTGGTCAGACTCTACGTCCCCTTCTCCATGCGAGTGGTGGTGGTGTATCGTCCTCCCGGCCCCTCTCATCAGTTCCTGGATCACTTTGCCACCTGGCTTCCACACTTTCTTTCCTGTGACACCCCCACCCTTATCATGGGTGATTTCAACATCCCTATTGCCTCTCCCCTCTCCCCATCTGCTTCTCACCTTTTGGCTCTAACCTCCTCTTTCGGCCTCTCGCAGCATACTAACTCGCCAACACATGAAGATGGAAACTCCCTTGACTTGGTCTTCTCCCGGCTTTGCTCAGTGGATGATTTCACAAACTCCCCTCTCCCACTCTCTGACCACCACCTTCTTTCATTCTCTATCAAGAACTGCCATCCCGCTCAGGTCACCCCCACTTTCCACACTTATAGAAACATACAGGCCATTAACACCCAGGAACTTATGAAGAACTTGCAGTCCTCATTGGCCCCAATCTCCTCCATCTCATGTCCTGATTCTGCTCTGAAGCATTACAATGAAACCCTGCAAAGTGCCCTGGATGAAGCTGCTCCTCCTATACATAAAACAACTCGGCACAGACGGCAACAACCGTGGCACACGCTGCAAACACGTTTCCTGCAGCGGTGCTCCAGGTGCGCAGAACGTCTGTGGAGAAAATCTAATCTACCCGAAGATTTCATCCATTATAAGTTCATGCTAAAGACATACAATTCTGCCCTTCACCTCTCCAAACAAACCTACTTCAACACCCTCATCACCTCCCTGTCCAATAACCCTAAACGTCTCTTTGACACGTTCCAGTCCCTACTCAACCCAAGAGCGCAGGCCCCAACCACGGATCTCCGTGCTGACAATCTGGCCAATTACTTCAAAGAAAAAATTGACCATATTCGACAGGAAATCATCTCCCAATCTCTTCATACCATGCACTGTCCTCCCTCCCCCACTGCATCTAGTTCACTCTCTGACTTTGAACCAGTTACAGAAGAAGAAGTAAGCAGGCTCCTTGCATCTTCTCGCCCGACCACTTGCACCAGTGACCCCATTCCGTCACATTTCCTCCAGTCCCTTTCCCCGGCTGTCACCTCTCACCTAACAAAAATATTCAACCTTTCCCTCACTTCCGGTATTTTTCCCTCCTCATTTAAGCATGCCATCATACATCCATTACTTAAAAAACCATCCCTCGACCAAAACTGTGCCGCTAATTATAGACCTGTCTCTAATCTTCCCTTCATCTCTAAACTCCTCGAACGCCTGGTCCACTCCCGTCTTACCCGCTATCTCTCAGATAACTCTCTTCTCGACCCTCTTCAATCTGGTTTCCGCTCTTTACACTCTACTGAAACTGCCCTCACTAAAGTCTCTAATGACCTACTAACAGCTAAATCTAATGGTCACTACTCCATGCTAATTCTCTTGGATCTCTCTGCAGCATTTGATACTGTGGATCATCAGCTCCTCCTCACTATGCTCCGCTCCATCGGCCTCAAGGACACCGTTCTCTCCTGGTTCTCCTCCTATCTCTCTGACCGATCCTTCACTGTATGTTTCGCTGGTTCCTCCTCCTCTCACCTTCCCCTTACTGTTGGGGTTCCTCAAGGATCAGTCCTAGGCCCCCTCCTCTTCTCTTTGTATACTGCCCCTATTGGACAAACAATCAGTAGATTTGGCTTCCAGTACCATCTCTATGCTGACGACACCCAACTATACACTTCTTCTCCTGATCTCACGCCTGCCTTATTAGAAAACACCAGTGATTGTCTTACCGCTGTCTCTAGCATCATGTCCTCCCTCTATCTGAAACTAAACCTGTCAAAAACTGAACTCCTCGTGTTTTCTCCCTCTACTAACCTACCTTTGCCTGACATTGCCATCTCCGTTTGCGGTTCCACCATTACTCCAAAGCAACATGCCCGCTGCCTTGGGGTCATCCTTGATTCTGACCTTTCATTCACCCCCCACATCCGATCACTGGCTCGCTCTTCTTACCTGCATCTCAAAAACATTTCTAGAATTCGCCCTTTTCTTACTTTCGACTCTGCAAAAACTCTTACTGTTTCACTTATTCATTCTCGTCTGGACTATTGTAACTCTCTACTAATCGGCCTCCCTCTTACCAAACTCTCCCCGCTCCAATCTGTCCTGAATGCTGCTGCCAGGATCATATTCCTCACCAACCGTTACACCGATGCCTCTACCTTGTGCCAGTCATTACACTGGTTACCCATCCACTCAAGAATCCAGTACAAAACTACTACCCTCATCCACAAAGCACTCCATGGCTCAGCACCACCCTACATCTCCTCTCTGGTCTCAGTCTACCACCCTACCCGTGCCCTCCGCTCCGCTGATGACCTCAGGTTAGCATCCTCAATAATCAGAACCTCCCACTCCCGTCTCCAAGACTTTACACGTGCTGCGCCGATTCTTTGGAATGCACTACCTAGGATAATACGATTAATCCCCAATCCCCACAGTTTTAAGCGTGCCCTAAAAACTCATTTGTTCAGACTGGCCTACCGCCTCAATGCATTAACCTAACGATCCCTGTGTGGCCTATATTAAAAAAAAAAAAAAAATTAATTAACTGGTTCATGCAGCTTTACATGAACACCCAAGCCTTACACTATGGCTGGTCCGAATAACTATAGCAATTGTTACCATCCACCTCTCGTGTCTCCCCTTTTCCTCATAGTTTGTAAGCTTACGAGCAGGGCCCTCACTCCTCTTGGTATCTGTTTTGAACTGTATTTCTGTTATGCTGTAATGTCTATTGTATGTACAAGTCCCCTCTATAATTTGTAAAGCGCTGCGGAATATGTTGGCGCTATATAAATAAAAATTATTATTATTATATTATACTGATTGCTGCTGGTGTGCACAGAGCCAACAAAGAGAATCTGGAGGAAATGTGGAATGTTGCTGCTCTGCCTCTTATACGTGCAGCCATGTCTCGTGAGCGCTTCAAGATGATACTCAGATTTATCAGGTTTGACAACGAAAATACACGTGCAGAACGTGTGCAAACAGATAAAGCTGCACCAATACGGGACATCTGGACAATGCTGAACAGTAATCTGGAGAGAGCCTACAAGCCATATCATTGTATCACCGTCGACGAGCAATTATTTCCATTTAGAGGTCATACTAAATTTACCCAGTATATACCTTCAAAACCAGCTAAATATGGCATAAAGATTTTCTGGGCTTGTGACTCATCAAATGCCTACCCTTTACAAGGTCAGCTCTACACTGGGAAACCAACTGATGGTCCTCGACAAGTAAACATTGGAGAACGAACAGTATTGGACCTAGTGAGCTCGTATAAAGGCTCTGGAAGAAATGTCACCACCGATAACTTCTTTACAACCATGGAACTAGCTAAGGTATTGAACTCCTGGAACATGACACTAGTTGGTACAGTGAGAAAAAACAAAAGGTTCCTACCTAACAACATGCAGCCTGCCAAAGAAAGGCCTGTATACTCGACAAATTTTGCCTACAATCATGATGCAACAGTCTGTTCATATGTACCAAAGAAGAACAAATCAGTCGTGCTTCTATCATCTATGCACATGACGGGAGAAGTTGAAGAGACACTAGCAGCCAAGCCAGAGATAATAAAATACTACAACATAACAAAAGGTGGCGTTGATGTTATGGATAAAATGTTGGGAGAGTACACTGTGAAACGACGAACATCACGTTGGACTTTGGCATTTTTCTACAATATGATTGATGTCAGTGGGTTAGCATCCTACATCATCTACAGAGAACACAATCCAAGCTTCAGGGCAAAGGATCAACGAAGAAAGTTCCTGAAAGATCTCGCAAATCAGCTGTGTATGATTGCAATTGAAGATCGTAGTGCAAACAAAATGATAATGAGAAACCATTTTCTTCGAGGTGCAGTAGAAATGGTGCTTGGACGATGCATTGTGGTAGCATCGCAGCCAGCAGCTGGCCCCAAAATACCTCATGGTAGTCGTGGACCCTCCCCTGTTGTTGGTAGTTGCTATGTCTGCAGAGACCTGAGGCGAAAACAACGCAAGACTAGAAAGTCTTGTGTGGTTTGTGTGAAACCCATTTGCGATGAACACTCTGTAGCAAAGCCAACATGCATTACTTGCAAAGAAAATCAATAAAAAAAAGTTTCTTACATTTTCTTTTATAATGTAAATGAACAGTTTTTTACTTGTTTATAATAGTTAAATAGCATTATCATTAAAAAAAAATTTATGCTTTTTCCCTTGCATTATCTTCATTCAAAATATATGAGGTACATTTGTACCTATGCAGCTTGTTATGGATGCAAAAAGATCTCGACCCCTTATCTCGGAAGCGGGTGGAGATATTTTATTGAAATTTGGCCAATATATTCTGGACCAAAAACGTCTTTTCAAAAAAAAGTTATTGCAATTTTAAAACGGAATAGTTACAATTGTACCTATTCAGCCGGATAAGGGTTAAGTACAATCACCAGCTGGGTGCTGTGTCCTCCGGGTCAGTGGTCCAGCCAGCTCTCAGGTAATTTGGAGTTCACTTTGTGAGAACCAGCGTCAGACTGGAGAACATCGGGCCCACCAGAGGATTTGATTCTGAGGGCCCACATTTCTCCCCCACTAAAGAGCCCCATAGCAACTGCAAGGTTTGCACTATGAACTCTTCTGAAGGTGAAGCCAGGGCCCGCCGGAGGATCCTCCGGTTCTCTGGTGGGCCAGTCCAACCCTGGTCAGAACCCCCTTCTTATGTTCCTTCTCTGTCCGTCTCACTGCGCTGCCTCCAGCCTCTCCTGCCCTGCGCCTTCACACACAGTGTCCCAAGCCAGCAGCCTCGGATCCTGTTGGACGATGTCCTCCTGGTCCCCTTGACCCTATGTGGCTAGCTTTTCAGCGAGTGTGTGTGGATGTGACTGTGGCACATACAGATACCACAGCCTCCGGCTTGCTAGAATGGCAGAACTATTGAATATAATAGTCAGCATAGTGCTGATAAATATGAGGTCAAATACCCTACCTATATTAAACAGATTATGAGACACCAGGATGTTATAATAAACAGCTAGATGATAAGTGCAGGAATATTACAATTATAAATAAGTCGTGCCTAAAGTTAAGCTACATGAAAAACCTTGCACCCTGTTTAGATCACTTATATCAGTCTCCTGGTCACATAACCCCAACTGCTCATATCCACTATAATATGCCTCTATAGTTATATTACCACAAATGTGTTGCTAACAATTAGCCTTACATATTTAAGGAGCCTATTCTGAAAGTATTACCTCAAGAGCCAGTGGCACTGTGTGTGGGAGTCCAGGTCAGCACATCACCCTGACGCGCGTTTCGGAGACTTGCTCCTTCGTCAGGCCTGGAGAGGTCTAGTGTTTGGTTCTAGTGTGTTGGTACTGGGTAGTGTCCCCTCCTTACCCAAGAGCAGAGTACCACACCTCTGGCTGAGGTGCAGTACCTCTGTGGCGACTGGACCCTCAGGAGGGGCACCACATATAGACATTCTAGAAGCCTCCCCCGCTACTCTCTGGGATGGGCTCCACCAATCAGATCCTAGGAGATCATTTCTTTCTTGGGAACGTGCAGTGAGAAGACTACAGACGGGTCTACGTTGAAGACCAAGGTGAATCAGACCATTGATGACCAAGAGTTGGAAACAGGGACTATGTAACGCTCGCGCCGAGACTGGTTGGCGCGGGCACCTGGGGGTGTGGCCCCACTGGACCACAGACCGAACTTCCCTGGAAGGGGCGTAACTAAGTAGCTTCCTAGGTGTTCGCTGGAGCCTCTGATGGTGAGGTCAGACTTGTGCAATAGGAAGCTACCAGGTACAACTCCAGGGTGGAGTCGGACTGTGGATGCTGATCCCACCGGGGACAAGACACGGGCAGGCAGGCACGGCTGTGACACTGGCTGACAGACGGGTATGGCAGAGGCCCTGACGGGCGGACTGGCTTGACGGAGATACAGGCAGGCAGACGGGCGTGGCTGGCACTCAGGCAGACAGGCGGGCACGGCTGGCACTGGCAGACAGGACTGATACTCTGGTAGGAACTGGTATTCAGATGAATGTGTGGAAACAGGTAATAACCTGTTCAGACTGGAGAATATAAAGGAACAGGTAGAGACCTGTAGGGAAAGTTGCAGAATTAAGATAGAGCAAGAGTGGAAGAAAAGCTGAATCGCAGGAGGCGGAGTACGAGTAGAAGGTGGAGCTATGAGCAGAGAAGGAGAAGGCAGAGCAGAGAGTAGAGAAGAAGAAGGCAGAGCCAAGGACGGAGCCGCAGGAGGCGGAGCCAAGAGCAGAGATGCTGGAGGTGGAGCCAAGAGCGGGGACGCTGGAGGCGGAGCCAAGAGCGGGGACGCTGGAGGCGGAGCCAAGAGCGGGGACGCTGGAGGCGGAGCCAAGAGCGGGGACGCTGGAGGCGGAGCCAAGAGCGGGGACGCTGGAGGCGGAGCCAAGAGCGGAGACGCTGGAGGCGGAGCCAAGAGCGGAGATGCTGGAGGCGGAGCCAAGAGCTAAAGACATAGAACCGCAAGGAGCGGTGCCAGGTGGAACCGCAAGGAGCGGAGGCGTAGAGCAAAGCCACAGAGAGCGGAGCAAGGTCAGAGAGCAGAGCTGAGAGAAAAGCTGAGAGACACAGAGCCACAGGTTGTGGTAGAATCGAGCAGAAAGATAAGGCAGAGGTACACACAGCTGAGTGGGAAATGACTAATGACAAAGAAGGAGCAGGGACGGACATAGACCAGAGTACAGACAGGAACGGACACGGATACACAAACAGAACACAGATGAAGGCCTGCAATAGTGCAGCCCTCAGAGACAGGAAACACACGACCTGGCAGCTCAGTAGCAAATGCAAACTGAGGGGAATAGTTTGCTCAGGCATCCTCCAATGGGTGAGGATGCCTTAAGTATCAGAGGCCTCAAGGCTATTGGCCAGAAGCACCTTAGGGAGGTGCACACAGTCTCAATAAGAATCCGGAGTGGCTGGCGCCGCCCCCCTATGCACACAGCCAGGAAGTGTACACAGAGCAGGCCGCCATGAAGCACATGGCATGGAAGCAGCAGCAGACAGATCTCACAGCATGGCACTGGATGAGTGAGTAGATGTAACAGGCAGGTGGGGAATGGAAGGCCATGCAGTGATGCCGGCAGGGTTGTTACAGACTAAATGTATTGAGGAAACATTGTTCTCACATTGAGGAAAGAACAAACTGCGCAAAACGACATCACAGATAACTGGAATAAATATTCAGAGGGAAATTGACCACAAGAAGAAAGAATCCAGGAACGAGCCACTAATGGTTCCAGTGCTTCTACAACATAGGAGAAATTATGAGATTTCTAGCATGGAAATCTGGCTAATCTCCGTTGGGCGGCACGGAGGCGCTGGATCTGGTCTTTCAATTCCTTCCGCTCCCTCGCCACATCCTCCTTCTCCATCAGTAACACACTGAGGTTCTCCTTGTCTTGGATCAGAGACAACATTTGTGATTGCAGCTTGTCAGCGAATTCATGAAGCATGTAGTGCAGAATGATCAGGGGGATCTGGTTTGACAAACGGGCAGTCGTATTCTAGAGAAATATAGAAAGCCGAATATTAATCGATGGATGGATCTACTCACACTATAGATCATATCTAAATCTGAGGACATATTAACCATCGTAATGAACTGACCTTGAAATACGCCTCGATGTGTTGAGACATTTCCTCAACAGAAAATGCTGATTTCTTTTTTTGTTGTGACTTTCCAGAAGATCCAAAAGGAGACACAGAAACATTAAGAGCTGCCTCTTTAGCTGCCTCTGCCCGGACGTTCCTCAGAGCTCCACCATAAATCGAGTCCTGGCAGTATATGTTCTTTTCGACCTTGAACTGTGTATGGATCATTTTTTCAGCCTCCCTTTGTTGGTCGCTGCAGATATCTTCTAGCTTTTCCTGATGAATTATGAGGAAAAAAAGACAATTACGAAAAGGACTGTGCAGGACCCTACAAAACATAGGGCTGAAAAAAATCCACCATTCCCCATCACCAAATCTTCTGACTAGTGGCTTCCTCATTAATTTAGACTGGACTGATATCTATAATATTGGCGTCAGCAGAGTTTAAGGGTGACCGTACTCTACAGGTAGCTGTCGGCAGAGTGGACAGCGAATCATCCCTTCTCTTACACAAGCATGCTCGGCTTGGAAACTTCCTATAAGGCCATGTGCACATGGAGTCTTTTTGGAGCACAAAAGCCAAATATTTGAGAAAGTTTGTATTTTTGAGGAGGATCTTAGGGCTAAAGGGGTTTATCAGTTTTACAAAGCAGAAGGTCTGTGCTTAGTTAGGATAGGTAGACCCAGGGAACTATAGGCCGGTGAGTCTGACATCTATACCAGGAAAGATCTTTGAACAAATTATTACACAACATGTGTGTAAGTACCTGGATAAGAATGAAGTGATTAACCAGAGTCAGCATGGGTTTTTAATTAATAAGTCATGTCAGACTAACTTAATTTCCTTCTATGACAGAATCACTGACTGGGTGGATCAGGGAAATGCTGTAGATATAGTATATCTTGACTTCAGCAAAGCATTTGACAAAGTATGTCACACAATCCTTATTGAAAAAATGACTAAGAATGGAATGGACGAGGCAACTGTTAGGTTGATTCATAACTGGCTTAGTGATCGGACCCAAAGAGTGGTCGTAAATGGCTGCACATACAGTTGGAAAAATGTCTCTAGTAGGGTACCACAGGGTTCTGTCCTGGGCCCTGTATTGTTCAACATTTTTATCAGTGATTTACATGAAGGAATTGAGGGTACACTGATTACATTTGCTGATGACACAAAGCTAATACTAATACATAGCTAATACTAGAGAAGAGAGAGAGAGGATTCAAAAAAGATATAAATAAACTGGAGCAGTGGGCAACAACTAACAGATTGGTTTTCAACAGGGAAAAATGCAAAGTACTACATCTGGGCAATAAAAATGAAAAAAGCATATACAGAATGGGAGGAATAGGGCTAAGCAACAGCACATGTAAAAAAAGATTTGGGAATACTTATAGATCACAGACTAAACATGAGTCAACAGTGTGATTGTTAGGAGTCGAGTTCCCGCCGCTGCACAGGGGGAATCTCGAACCATGTCCGCTGCGGTCTCCCATTCTCCTCCAGCCGCAGTGGAGCCTGCTCAGCGGAGACGTCGGTCCCAGCATCTGGCTCAATCTGATACTATGCGCTTGGTTACTGCTGCCTTTCCAGGTTCTGCCTTTGTAGGCAGTACTGATTAGCAGCGAGCAGGCGTTTCAGGGACTAAGTCCTGCTTTTCACATACTGAGCATGCCCACAGGACGTCGGGGGTCACACGCTCAGGTCCTGTAGCAGCTCTTATTGGACCACTAGGAAGGTCCTTGAGTGCTGCAGCTATAAAAGGTTTGCATGGCCGCACAGCCATGCGCTAGTATAAACCTATTATCGTGTGTGTGTGTGGATGTGTGCTTGTTCTGGTGATTGCTCCTTAATCATTCCCATTCCTTGTGTTGTTGAATGTTCGCGAATGTTGGAGCTACCTAGCACCTGACAGTGCTACCCTACACCAGAGCACGATCTGTACTGCGTCAAGCCAGCAGTGTCCGCCTGCACGGCACTGCATGCACTCTGTGCTGTAATCTTAATTTATCCTGACAACTGGTCAGTGTAGGGTGGGAACTCCCACTTGATCTCTGCATCTGACTCGGGGTGTCCTCAGGCACGGGCTCAAAAGCCACCGAGGGTCAGAGCGGGATCAATCACCAGCTTAGTGGGGGTGACTCTCAGGGATCCCACTAGCGTTCGTCTGCTGCATCCTGTCTTTGCTAACAGGGCACAGTGTTTCATTTGTTTCACTGCGACTCTGTGAAGCAACACAGTTCGCTTTAGTTCTTACCGGGTGCCTGAACCCGAGTTTACTCCAGCGTAGTACCGCCATATAGTGCCGCCATTACTTAGCAGCAGGTTCCATCTCTGCACCGTGGACCCCAGGCTGCGAACGCACATTTACCATCTTTAATCTATTCGGTGCGTTCCGCCAGCCCTAACAGCGATGCAGCAGCAAAAAAGGCAAATACAATCCTGGGATGTATTAACAGAAGCATACAGTCTAGATCACGTGAAGTCATTATTGCCCCCTACTCCTCTTTGGTCAGGCCTCATCTGGAATACTGTGTCCAGTTTTGGGCACCACATTTTAAAAAATGACATCAACAAACTCGAGCAAGTTCAGAGAAGAGCGACCAAAATGGTGACCGGTCTGCAAACCATGTCCTATGAGGAACGTTTACAGGATTTGGGAATGTTTGGCTTGCAAAAAAGAAGACTGAGAGGAGACTTAATAGCTATCTACAAATATCTCAAGGGCTGTCACATTGTAGAAGGATCATCATTATTCTCATTTGCACAAGGAAAGACTAGAAGCAATGGGATGAAACTGAATGGGAGGAGACACAGATTAGATATTAGAAAAAACTTTTTGACAGTGAGGGTGATCAATGAGTGGAACAGGCGGTGACGAGAGGTGGTGAGTTCTCCTTCAATGGAAGTCTTCAAACAGAGGCTAGACAGACATCTGTCTGGGATGATTTAGTGACTCCTGCTTTGAGCAGGGAGTTGGACCAGATGACCCAAGAGGTCCCTTCCAACTCTACCATTCTATGATTCAATGAACAATATCAGATCAGTGGAGGTCTGACTTTAAGCAGCCGATCGGCAGGATTTGCTTAAAAGTGGATAAAATGCACAACCGCTACTAAATGTGCAGAATTCTGGCGAAAAGAGCAATCTGAGCAATGAGGAGAACACAGGTTTGGTCTAAGCACAACCACTTCTTCCACCAGCTGATCGTCAGGGTTCCCGCGTTCCATCCCCACTGACCTGAGATTATTGGCCCAACGCTTTTATAAGTTGGAAATTACGAGGCGGTATTCAAGTTCAATTTGATTTATTTTATAGAATTTTACAAATGATAAAACAGAATACTTATCCTACCTTTGCACTTCTGTAAAGATTGTAATAATGGTTAAAGTGTCTCACTGCTGTGGCATGAAAAGCTGATCGGACACATTCTAAAAAAAGAAAAAAAAAATAAGCGGTCAGTACCATGGACCTAAAAGAGTCCAGAAATGTAGTGAAGCCCATGCTTTACTACGTTTTATAACACATTTTTTGTTGTCACTTACTTCTGGAATGATTTCTTACCTGTGACTTCTTTCAGCTTGTTGATGGCTGGCTCTTCATATGTTTTGATTTGATTTTTTGCAATGTTTTCAAATGTTTTAAAATTGATAAATCCTGTAAGTTCCCGGCCACGATGTTGGTTCTCAAAAGAATTAACGTCATCTTTTAATTCCCGTGGGACTGAAAGGCAAAGGATAAGATGCAACATTCAAAAAAAAAAAGCATTGGCCAGTTGATATCATCTATGCAAATGTTGTAAAGAGTCACACCAGCCAGGAGACTGAAGAAACGTTATCGGCATCTTAGGTAGCTAGCAAGTGGGGAGGAGTGACACTCACAAGTTATTGGGACACCTCAGGGCTTAGTGTACAGAGGAGAATAAGTGCCTAAGTGCAAGTTATTGCAGAGTGTATCCCAGGGGAGTAAGACTAGCTACCCTACACAGTGAATACCACCCCGAGAGTGAGGATGATGAAGCAGAAGTGCCACCACAGGGAATAGAGTTTTATTGATGTGGATGAAGAATGCAACAGGGCAAAAATTGGCCATCATAAAGGGCAAAAAGTTTGTTACATCGGAGAGGGTTTGTGAGCTGGTGTCTGTGTGTGAAGAGGATGACTACGGAAGAGATAGATAAGCGACTTATGCCTAAGTGTGAAGAGCTGTGAGGTGGTAATTAGGAGGGAATGGTGCAGAAGCATGTAAATGAGCAAAGTTAAACTTCTGCAGGAGACTGAGGCAGTGGAATAGTGGAAAAATGAAAATTACAATGTTTTAGGTGCCAGTCAACTACGGATAACCATCAAGCACGTTGCCTTTTGTGAGCTGCTGCAACCATCAAGCCTGTTGCCTCTTAAATAAACTGTGTGAAAGCTCCTTGACTTTTAAAAATGGATCTGTTGCTGACAAATGTGGTATTCTATGTGAGCAACTAGGGTTAGGTTATTGCCTCTAATAAAGATACCAAAAAAGTGAAAAATAAAAAAGTTGGAGAAAAAAAAGTTTTACAAAGTTTAAAAGCATAAAACTTTAAATCAATGAATAAACTGTCATGTCCCAAATGGATTACGCCTGCTCGGAGCGGCTTTCTCTTTCTTCCCCCTATACACAAGTCTTGCTGTACGGTTGCGGATTTCGTGATCTATACTTACAATCATCCGCGGATTCTTTCAGTTTCGTTTCCCATTTATAGAATATTTTTCGAATGGTTGTGAACAGTTTCTGTTTCCCCACTGTGACCTCTTCTTCTCCTTGCGAGAACTGAGTGATTTCGTCCACAAAACGTTTGATTCTCTGTGGAGGAGATAGGAATGGAATAACATGATGCAAATGGTGAATCAGCAGTGAGAGCCGGCGTATATAGGATATAGAAATGTATCTACAGGTGGAGGACATATTGTATATATCGAAGTCATGGGAGTTTATAAACTCCCCTCACATGGATCTTACTTTTATGAGAAATAGCAGTTTCTCTGACTCCGACTCCGGGACACCTGCGCCGATCATCTCCACTTTCATCTCTGCCGTTTGAAGTTTGGTTTTGATCTGGCTCTCCAGGTTAGGTATAGTCCTCTAAAACATACAAAGACATGATTGAACTCTCCCTCGTACCCACTGGGCCATTCTTCTATATGTACTAAATCCCACATTTGTATAAAAGGTTATTACTAAAATACTATAATTGGCGCCTAAACCCATTGGCGCCTTTTGGTCTAGTGGTATACCTTGTGGTCTACGATGGTGATGTGGCTTATGGTAGTGTTCATGGTCCTCCAAAGTATTTATGGGTCAAAATCTAATATCTCTGGTGATCTAGGGTACATTAGCTAATAAATAGTTTTCTGATTGTTTAAGATTGTGAAGTTGTTAATGATATTATCTATGGCAGTCCATTAATTATTTTTTTTATTTTAACTACGCTTACAACGATAAACAATTTTAAATAGCACAACGAAGAATATAAACTTTGTAATATATCCTATTACAGAATATTTTATAGATCAGGCTCTTTGTCTCTTCCTCTGATCGCTTGATAAAATCTGTGCACATGAAGCAGATAAGAGATAATATCAACTTCACTGAGAGATCAGGTTACAGCTGTCTATGGAGAAAGGAGTAGGTGGGGGCATGGGTTTGGAGAAGTCATCTGCTCACATGAAATGTTGCACATATTCTTTGTGTTTTGCAAGAAAAAGTATTTATTTTCTCACTGACAGGCACAAAGCTTAGTGGTTACAGTCTTGTACAGTGGTACAAGCTTTGTGGTTGCAGTTCCTGAAGAGGCACAGTACTTGGCGGATGCTCTCAAACTTGGTAGGCACTAATTCTTGAAGAGTAACAATAGCGGTTGCAGCTTCACTCGTCTTAAGTTGAAACTTCATGCTGTACTCAAAGGTGTTTGCGAGCTCTTAGCCGAACCTGTGTGCTGCCATGATTTTAAGTGAGGTATCTCCCTACTATACAATAACCTGCCTAGGTGTTGGATTGAGCGGCAGCACCAGTCACCTACATAAGGCTGTCCTGACTGGAGATTATACAAATTGATTGGCAGGACCCGGTGCAGCTGCTGGATGGGAGCACTATGAACCACCTCTAACCTGATGGCATCCCTGGCTCTACTTGGTGTAACATCGTTGTTATGGTGTGATGCACATGTAACATTGCACCAGGCCGGCTAATAGAAAGAGGAGCTGGGTGTTACGGGTTTACCATGACAGAGAGGAGCCAGAAGACTGCAGCATCTGATTTCTCCTACTCCGCACTGATTAGAAGCACTTCATATTAAATGGTGCAGGTTTCTTTTAGCAGTACAGGGGTTAATCTCTTCAGCTGAGAGCTCCTAGAAGCTTTCCTGCATTAAGGCTCTCAGCTGTTCACTGTTAGCCACTCCCCTCCTATATAATCTAGGCCCTGGCTATAACTCATTGTCAGGGTAGCTTATGCTGCATGGCTGGAGGTTGTTGGTGGTTGTTATTGGAGAAGGCCGTTGATGGAGTTATCTTTGACTGTTGCTAGGTTTTGAGAGTGTGATAATTCCCTTTCTTCTCCTGCTTTGGTTTAACCCCATATGCCACTCCATGATGCATTCCTCTGTTGTCTGACTATATTTGTATATTTGGTACTGTATTTTTAATTATCCCTGTTCGTGTTACCTTGTTAGTCTGGTTGGTGTATTACGGTACACTACTACTTCCCTATTCCCTGGGTGTGGGAAGGGTACAGACTGAGGGCGGATTCAGGAGCTAAGATAAGGTATGTGGCCCAGAAGTCTTCACCATCAGAAGTAATCTGGAGAACAGGGCGAGCTTGGGCGCCCCTAGTATTAGGGACAGGAAAGGAGCCCCTGGTCCTGGGATACCCGACAACAGAGTCATTACATTGGGGGTGCCATTAGGTAAGAGACGGTTCCCGTCCCGAGATTCTTTTGACCTCCGCTCAAGCCTAGGGGATCCAATACTATTGCTTACTAAATAAAGCCTATCCATTGTTTCTGACATGACACAGCCCCTTGTTCCCAAAGGTGGGACCCTCATTTGTTGGACATGTATGACTCATTCTCATAAAGTAGACTTACTGAAATATGTTCCACAAGTTCAACAGTAAGTTTTTCTGCCAGTAAGGAAGTTGTAGCTCGTCGCTCTTTCAGAAGAACCCTAAAAAATAACCACGACTTGTCTTAAAATGGTTCCAGCATATAGAAATTGATCTAATCTGAGCAATCGACACACAGCTTTAACTCATAACGGACAATTTTTATTTCTACACTTTCATTTTTTTTGTCCTTTTTCCATAAGTCATAAAGATTTTTTTTTTCGAGGGTTTCTGCTTTTAACAGTGGTCGTTTTGAATGGCGCCATTCATTTACTATCTATTGTGCTGTTTAATTAAAATGCGGTGAAAGGAAATAAACAAAAAGAGGACAACTCCATATTGAAATCACTCTCTGACAAGACAAAAAACTTTGCATTTTAAAGATACCGGTAATTAATTTAAGGGTATTATTAAAATATTGTCCCTAATCTGCCTATAATTATTGATTTTGTGGTAGCCACTTTTATTTCAAATAGTTACATTGGCTGAAAAAAGAAGAGGGTCCATCAAGTTCAACTTTTCTACTTCATTTGATGACGCCCCGGGGTGCCATCCCTTGTATATCAGAAAAGGACAAGTAATATCTAGAGCACACGTTCCCCCAACATGTTTCACTGTGTGTGCTGCGTTATCGGGGGATGGGATACTGGCATGAATGGTGAAAAAAAAAATTACACCATTGTTTCAGGGTTTTATTTTTACTACGGTAACAATGATCAAACAATGGGATTTTGCATGTCCGTACAATTATACTAACGCTAAACTTGTGAGGGTTTATTTGAAGTGTGCGGAGCTCACGTTTTTATTGGTAGCATATTGGGGTACATACAATGTTTTGTTTGCTTTTTTTTCACTTTTGAGGAGAGGTACTGTGTTAAAAGAAATGCAATCCTGGTATCTAGATTTTTCACTTTTCTTTGCTTTTACCGTTTTAATATTTTTTTTATTTTGACAGATTTAACTTTTAGTTTATTTTTTTTATTTCTTTCTTTAAAAAAAAAAGTCACATAGTTTTTATTAAAGCATATGGCAAAAATGTAACACAGTCTGATACATATTTCAGACAGGTACAATGAGTACAAAACAGATTAATACATTTTCCATTAACCCCTTCATGACCCAGCCTATTTTGACCTTAAAGACCTGGCCGTTTTTTGCAAAAAATGGAAATTTGGCTAAAATTTTGAAAATTTCGCAATTTTCAAATTTTGAATTTTTATTCTGCTAAACGAGAGAGTTATGTGACACAAAATAGTTAATAAATAACATTTCCCACATGTCTACTTTACATCAGCACAATTTTGGAAACAAACATTTTTTGCTAGGAAGTTATAAGGGTTAAAATTTGACCAGCGATTTCTCATTTTTACAACAAAATTTACAAAACCATTATTTTTAGGGACCACCTCACATTTGAAGTCAGTTTGAGGGGTCTATATGGCTGAAAATACCCAAAAGCGACACCATTCTAAAACCTGCACCCCTCAAGGTGCTCAAAACCACATTCAAGAAGTTTATTAACCCTCCAGGTGCTTCACAGCAGCAGAAGCAACATGGAAGAAAAAATGAACATTTACCTTTTTAGTCACAAAAATGATCTTTTAGCAACCATTTTTTTATTTTCCCAAGGGCAAAAAGAGAAACTGGACTACAAATGTTACTGTACAATTTGTCCTGAGTATGCGGATACCCCATATGTGGCGGGGAACCACTGTTTGGACGCAGTACAGGGCTCGGAAGGGAAGGAGCGCCATTTGACTTTTTCAATGAAAAATTGGCTCCAATCTTTAACGGACACCATGTTGCGTTTGGAGAGCCCCTGTGTGCCTAAACATTGGAGCTCCCCCACAAGTGACCCCATTTTAGAAACTAAACCTCCCAAAGGAGCTTATCTAGATGCATAATGAGCACTTTGAACCCCCAGGTGCTTCACAAATTGATCCGTAAAAATGAAAATGTACTTTTTTTTCACAAAAAAATTCTTTTAGCCTCAATTTTTTCATTTTCACACTGGCAACAGGATCAGGATAAAATGGATCCTAAAATGTGTTGGGCAATTTCTCCTGAGTACACTGATACCTCACATGTGGGGGTAAACCACTGTTTGTGCACACGGCAAGGCTCGGAAGGGAAGGAGCGCCATGTGACTTTTGAATGAAAAATTAGCTCCAATCGTTAGCGGACACCATGTCGCGTTTGGAGAGCCCTTGTGTGCCTAAATATTGGAGCTCCCCCACATGTGACCCCATTTTGGAAACTAGACCCCCCCCCCAGGAACTTATCTAGATGCATAGTGAACACTTTGAACCCCCAGGTGCTTCACAAATTGATCCATAAAAATGAAAAATAACTTTTTTTTCACAAAAAATTTCTTTTAGCCTCAATTTGTTCATTTCCACATGGGCAACAGGATAAAATGGATCCTAAAATTTATTGGGCAATTTCTCCTGAGTACACTGATACCTCACATGTGGGGGTAAACCACTGTTTGGGCACACGGCAGGGCTCGGAAGGGAAGGAGCTCCATTTGACTTTTTGAATGAAAAATTAGCGCCAATCGTTAGTGAACACCATGTCGTGTTTGGAGAGCCCCTGTGTGCCTAAACATTGGAGCTCCCCCACATGTGACCCCATTTTGGAAACTAGACCTCCCATGGAACAAATCTAGATGTGCGGTGACCACTTTAAACCCCCAAGTGCTTTCACAGAAGTTTATAACGCAGAGCCGTGAAAATAAAAAAATAATTTTTCTTTCCTCAAAAATGATGTTTTAGCAAGCAATTTTTTATTTTCACAAGAGTAAAAGGAGAAATTAGACCCCAATATTTGTTGCCCAGTTTGTCTTGAGTACGCTGATACCCCATGTGTGGGGGTAAACCACTGTTTGGGCACACGTTGGGGCTCGGAAGGGAAGTAGTGACGTTTTGAAATGCAGACTTTGATGGAATGGTCTGCGGGCGTCACGTTGCTTTGCAGAGCCCCTGATGTGCCTAAACAGTAGAAACCCCCCACAAGTGACCCCATTTTGGAAATTAGACCCCCCCAAGGAACTTATCTAGATATGCGGTGAGCACTTTGAACCCCCAAGTACTTCACAGAAGTTTACAACGCAGAGCCGTGAAAATAAAAAAAATCATTTTTCTTTCCTTAAAAATTATGTTTTAGCAAGCATTTTTTTATTTTCACAAGGGTAACAGGAGAAATTCGACCCCAATATTCCGGCCTACAGATTTGGCGGGCGCACTGCGCATGCGCCCGCCATTTTAGAAGATGGCAGCGCCCATGGAGAAGACGGACGGACACCGGGAGGCTCGGTAAGTATGAGGGGGGGGGGGGGGATCGGAGCACTGGGGAGCGGACAGGAGGACGAAGGGGAGCAGACCACAGAACGGGACAGAACGGAGGACTGGGGAGGAGATCGGTGGCGGGGGGCAGATCAGGGTTTCCAGCCATGGCCGATGATATTGCAGCATCGGCCATGGCTGGATTGTAATATTTCACCACTTTTCATAGGTGAAATATTACAAATTGTTCTGATTGGCTGTTTCACTTTCAACAGTCAATCAGAGCGATCGTAGCCACGGGGGTGGGGGGGAAAAGCCACCCCCTGGGCTGAAGTACCACTCCCCCTGTCCCTGCAGATGAGGTGAAATTGAAGTTAACCCTTTCACCCGATCTGCAGGGACACAATCTCTCCATGACGCCACATAGGCGTCACAGGTCGGATTGGTACCGACTTTCATGATGCCTACGTGGCGTCACAGGTCGGGAAGGGGTTAACAACACTCTAAAGGTACTGTCACACTAGACGATATCGCTAGCGATCCGTGACGTTGCAGCGTCCTCGCTAGCGATATCGTCCAGTGTGACAAGCAGCAGCGATCAGGCCCCTGCTGGGAGATCGCTGGTCGGGGAAGAAAGTCCAGAACTTTATTTCGTCGCTGGACTCCCCGTAGACATCGCTGAATCGGCGTGTGTGACACCGATTCAGCGATGTCTTCACTGGTAACCAGGGTAAACATTGGGTAACTAAGCGCAGGGCCGCGCTTAGTAACCCGCTGTTTACCCTGGTTACCAGCGTAAAAAAACAAACAGTACATACTTACATTCAGCTGTCTGTCCCTTGCCGTCTGGTTCCTGCACTGACTGCTGGCCGTAAAGTGAAAGCAGAGCACAGCCACAGCGGTGAGTCACCGCTGTGTGACTCACCGCTGTGCTGTGCTTTCACTTTCACTTTACGGCCAGCAGTCAGTGCAGGAACCAGACGGCAAGGGACAGACAGCTGAATGTAAGTATGTACCGTTTGTTTTTTTACGCTGGTAGCCAGGGTAAACATCGGGTTACTAAGCGCGGCCCTGCGCTTAGTTACCCGATGTTTACCCTGGTTACCGGGGACCTCGGGATCGTTGGTCGCTGGAGAGCTGTCTGTGTGACAGCTCTCCAGCGACCAAACAGCGATGCTGCAGCGATCCGGATCGTTGTCGGTATCGCTGCAGCGTCGCTAAGTGTGACGGTACCTTAACCCACATCCTGAATCAAATTAGGCACCTTCACCCAAAAGGGCTGGAGGCGAGCACACGACCACATCATATGTAGCAGATCGGCACCTTCCTCACCACACCTGGGGCATTTTGAGTCCCCTCTCAGTCCTGCCTTCATCATTCATAACGGGGTCCTGTACACCCTATAAACCAGGTATAGCTGCGACACCCTCTTAGCCTCACTCAAGGAAACCTTGGGGGTATATTGTAGTATGGACTCCCACTGGGACTCCAACAAGGGACCCAAGTCTGCCATCTATTTTTCCCTAATCCTTAATGGGTGCTTCAATAAAAAGGTGTCCATCAGACCCCTGTACATTAAAGTAATGTAATTAAAGAATTTCTAAGGACTGCTTATACTTATACACTATGAGGATATTTGGCTACTGATTAATAATCACAGCGATTAATGAAGATATGGGATCAGTGTAATCCTTATGTTTTCCGTATGTGCCATCCTATTTCGATTTACTGGGATAATCCCATAATCCAACCTACAAAAGAGGTGGACTTTATGCTAACACAGCCTTAAAGTGAGTATTTGGGGGCCGGAATTAAATGTCCCGATTTTTGTCATGAAAATGCGGAAAAGTATATTATTCCAATATGGCAGAGGGGCTTAATTCTAATTCTGTATTCCCCCATTATTGCGCACGTATGAAATTCCCCTAATGGAGCCCGGTCCCTCATCCATTGTTACAGCTGGAGATAATATGTTTGCATTTTACCTGAAATGTTCATTTTCCTCGAAGAAAGCTTGCTCATTTTGTAGGGCCGTCTCCAGTGAGATGTTGTTCATGATCTCACTCTGCCCCCGACACTTGACTATCATGTAGCCTTTTTTAAGCTTGTACACCAGATTTTGAACAACACTTACAACATCTGGTTCCATTCCTTTGTCAACTAAATCTGGTTTAGTCAGGATCCCTAGGAAATAAATCAGATTTGATAATGAGGTGTCGTCTATATATTGACTGCAGCACTGAGAGGTGGAGGAGCTGACATGGAGGCGTTAAGTGAACCCAAAAACACCATCCAAATCAATATCTACATCCTTAAATGTTGGCCAATCTATGTGTGAACATTATTAAAAATGGTGATTAACATTCATAAAAGTTTACATATGGCCCCAATGTGGTAAAATAATAAGAAAGATAATAAGAGTAATCTCCTGCTGCTCCTCCATCCCATTGGCCATTTTCCCCACCAGTTTTCTCTTCCAGCTTGGTCAGTATCTGTTGGCTTCAGCGGTCACAAGTAAAGTACACCAAAAAGAGTGGACCAGCTGGGGACATGGCCGGTGGAAAAGGGGAATGGAGGGGGATCGATAGATGATTATCTAATTTTTACCACACTATGGTGTGGTTCTATAGTTTGGAACAATGCTTTCCCATACCTGTCAAAATATTGAAGACATCGCAAACACGGTGTTTCAGGCTGGTATATCACTCTCCACAAGGAGAAACCTTACCCCTTAGACCCCAGTCCAGAGCTTCTCACCTAGCCAAATTAGTTCTCATGCTTCGCACTGACGATGGCCAACAGCCCGAAACAGTGTCTGCGAATTGAGATACTGATTTGCAAGACTCGTTAAAGGGTTGATTGTGACTTGTAGGATCGCTACTTCCAACATGTGGCGCTATAGAGTTTAAGTCGTATTTTTGTCTGAAGAGGCAATTTGCATTCCACAAGAGAAACATCTACAATCTGGATGAGGTTGCAGGCAGTAAATCTGTTTTTCAAAACCATGCAAAACTAAAAGTTTGTAGAGACATGGAGGAACTGTCTCAAGTGTCACCAATGAAAATAAAGTTGTAAGCTCCTTCAACACCTTTAGTGGACTCTGCTCTACATGACCAGGTACCAAAATTTCAGTATTACATTTTGTCCTGATGAGTCTCATCTTGTAAATGTTGTGTTGAGCCACTTACATTTTACTTATCCGCTTCATTAGTACTAGCATGGTACTCTGTTAGTAAGAAGACTACGACCTATAACATAATTACCCAGTGTCCGCTCTCCGCTAGGATCCACTTCTTGAGCCATTTTGAGAGCTTCAGTGGTGGCAATATCCACATTACTAGGAACCACAGCCAAATTGATGGTCTCCTGCTTTTCTATGTACTTCTTGATCATTTTCTTGATCTATTAAAATGCAAAATGGATAATTTCTTAGATCATCATGTACAGATTAACTTTAACAAGGGCAATACAAGTTTGGAGGCACAGATTGAATCAGGTAAGGTTGTGTTCAGATCATACAAGGTTCTCTTGTCCTGAACATTCCAGTAGGGTCTTTTTTTCTAGCGCATAAGCTAATCAAAGACAGGATACAGATTCCCAACACACAGCAGAACTATAAGATTCCAGGGACATTCACATGTTCTTTTTCCAATGTGGTGTACTTAATTCTGAGCACTATATGTCCCATTGGAGGACTCTGTGGTAGAAAAAAGAGAGAAACTAAAGGCAGGGATGAGATCTCATCGCCACACGATTACAGATAAAAAAAAAAGCATTTACCGGAGGCCAAACATTTCTGTGGTCTAGGAGGCAACATAAACAATGTGAAAAACGATTTATGACTCACTCCATAATGACCACGGACAAGATAAAGATCCCCAATTCACATCAGGACTACAAGATACCAGGTACTTTCAGCTGCGTCACTTCTAATGTGGTGTACCTAATTATTTGTTCTAAATCTCCAACTGGGGGTCTGTATGTGGGGGAGACAGGGCAGAAACTGAGAACAAGGATGAACTCTCATCGCCATACAATAAGAGAAAAAAGAATGGATCTACCTGTGGCAATACATTTTTGTCTCCCAAATCATAACATTATGGACATGAAATTACTTGTGTTAAAAGGTAGCTTCAAATCTCAGAGAGACAGAAGAGTCTGGGAATATAAACTGATGACGACATTTGACAGTCTTAATGCAGGAATGAATGTGTCGCATGGATTTATGTCTTTTTACATGAACTAAGGAACTTGCCCCTCAGACTATGAGGGGTCATCACAACAGAGACCCTAATCAGAGGACAATAAAACAATCCTTATCTAAGAGCTGGCCCAATATTTATGGACATAACTGTTTATCACTCATGATAATTCTGCTTCATGTCACCTGTCTTATCCATGGTTTTCCCCCTTTTTTTTCTCTATGTTGTGCATAAATATGTGATTCTTCAGAATTTGTTTTAGTCTTTGCCTGATGAAGAGACCTGTATAGTCTCGAAAGCTGCAATTTGTTACCATCTTTTCAGTTAGCCATTAAAACAAGGTATCAACCACTGAGGACTCTCAATTCTAAATATTTTTCTATCTACTGGCTAACACGGTACCAAGATATATATCTTTCCTGACTCACTCCAAAATCTGAAGAATTTTCTCCAGAGACAGTGAGGGCACTAACCCTCTGATCTTAGATGGATATTGGGATTATAACACTTTCACACGACTAATCTAATCCAATTAATAAGGATTCATTCTTTAAAGCTCACTTTGTTTGTTTATTTAAATGTCCATTTATCATGCCACGTCTCTGCTTTATGGGTTTTTTGTGTGCATACAGTGTTTCTTCAGATACTTGAGACCAAAGATAGCAACAGTAAGAGATTATTTAGCCCACCGTGTTCTTGCCAAGTTCTCTCACTGAGCAAATTCAAATCCACTCCTGGGTATTGGAATTACAACACAAAAAAGTAAACGTTATGGAATTATGGAAATCACAGGATGTATGAGCATATTAATGATCTGCACATGATGAAAAATGGCAAAAAAAATTTAAAACATCTCAATTTCTCCAATCTCGAGTATGAGTGCAACATGCAGAAATCCTGGCACTTCCAGCCTCGGTTGCTATCACTGAGGTTGTTAATGGTCATCTGAGGAAGGTCCTGCTGCTGAATGCACTTGGGAAGATCATCAAAATCTGCTGCTGGCAGCTCCTGTGAAATCACCAATCAATTATGTCCCCGATGGGAGAAAAGTTCAGAGATGCTGCAGCCATAAGAGCATGTTTAGGCCACGCAAGCTGCTCACAGTTGCATGAGCAACACAAGATCTTGCATTGTATTGAATAATGGCTCTTGAGACACTTTGGAAAAATGTTCATACCACCGGTTCCATGATTGATCCATTCTGCACTGCAAGTGAAATTGGATGTACAATATGAAGCCTAAGGGTACCGTCACACAGTGGCATTTTGATCGCTACGACGGCACGATTTGTGACGTTCCAGCGATATATCCGTGACGTTCCAGCGATCTCGCAGTGTCTGACACGCTCCTGCGATCAGGGACCCCGCTGAGAATCGTACGTCGTAGCAGATCGTTTGAAACTTTCTTTCGTCGTCTAGTGTCCCGCTGTGGCGGCATGATCGCATGGTGTAACAAAGGTGTGCACGATATTGTATACGATGTGCGCATAGTAACCAACGGCTTCTACATCGCACATACGTCATGAAATTATCGCTCCAGCGTTGTACATTGCAAAGTGTGACCGCAGTCTACGACGCTGGAGCGATATTGTTACGATGCTGGAGCGTCACGGATCGTGCCGTCGTAGCGATCAAAATGCCACTGTGTGACGGTACCCTTAGGCTTCAGTGTTGACGCAAAACATCAGAAGGTGTTGGTCCGATATTGGGCTATGAGCCAGACGTCCAGCTAAATGTGTCCACTGATCTCATGCCACTGCTCTCAAATGCCATCATGGTCCAGAGCAAAATGGCAATAGAGGCCTGTCTTCTTCAGCAAGGAGTCCTACTTTTGTCTTGGATACAACAATAGAGATTGCCCTGGAGACCACATGGGCAACCCCATGTAGATGCCGTCATGAATGATAGCCACACCGGTCTTACTTCCAGGATCATGGTGTGTGGTGGCATAATGTAGATGGACTCCCTGGTCTTCATTCCAGGAACAATAACAGCTCCGGTGTTACATTGATTTAGTGGTGGAACAAGTAGCACGGTCATTTCTCCAAAGTGTTCCGGGATCCGTTTTTCAACATGATAGCATCAGGCCACATGGTGCTCGTGCTACTATGAGCCACCTGTAAGTCTTAAGCATGCACTCATGACCTGCAGCATCTTTGGACTTGTCCTCCATCAAGCACATCTGAGTCACTATTGGTCGCAGATACACATGGTGCTGCCAGCAGCGGATCTTGATGAATTTGCAGAGTGCATTCAGTGGCAGAACCTTCTTCAGATGACTATTAATAACCTCTGTGACAGCAGACGAGGCTGGATGTGAGGGGATTTCTGCTTGTGGATGAGCCTCCAGACCGGGGAAATCGAGGTGCTTCGAAAATTTTGTTTTCATATTGTTATCATTTACCGATCAGTAACATGTCCATCCATCCTGCGATACTTAGAAAGATTTCCACAATACAATTGTGATTGAGGTCACTCTGCTTACTTGTTGTCCAATATCTTGAGGTTGATCCGCTACAGCAACTCTTGTAATTCCAGGAAGATCGAGAAGTGTCAGGTCTGGGACCTTTGGAGACACTACTTCAAGGGTAATGAGATCTTGGCTGACTCCTTTTCCAGGACCGGCAATATGGTTTTGGGCTAGAAGAGATTATTATCTTGTAAGACATCAAAAATAACAGAAAATGTTAGGTGTGAAGTTAGTATAGTGGATTTTTCCAAGGTTGGAATATCTCACGGTCATCTTTTAAGACCAGTAATAAAGTTTTGAACAAGAACACTTTATAACGTTGAGTTGTGTGTCCTCTAGATGTCGTTGTTTGTGTCAGGAAAGAGATCATTTATCCTCTATGATTCCAGTTTTTCTGTGAACCTAGATGTGGTAATACCGAATTTATGTAGCTGCAGGCTTGAAAATAGGCAAAGGTTGGAATGTCAATTTTTTGGGACTTAGATCTTAGCTCCTGTAAAGAAGAGAATTTTTTATTGGTGTTATGAATTAGATGGGATATATTAGTGATCCCAGCTTTGTGCCATCCATAAAAGTCTGCTCTTCCATGTTGAATGATTGGATTAAGAATTAGTGATATTTAAAGCGGGTCTAAGGGGTAATGTCTCTCCTTGTGGAGAGTGGAAAGCCTGTGTAAGGAGACTTATAGGCCATGCAATGCCCATCCAGTGTAAGGAGACTTATAGGCATTGCAATGCTCCTCTGTGATTTTAAATATGCAAAAATCCTCTTCAGAGAGGTAGAGGTCTAGAACTCAAGTGCCACCTATTGGGATTAGCAATCCTGAAAGTCAATTTCGACCTTTTAACGTGCCTTGCCACATGACTTGGGATAAGAAGCCAAACCAGAAATTCTATTTGCTGACATGTGTTTAGAGGAGTTTGCTTCTCATCAGTGCAAAGCAGAGGTTTGATTTGGGTGGTTGAGAGGCCTCTGAAGCCAGTCTAAGGGGTATCGTTCCATCTTGTGGAGACTCTTTTCCTCCCCTTCTTCCATGAGCTACAACTTTTTTATTTTTCCACTTATTTTTGCAGGACGAGTTGTACTTTTGAATGACACCATTCATTTTACCACATAGTGTGCTGGAAAATGAGAATACAAAATTCCAAGTGCATTGATATTGCAAAAAAAGTGCAATTTTATAATTGTCTGCTGGGTTTTTAATTTAGCATGTTCACTATATGGTAAAACCGACCTGCCATTATGGTTTTCCAGGCCAGTACGAGTACGCAGATACCACGCATGTATAGTTTTTCTTTCTTTCTATGTAATGGTGAAAAATGTTTTAGAAATTTGTATGAAAGATATTTTTTTTTGCTTTTGTCACCATTTTCCGAAATCTATACAGTTTTTATTTTTTGAGATCTGAGGATGTGCGGGGGCTTATTTTTTTCGTCCTGAGCTGCCATATTTACTTTTGGGGCAGATATGATGTTTTGATCGTATCTTTGCGGTGGCCAAAAAAAAATTAATTCTGGCTTATTCATTTTTTTTCTCGTTACGCTGTTTTCCAATTGGATTAGTTTATTTATATTTTGACAGATTGGACTTTTTGCAAATGCAGTGATACCAAATATATATATATTTTTTGTTTAATTTTTAATGGAGCAAAAGAGGGGTGATTTGGACATTTGTGTTTTTGTGTTTGTCATAAATTTAAAATCTTTTTTCCCACTTTTTACTGTATTTATTAGTCCCATTAGAGGACTTGAAGCTGCGGTCGGACGCTTGTACTATACATTTCAGAAATCATGATCTCATATGAACGTCAGCCTCAGGCCCGTGTTCACAGACAATCGTAATGACAGGCACAGGGGTGATCGGCAGACCTCCAGCGGTCAAGACAACCCATTGGCACCCCAAGATCATGTCACGGGCATGCCGATGGGGGTTTGGAATGATGCAGAGGCACATGTTAAATGCTGCTGTCAAAGACAGGTTAACGACAGTGGGTGGATCTCCACTCCACATTAAATCAGCCGCCATGTGAGGGGAAATATGCAGGCTCAGCTTGGGAGCTCGCATTAAAGGCAGGGACAAGAC